>NC_050525.1:6439966-6511861 GCF_002922805.2 Oryzias melastigma
ATATATTAAGTCTATGGATCCACCTGAACCCTCCAGGTGTTCAGCCCCGTCAGGGGGTTTAACCGGGTCTGTGTTTCGTGGTTCTAATCTTCACGTTTGGACAGAGACGAATCTTCTGTTCATAAAAGTTTTTCATGAAGCTTCTGACTGGGTTTGCTTGACTTCACTGACATGATGCAGTTCAAGAGAGAAAGCTGCAGTTCCTCCTCTGACAAACGATCCGGACCGTTTCAAACATGTGAAGGTTCTGTGCTGTCTTCATGCTGAGAACCAAATCATTTCTCTGCCTCAGAGCAAAATGACCAAAGTGTTTCTACGGTCAGACCTTTGACCTCGTGAGTCCTCCATCTCTGCTCTTTGGGCAGTGACTCGGTGCTGCCATCTGCTGGCGTTTGTTTTTTGTGGACCAATAAAGTAACTGCAGTCTGAGGATTCCCCACTAGATGTCAGTAAATCTTCTCTATGGTTCCTTCAGTATCCAGGAGGAAAAGCAGGAAGTCCAACTTAAAAAAAAAAATTATCAACAAAACTTAGAATATACCAAACAAAAGAATTGAACAAGGGAGCAACAAGAGCAGTAAACAAACAAACAAACAAAGATTAGGATTCAGAGAGCACACCAAACAGATAACAAAATGAAACATGAGTGGTAGAAACAAATGAGTTACCAATGATAGAAACATACCTTTTAAATAAGGTACAGGTTTTAACTGCTTTTAAATTCGCTAAGTTTTTTTTATAGATTATTTGAATTTTTTGTCTCAAAAAAAGAAAATACTGCTACAAAAAAGGTTTAGTGTGTGTATATTTACATTTATAAATAACAAAACTGGGTAAAATAAAAATTAAATGAGGTGAATAGGTTTTATCGTTTTTCAATAAAATCTAAAACTATGAGTTTAAAGCAATAACAAACAAGAAAGTGAAGTATGCCGATCAAAAGGTTGAAGTGTATGAACAAGTCCAAAGAAATGAGCAATGTCTTCATCGGGATTGTTTAAGAAAGAACCGCTGGTGTCAATATCTCTCTAAAATCTTTGGGAAATACAACATTTAACAGGACAATTTTAAAGATTATTCTGAAATAATTTTCTCTGATTTTAATAAACATCTATAGGGTAATATCCAGATTTTCCCAGTGCCAAGTCATTGACTATCCCATTCCAATAGGAGATGATTTGGGGAGAAGAGACAGTCGTTTGTTGGTGAAGTCATCGGATAGATTTATTGCGTGACGGCGAACAGATTTTAAGAAAGAAGTTCAGATCCGAAAGTTTGCTGCAATTTTTTTACTCTGTCCTTTTATTAATATTTTGGCATAATTTACATTTCACTTTAGTTTCTTAAAACGTAGGTATGTGCTTTAGTCTAAATAATGATAAACTTACAATTAATAATGTATAATAAGAAACTAGTTATACAGCATTACTACGATAATGCTAGTGTGAATGCTGTGAGCTGAATATAGCCGCTGAAGAGCTGAAAACTGAAAATGCTGAAATTGATAGTTAAAAACACTGAAGCTGATGGCCAGCTAAAATATTAGTTAAATACTAAATCAGGCTAAAAAAACAGATAGTGGGGTCAAGCCAATAGCTGAAAATCCAAATGTCTAAATTTGTCCAAAAGCCTGTTACTAAATTAAAAGCTAAATTTCAATTTACCTTCAAAAAACCCAGTAGTTGCTGAAAATGGTAAAGTTTGAATAGTGTATTTAGCTGAAAGTATGCAGAAGTTCTAAAGTTTCAAAATGCACAAAGTTTTTTAAAGATTTGAGCAATTTCTCATAAATGCCAGAGTTTATAAATACCAGAAGTACAATGTCCTGAAAAAGCTGACCGTTTTACCAAGATTTCTGAAATCGATCAAAGTGTGATCGAGTTTTTACATGCCGAAAAACGAACAGATGGAGCAGGAGGATCACTGTAGAGTGAATGCTGCAAATCCTTTATTTTCACTTTAGTCACTTTTTATTTCCACCTTTATATTTTTTTTAATATTTCTGTTCCCTTCTCTTCATGTTTCCCAGTTTACCCCGCTCTCTGCCTCTGCTGGGTTCGTTTCCATGGTAACCCTTCACCCTCATCTCCAGGTAACACTCTCTTTGCATGCAGGTGATTTGGTCAGACTCAGTTTCTCCGGCGCAGGTTCAGCAGGTCAGAGTTTCTGGATAAATTCTTGAAACTCATCAAAGATAAAAACATAAATCAAAGTTTTGTTCATATATTTATATGTTCTCATATAGTTGCTTGTAGATTTCTTCTATCATACATTTGTACAAAGGTGGTTTCGTTCATAAATGACTTCAAAATGTTTTTAGAGCAAACCTGTGTCATGGATAGTAAGTCAGCTGCAGAACGACGTCGAAGAAACGATCAATAAATATGAACAGATGCGTTTGAACCTGCAGTCTTTCAGCTGCATTTCAGCAGACCAGTTGCTCTCCTTCTGCAGAAAAACGTCCTTCATCCTCAGTTTCAGCTGAGTACCAGGAGGATGAGGATGGGGCGGAGCTTCAGTTGCGTCCCTGCTTCTTCTTGAAGATCTTGTTGAAAGCGTTCTTCTTCCGGCTGCTGGAGGACTCGCTCTCCTCTCCGTCCTCCTCCGTGGGGCTCCTCCTGCTCGTGGGCTGGACGCCCGGCCCCCTGACGCTGCCGGACGAGCTGGACGAGGCAGAGGAGGAGAAGGCGAGCGGCCGCCCCACCACGTCGGGGGCGATGCAGAGTGAGCGCGTGGAGCAGGAGGAGCTGAAGGCGCCGGGCGAGCTGCCCCGCAGTTCTCCCAGGCTGGAGCTCTTCTCCAGACCTCCTCCTCCTCCTCCACCTTTGCTGAGGGGGGAGCCCTGGCCCGGAAGGAGGTGGAGCTTGGATGACAGGAGGTAGGGCTTGGAGTTTGACAGGCCCTGTGATTCGCTGTGAGCGAGTGGGAGGGCGGAGTCAGAGTCTGAGCGGTTCATTATGTCCCTGTGGAAGAACAGAATCAGACTTGTGTCAAGTTTGCTGAGGACAGTTCTCTAAAGACTAAAGCTACGTTCACACCGGTGACACGAGCAACCACTTCCAATGAGAAGTCTTTGTAAACGCACTGATGTGTGTTTTGGGCTCTACAGTCTAAACTCTCGCCTTCAAGCATCACTATGAACGTATTTACTATAATTTTCAACTGCTTTGACATTTCACACCAAGACTCTTCTAACAGTAGCTGGCGGACATGCGCTACTGAAGTGTAGAAAAAAAAAAGAAGTGTAGATTTATGGCATTACCTGCGATAATGCTAGTGAATGCTGTAAGCTGAATGTGGCTGCTGAAAATAATGAGGCTGATAGCAAGCTAGAATATTGGCTAAATACCAAATTATCATAAAAAAATTGAAAAATGGCTAATTTTGTGTAAACAGTTAAGATGTTGTTAAAATATTAGCTAAACTCCAAATAAGCCTAAAAACGGGTTAAAAAAAAGTCTGACTTAGCCAAAAACAGCTACCATAATGCTAAAATATTAGGTAAACTCCAAATTAGCCTAAAAAGTGGAAATTTTTTTAAATTAGCCGAAACATCTAGCATAATGCTAAAATGTTTACTAAACTCCAAATTTGCGAAAAAACTGAAAAAATGTCTGACTTAGCCAAAAACAGCTAACAAATTGCTAAAATACTAGCTTAATTTCAAATTATCCTAAAAAAAACGGGAAAATGTGTAATTATGCTAAAACAGATAGCATAATGCTAAAATATTAGTCAAACTCCAAATTATCTTAATAAAAAAAGGAAAAATGTCTAATTTTGCCGAAACAGCTAGCATAATGTTAAAATGTTTACTAAACTCCAAATTATCCTAAAAAAATTGAAAAATTTGTAATTTTGCCAAAAAGATGCATGTTGTTAAAATAAAGCTAAGCTCCAGTGTGCCAAAAAATGTACGGAAAGCCGGTTTAAGTACCACATATGCATGGCCTGCAAGATCGGCTCGAGGGTTGTGGCTTGATGACGTGTAAGATTGCGACAGAAGCGAGGAGGTCCAAACAAGTACGCAAAGAATCACAAAAGGGTGCGCAATATTTGCAATCAACCACAAAAACCTTGACAACAAAATTCAATCGAGGCGAAGCATCATAGGATAATGATCGTTATTTTAATAGAGAGAAATCAGGCTGGAAACGTGAAGTTTGTGCTAAAGTGGATGCTCAGGAGTAACATGCTAGCTTGTTGTTGGTTACACATAAAAAAAAGGAGGTGGTTATTCGCTCGTCATTTTTTCAAAATACATCCTGGATTTTTCAAAAAAGATGGAAATGGCGATAGTGAATAGATTCTTTGAGAAGAGACAGGAACATAGAGTGACCTATAAGAGTGGAGGTAGAAGCACACAGATAGACTACATCTTGTGTAGACGGTGTAATCTGAAGGAGATCAGTGACTGTAAAGTAGTGGTTGGTGAGAGTGTTTCCAGACAGCACAGGATGGTGGTGTGTAGGATGACTCTGGTGGTGAAGAAGATGAAGAAAGAGAGGGCAAAGGCAGAGAAGAGGACAAACTGGTGGAAGCTGAAAAAAGAAGATTGTTGCATGACTTTTAAGAAACAGTTGAAACAGGCTCTGGGTGGTCAGGAGGTACTCCCAGATGACTGGATAACTACAGCTAATGTGATCAGGGAGACAGGTAGGAGTGTACTTGGTGTGTCATCAGGAAAGAGAGTTGATAAGGAGACTTGGTGGTGGAATGAGGAGGTGCAGGAGTGTATACGGAGTAAGAGACTAGCTAAGAAGAAGTGGGACACTGAGAGGACTGAGGAGAGTAGACAGGAGTACAGGGAGATGCAGCGTAAGGTGAAAGTAGAGGTGTCAAAGGCCAAACAAAGAGCTTATGATGACTTGTACGCTAGGTTGGGTAGTAAGGAGGGAGAGACTGACCTGTACAGACTAGCAAGGCAGAGAGATCGAGATGGGAAGGACATGCAGCAGGTTAGGGTGATCAAGGATAGGAATGGTAATGTGGTGACAGGTGTCAGTGGTGTAATGGAAAGATGGAAAGAATACTTTGAAGAGTTGATGAATGAAGAGAATGAGAGAGAACAAAGAGTAGAAGAGGTGACGGTTGTGGAGCAGGAAGTAAGAAAGATTAGTAAAGGTGAAGTGAGAGGGGCTTTGAAGAGGATGAAGAGTGGAAAGGCTCTTGGTCCTGATGATATACCTGTGGAGGTATGGAAGTGTCTAGGAGAGATGGCAGTGGAGTTTTTGACCGGGTTGTTCAACAGGATCTTAGGTGGTGAGAAGATGCCTGAGGAATGGAGGAGAAGTGTGATGGTGCCCATTTTTAAGAATAAGGGAGATGTGCAGAGTTGTGGTAACTACAGAGGAATAAAGCTGATGAGCCATACAATGAAGGTGTGGGAAAGAGTAGTGGAAGCCAGACTAAGAGCAGAAGTGAACATTTGTGAGCAGCAGTATGGTTTCATGCCAAGAAAGAGCACTACAGATGCAACATTTGCTTTGAGGATGTTGATAGAGAAGTACAGAGAAGGTCAGAGAGAGCTCCACTGTGTCTTTGTAGATCTGGAGAAAGCTTATGACAGAGTGCCCAGAGAGGAACTATGGTATTGTATGAGGAAGTCTGGAGTGACAGAGAAGTATGTCCGAGCAGTGCAGGACATGTATGAGGGCTGTAAGACAGTGGTGAGGTGTGCTGTAGGGGTGACAGAGGAGTTCAAGGTGGAGGTGGGATTACATCAGGGATCAGCTCTGAGCCCCTTCCTGTTTGCAATGGTGATGGACAGACTGACGGATGAGGTTAGACAGGAATCACCATGGACTATGATGTTTGCAGATGATATTGTGATTTGTAGTGAGAGCAGGGAACAGGTGGAGGTGGAGTTAGAGAGGTGGAGGTTTGCCCTGGAAAGGAGAGGAATGAAGGTTAGCCGCAGTAAGACAGAGTACATGTGTGTGAATGAGAGGAACCAGAGTGGAAGAGTGAGGTTACAGGGAGAAGAGATAAAGAAGGTGGAGGAGTTTAAGTATTTAGGGTCAACAGTACAGAGTAATGGAGAGTGTGGAAAAGAAGTGAAGAGGAGAGTGCAAGCAGGTTGGAATGGGTGGAGAAAAGTGTCAGGTGTGATGTGTGACAGAAGAGTTTCAGCACAAATGAAAGGAAAGGTGTACAAGACTGTGGTGAGACCAGCCATGTTGTTTGGACTAGAAACAGTGGGACTGAAGAAAAGACAGGAAGCAGAGCTGGAGGTAGCAGAGATGAAGATGCTGAGGTTCTCTTTGGGAGTGACCAGGATGGATAGGATCAGGAATGAATACATCAGAGGGACAGCACATGTTAGAGGTTTTGGAGATAAAGTCAGAGAGGCCAGACTGAGATGGTTTGGACATGTTCAGAGGAGAGACAGTGAATATATTGGTAGAAGGATGCTGAGTCTAGAGCTGCCAGGAAAGAGGTCTAGAGGAAGACCAAAGAGGAGGTTTATGGATGCAGTGAATGAAGACATGAAGGTGGCTGGTGTTAGAGTGGAGGATGCTGAAGACAGGCTTAGATGGAGGAAACTGATTCGCTGTGGCGACCCCTGAAGGGAAAAGCCCAAAGGAAAAGAAGACATCCTGGAAGTGTTGAACTTTTTTGGTCGCACAGAACGGAGGAAATCCCGGTGGAATAAGCAGCACTCACTTTCTGCTCGGTGACATAAACACTGAGGAGAGCAGCCATTAGTGAAGGAGCTGTCAATGCCAAAATAATAAATAAGCCCAATCAGATCTCAACACTTTTTTTCCTTGTTTTTTTTAAATGAACTTTAATGTAAAAAATCAGTTTCCGTACAGAAAAACAATGCAAAATAGCGAAGTTGTTGTCAAAGTTACCATAGTGTGACGTCATCACTAGTCACAAGCCCCCGAGCCGATCTTACAGGCCGAGCATGTGGTACCTACACCGGAGGAGAATCACTACATGTTGAATGCTGTAAAGCCCCTCCCCCACCCTTGTCCAGTGTGAACACCATATGCTGAAGGCACGTTCAAAAGCACGCTAAACGCGCGTCACATGCCAGGTTTCAACGTAGCATCAGAGTTCAAAGCTTCAAATACAGAAAAGTTCATGATTGGTTTTAGTGCAGTGTCACATGACCAACAAGTCAGAACAAAAACACAACATTAGAAATAGAAAAAATGAAAAGTGAGAAGAGGCCCCCTGGTGGTTGTTTTGTGTTAGTACAGTAAGCCAGGCTATGTCTGAATTCCCTCACTACTTAGAACACGGTAGGGCGTTCAACATCATTTCGGGGTGTGAGAATCTACAATCCCAAAATCCACCACTCTAGAAATTTCCCAGAAGTCTCAGCAAAAAATCAGTGTGCATCAATGCTCACTAGAAATACAAATATTAGGGGTGTAACGGATCACGATACTCACGGTTCCGATCGTGTCATGGTTTTAGGCTCGCAGTTCAGATAATTTTTCAGATCGGTAAAAAGTAAAAGAAAAGAAGAAGATAAAAGCCTAAAACTACTTTTTGTAAACCTTTAAAACATATATTTGAGAACACATTTATAAAGTACTTCAAAGCATAAATATACACTAACACATCTTTGAACTTTGAACATAAACAAAACCGTAAAAGCATGTAGTTTACATTTACATGTCTGGAGACCAAATCTACAAAACTGAGAAAAAAATCATTAATATAACAGTTTTCCCTTCCTCCTTCCCCTATGTCCGAATTAAAACTACAAATGAAAAAGTCAAAATTAAAATGTATTATTATTTTGTATTAATGGTAGTATTGAAACTAACTATGGGAACATTTAAATATTTCAAATAATTTTAACTATCCGTAGTACATGTGCAGGTGAGGAACTGCCATGCCTGCTTTTCCTGATGATTTTTTATCCTTTTGGCTTGCCGTACTACCTTCCCCTGATGGCATCTCCCTCTTAAAAATAAATAAACTGATCTTTCAATATCCGCGCCCATAACGATTTTGGGAAAAGTTCTTGTCGGAGGCTCCTCCCACACGGTTAATAGTCTTTTGGATAACCGTCAGGAACACAACTTTTGACGTTTGTTGACACAAAGATGATGTACAGTATATGAGTTTTACGCCAATTGCATTTGCTGTGGACAGACAATTGATTTAATGATGTGCGTAAGAGGTATGCAGCGGGGGCGGGGGGAATAGGTGTTACACGTGTGGGCCGAACTATGGCTACTGATCTGTTACGCGAGGTTTACACTAGACGCGTATTTTTCCGCGTCGCTCAACGTTTTTGCCGTCTTAGGTAAATAAATAACCTAAAAGTACTATCCCATGTTTCTGCTAGAAGAACATGTCTCTGCCTCTTGTTGTTTTTTCACAACCAAAACCCAGCCCCACGCCCAATCGCGGTGTTTTATTGTGAAAAATTGGTTATATTTTGAAAATAAACCAGATTTTCTCATCTATCTTGATGTAGCTTCCTTCCAGAATTGACGCGGATCGTTTGCATCTTAACCGGACGTCAAACTGATCCGCTGCACGGTGCGAGCCTTCTGTGGAAGACCACGGTACTAGTGTGAAACCACACCATAGGTTAACAAGGGCGCCGAATGGAAGCAGACTCCATTCCATGCCGCTTTGTGATGTCATATTTGGCATTAAAAAAGCAGTAAAAAAAAAGCAGCGATAAAAGCCAGGGCACTGGATAGTCCTGCACCATGTAGTGTTTTAGTGGTTTGGGAGGAAATTCAGACATAGCCATGTTTCCACTGAGCGGTCACGTCCCTGAAAGTGTTGATTTGTCGACCTGGCCTGCTCTGAGGAAACGCAGAGATAGACACACTTATGCAGAGCAAGATACCCAAAGCTTCTGGAGCGACAGCGCCGCCTCTGGCTCACCACAGCGCCCCCTGTGGCCTGGAGGGTGGCTGCCTCCACAGAGTGGAAGCAGGAAGAGGAGCGGAAGAACAAAGCCGACAGATGAGTGGTGGTCTCAGAGCAGGAGGAGGATGAGATGGACGGTAGGGGGGAGGTGGAGAGGGGGCGGGGCTCCAGGGAGGGGTGGGACAGAGAGGGGGAGAGGAGTGGGGGAGGAAGAGGAGAGAACTCCAGGTGGCCAATGGAGTGGCTGCGGTTTTGCCGGCTGCGTCCACTTGGAGGGCGGGACACAGTGAATGGGTCACGCCCTTCTTGAGGTATGCCCCGCCCCTCCACCAACCTCTGAGAGCTGAATGCCAGCGTGGGGTCTCCAGTCCTCTGTCGCAGGGGCTTCAGGCTCTGAACTGAAAAGAACAGAAATTTTCTGATTTATTCTGATTTTTCTTTTTCTGTTGTTTGAGTAAAACTAAAGAGTTTTTGGGAGAAGCTGAGGAAGAAAACTGCTTTTAAACACTAAACTTTAATATTTACAGCATTTATTACAATGAGATCACATGAAATCTTTACAAAGCAAAAATTGTATACATAAATATATATATATATGTATAGACGGGTGTCAGGGGATTTTAGAGTTTCTGAGCACCTTTGAGTTTTAGAAAGAAAAACAGCAGTGTTGTTCTCATCAGTTCAAACTGAGTTTTAAACTTTAAAAAGATTATTTCATTTAGCAGAACGTTCCTGTGAGAGTTAACAAAGAATCCCGGTTAACTCGTTTAGAAAAATCAGGTTTAGGCTCCTCATTCTGGTGAAGGACAAAATGTTTTATCACGGAGAAAATTTAGACTCTCTTATGTTTTACCGCTTACTTTCATGGATTACATTTAAAAGTGTGTGGCAATAAAGAATAAAGTTATTTAGCTGCACTGCTTCAACACCATAGAAACTAACAAAACTGTTGACCTACTATTCTTAAATAACGCAGAAAAGGAAATTTTGTTGATGAAAAATGAAATAAATTAAATAGTGAACCTGATCGATATAAAATGCAACACAACAGTTTCATAAATAGACACCTCCAGGCAATGAGCACAAGGTTGTGTCCGAATTCCCCCCCAATCCCTAACTACTAAAAAACTATATAGTGCAGGACTATATTGTCCGCTGGATTTTAAAGGTAATTTGGACATGATGCTTACTACTTTTCTTTCGTTTTTTGAAAAAACGGATATGACGTCATCGATTTCACAAAGAGAAAACTGAATAAAAACGAACATTTCATGACGTTTATTTATGACTCCACTGTGTTCCATTTAAACATGTTGTTTTTGTTCGAAACTGTTCGACCGCAATGCATCGTGGTCTTTATACGCTAATCTAGTGACCATTGATGTACACTAGTTTTTCGCAAAGACTTCTGGGAAATTTCGAGTGCACTCGATTTTGGAATTAGCAGATTCGGACAGCACTAGAAGATGGCGAACGCACTATATAGTGAGAATTTGGACACAATCAAAGAAAATGAATGAACTGAACAGGAAGATGACCAATCAGGTGTTTAAAAGAAACAGCGCCACCTTTAGTCGTGGAGGTCACAGTACGCTGCAGGACAATTTCTGATGATGTTTTTCTGCTTTTTCAGCAAACTTCAAATTAGAAATAAAACATAACTTCAGATTTGTGTGTTTACTCTTGTTGGTGAAATGAGGATTAATTTAATAAAAAGTTAACAATGTCACCTCAGTCCAAAAGGGAGGAGCTAACCTGATTGCTTCCATGGTGAATGGGAATCTGTCGTGCCACTCAAAGGCCAAAGGTCGCTCACTCGCCGGTCCATCTGCCACGCCGCGTCTGTAGGAGCCAATCAGGAAAGAGAATTTAGCAGGACCAATCACAGCTGGTTAAACCTCTGATGGAAAAGTTTCATTTCTGGTCCGACGGAGTTACACTGCAGCGTCCCCGGAGACAGGATGTCCTCGTCCATGTCATCCAGGTCGTCTGAAAGGAGGAGGTGCTGGGGGGTGGGGGGTCGCAGGCCCAGGAAGGTCGGGTCCAGGTTTAGGGCTGTGGCTAAAGCTCCCAGGCCCGGGTTGTGGACCAGAGAGAAACCGGTCAGAGATTCAATCTGCTGCCAGCGGTGGAGCTTCTCCCGCAGCGCCGCCGTCACCTCAGCCAGGGCCTGTCTGAGGGGAGAGGGAGGGGCTTAACAGGAAGCACCGCAGTCACCTTTGCTTGTTTTTCTGCTGTCGCACCAGAACGATGTGAAAAGTCTAAACTGAAAAAAGTTTTACTCAAGTCTCAAATGTTGATAATTATTCTATATGTTTGGATCCAAAAATCAACACAAGAACTGATCCACAAACAGCACAAATGTTCCTTTTTCCTTATAAAATCTCATCTTTATCTTCAGAGTTTCTCTCAAATCTTTAAAACTTTGATGAATTGAAAACGTTCCATAAAGAACTCAGCAGTAAATGAACTCACTTGGCAGACAGGATTTTGTGGTCGACGTCGTCCAGAGAGGAACTGTGGGCCACATGAAAGGTCCCGAACAGGGAGCTCCTCTTCTTCTTGATCTTCTCTGCCTGAAACATCATCAGAGGGAGGTTCACAGTTTCTGTCTTTAACACGTGAACTTTAAACTAAACTGAATAGAACAGAGTTTGGTTCAGTTACTCTCAGAGTTTCATGAGGTGATCAAGTCCATCAGAGAAGCAGAGATCTCTGAGGGCCAGAAGACCGTCCCTGACGTACAGAGATTTCTCCAGCATTTCTCTGAATCTGTGGTTCATGAGATTTTCAAAGTCTTTGCAGTTTATCGTTTGAAGAACAACATTTTTCAACATTTTTTACAACGGTTTTAAGCACTTTCATCTGTTGCATCTGCCCATCTTTTCTTCAAAGAAACTCTGCCTCCTTCAGATATCTTTAATCATGTTACAAACCTGATACTTCACACATTTAGGTGGAGTTCTGGCTAAATCTTATTAAATTGTTTAAAGGAGCATCACATTTACTGATTTAGTAAACAAGTCAAAGTCAAATTTCTCAGATAATTTATGTTCTCTGTTTTGTCCTGGAGAACATACAGCCTCTGGTGATGTCTCTTGGTTTTCTTGTATCAACTGAAAAGTTTTACAAACTTTTGCTGACTTACAGTTGTACAAACACAACAACGTAAACAAATCTGCTATTTCTTCAACTATGCGATTATTTCCTGTTTGTTGGTTTCTTTGCTCCTCAGTGATTTTCAATGTTCACACTGATCTGAGGAAACAGAATCGTTTCCTGTCTTTGAGGATCCTCCAGAGAACATGACTCTTCGTGATGCTGCTCATCCTCATTATTATGCCTGATCCAGCATCTTCTGAGGAATAATGTAAAAGTGAACTGAAACAGACCAATCAAATGAGGATCTGACAGTGACTCCTGACAGGACTCTGTTCTTCAGCGTGTGTCGGATGAACAGCTTTAACTTTTTTTCACTGAGGAGGTTTCGCCGAGTGCCTTCTTCAGTTCTAACGGTTGATATGGAATTGGTGCTGATTCTGACTAAAAGCCATGAGCACCAGGCACTCACCCCGTCCTTGGCCTGCAGCAGCTGCCTCTCTGCGCTCTGCTTCTTGCAGTTGTAGTACTGAACCTCGATTTCATGCGTCAGCTGCAGCCACGTCTGCAGAACCTCCGGGGGGGCCCAGTGAGCCCGGGACTCCAGCTCCCTCTCCGCCTTCCTCAGCGCCATCCTGACCTGTGGCAAATGCAGAGATGTACCCTTTGTATGGCAAGCTGATAGTCCCAAAGTGAGGCAACATTTCAGTTTTAAAAATGTGAACCAAAGTATTGTGGAGTATTTATCAAGATCTGTAAGTGAAGCAAAAAGCTGCATTCAACACCAGAACAGGAGGCGCTTAGATGCCATCAGGATCTAAAAAAACGGACAAAACTCACAGGACACATGGTATTTGTCAAGTTTATTTTTATTCAGTTCTGTGGTTGTTGTCACCTAAGGTGAATGTGACCCTTTCCTCTCTGAAAAAGAAGAAAAATACCAGAACAAACACACCTGTGGGTCTGTTATAGAGCTGATGTTGATGGTCACGTGTCAATTCAATGGCCACACCCCCATTTTAGGGAGAATTAAATGTTAAAATGTTTCTGTTATGATCTTGTGAAATGTCTAATTATGCAGGACAGATTTAAATATGTAACAAGCCACCCAGTGGTTCCAGAGTGAAGTGTGTTGGTTTCCAACAAGCGTTAATATACGAGTGAAAGAATTTCCCTCCTTTGTCTTTTAGAACAGTGTAAACAACACACATAAGTAAGAGCTGCTGATGTGATAAATACTTTTAACATTAAATTGCCTTCATATTTTTCTTTTAGAAGTAGAAATGTACATTATATGAGTTTTAGACATTCTTTTTGACGAAGATCCTTTGAGAGTTTTTTGGCTTCAAACCAAGAGCGAAGTTGTATTTATTTAAGCTTCATTTTTAGAAACACATCCTAAAACTAGATATATAGCATACACTGAAGCTCACAGCTTGATAAAATATTAGCTAAATGCCAAATTATTCTTGAAAAAAAAAACAGTAATCGCCATATTAGCTAAAAAAGCTAGCATGTTGATTAATTATTAGCTAAACAACAAAATAGCCTTAAAAATATGCAAAAATAGCAAGCCTGTAGCAAAAATATTAGCTAAATGCCAAAATAACCCAAAAAACTTCAGTAGATGTTAAATTGGCCACAGCAGCTAGCATGTAGCACTCTATAGCCTGGTCCAAACTGCCTTTTTTCTGCATTGACTTTCATTCATAACTGAAAACTGACTAAAAAATGACAATGACTTTGACCTTGAATATCTCAAAAACTATAAGGAGTTTTAAATACAAAAATACAACTTCAAGTCTGGTGAATAGTTTAAAAGTTGAATGGTTTCTGTAGTTGAAAGTCTTCTTGACTTCTATTGGTTTGTAGACCTGAAAGATTTTAGTTGAAAAATGGGCATTTAAGGATCTGAAGCCAATTTCAATGGGGTTAGAAAGTGGTAGTTGGTCTAATATTTTAAATATTTGAAGAGTTACAAAGTTCAACCCTTCGAGCACCCATCTCATTGATGAATATTTTGATATCTGAATGAGCTGAATAAGTGAAAGGGGTTGAAGAGCTACAGACAGACAAAAAACATACGGAAGAAACATGGATCACTTTAGTGTGAATGCTCCACAGCAGTTACACAACAGCGACAGTAACAATGTTATAAAACTACTTCCTCCTGGATGCAGGAACCACACATTGAAATGGAAAAGAGCATTCTTAAAAATGCATCCCATCTACCATTAGCACTAGCTGTTTTTTCTGTGCCTCACATTAAACATTTAACTACCCAAAAAACAAAAAAATCCCCCTAAAAATGTATTTTTTATTGCATTTGTACGGAGCCCCTAAAGAGACGTTGAATTAAAGAAAATTAAATAAAAAAAACAGCCTAAAAATACATAGGGGCTATGTAAATAATTGAAGCAAAAAACAAAAAGTCTGGTTAGAAACCAGCGCACATCACTTACTATCTGGTGCACACCCGTTACTAATTTTTTTTTTTTTTACTTCATTTTTTTGGAAAAAAAAAATCTGGTTAGTAGCTGGTGCACGCCAGATAGTAACTGGGACATTTTTTCTGGTGCACATCAGTTACCAGGAATTTTTTTCAACTTCAATTTTTTTAGAAAAAAATAATGTTCTACTAAGTAACTGGTGTGCACCAGTTACTATCAGTGGTTTCTTTTTTCACTTCAAATTTTAGGGAAAAACATTTTGTTTCTCCAGTTTATTTTACTTCATTTTTTTCTCCTATGTGCCTTTAGGGCTCCCTACCTTTTAAAAACATGTTTTCCAAATGTTTCCCACCATTTGGTTGAGCAGTCTGTTAAAGGGTTAATATCGTTTATGCTTGAAAGTGAAGCAGTTTATTTTGACGGATTTTCTGCACCCATTCAGTATATTTGTCAAAATATTTTTGGTCGTTATTGTGTTTTTGACTAAAACCTAGAAAAAAAAAATGAGATCTTCTTGGTGTAAATCCTGGTGATTTTTGGCCCTAACGGCTTGCCGTACTCCTGCAGTAAGGCAGGTTTACCTGTTCTAGCTCCTGCTCGGCGTACTTCTGCCGGCTCCGCTCGTTCTCCGTCCCCTCACGCAGCTCGCGCAGCCGCTGGGCTTCGTGCTTGGCCGAGTCGATCTCGCTCCTTAGCTCCTCCTCCACCCTCACCTTCTCCACCTGAACGGAGCGCTGCTCCTCCTGAGCCTGCTGTAGTCTAAAGACACAGACACCAAACCAGCTGAAGAAGCATCAAGGACAACAGCGACTGTGTGGCCCTGCAACAGGCTGGTGACCTAACCTGGCCCACTATTGGCCAGGTTAGGTCACCAGCCTGTGACCCTTGAAGAGATGAACTGGGTTAAGAGAATGGATGTGTCTGTGCAGACTGTCAGACATCCAGGCTAAGTTATCACAGGATCTAGTTCTGGACTTCATTTAATCGATAAACTGATTCTCTGCCCAACCGAGCAGCTTCTTCAGTTCTGCTGATCAGAAGTTTCCAAAAAACCGGTCTAACTTTTTGAAAGAACCCCCTCCTCCACCCCCAACTCTTCAAACAAACGTACTTTGGTTCAAGATGATCAAAACGATGTGTGAGCTGCTGTTCAAACTTTCATGAAACCCTGATTTTTTTTCAAACATTTATCAGGAGTTTTGATTGGTTTTGATTTGGGCCATGGACTAGTTTGGAGTTTAGCTAATAATGCAGTGACATAGCTGTTTTGGCCTTTTTATGCTTTTTTAAATAAGCTTTTCAGGTTGTTTTGGAGTTAGGCTCATATTTACACGTTAGCTTTTTTGGTAATTCAGGGTTTTTTCAGTTTTTAGGCTAATTTGAATCTAGCTATTTTTTCATCAACATGCTGTGTTTTGGCTAACTTAGGCTTTTTTTTTATTTTTAGGCTAATTTGGCATTTAGCTAATACTTTAGCTAGCTATTAGCTTCAGCGATTTCAGCTATCAGCTTCAGTGTTTTTATCTATCAATTTCAGCATCTTCAGCAGCCAAATTCAGCTTACAGCATTCACACTAACATGATCACAGGTAATACTACATATCTAGTTCATAATTATCTAAAAATGTTACAGTTTTAAAGTTTTAAAAATGTAGTTTTAGAGTGTTCAGTAAATGTTTATCCTGTTCGGTCCGCGACCTTAAGTGTGTTTTGGACTTTGGCCTCTTGTGTGATTGAGTTTGACACCCCTGCTTTAGATCATTTTTCTACACACATATGAACAAACATGTCATAAAAGTCCATGAAAGTGGAAGCATGCAGAGTCGGGTAAATCAACTCTTGCTTTTTGACACTGGCGGCAACAGGGGGTGCTGTGTGTGCTCGAGCATGTGAGTATGTGTGTGTGTGCGAGAGAGAAAATGAAACTATTTTTAGGCACAGAGGAAATACTCTGCAGTTGAGGGATTACAGAGGAAACCGAGCTGATGCTGATGCTCAAATTGATCCCTACAGATCAGCTGCTGCATGTGTGTGTGTGTGTTGGTATGTGCGGGAACCAAGAACTAAAATTAGGAGGGTTTTCATCCCAGTCTTCTCAATGTAAATGTCTGAATTTTAGGGTCAAATATATTATAGGGTTCTGGTTAGAACTGAGTTCTGGTTGGATCAGCTAGTTGACCATTACTGAAGAGACTCTACTTCTAGAGGCTCACTCGTGATGTCAGGATGTAGGAGGGGGTTGACCTCAGGGTCCGCTTGGTTGGTTTGTCTGCTGTGATCTGTTCTGTACTAAGTGAACCGATCTGAGACCGGCTTTCAGAGGTGATCCAGAACACAGTGCAGAGGACTCTGGCGCCACTAGAATCCCCTGCAATCGCTAAACATGTCAATTCTGCAAAGCTGGGATGTTTGTTAAATCCCTCCTGTGTCAACACATTCTAATTCACAAGTCGTCACATGCTGACGTTTGGTTAAGGACCCTCCGTGCCACTTTCTGACCTTTTGGGTGTCCCCAACTCGTTTTTTAACGTGATGGCTGTTCCTAAAATCAAGGGTTCGCAACCCTCAGGACATGGTACCAGATGTGGTACCGGATGCGTACTGGTCCTTGAGATGCAACCCCGGGTATCCTAACCCAGTACCGGTGCCTTATCGGGTATCGGGTTTGGGTACCAGTGCGCTACGCATCACGGTACTAGAGCGGTTCTGGTTTGTGGCCCGGAGGTTGGGGACCCATGATTTCATGGGAAAAGCCTGCAAGTAAAAAAACAACGACTTGGGGACACCCAAAACATCAGACAGTGACGCAGAGGGGCCCTTAACGTCAATATGTGATGACTGAGAGTGAGAATGTGTTAAAACTATCTCAACATAAAACCACACTGTAAACAAAATTGCAGAAAACACTGATCTCTAAAGACAAAACGTGCTGGAAAAGATCAAATAAATGCTTAACCCAAGAAAATGTTTTTTTCCTTTTTTTTCATTATTTATGAGTGGTTGGAAAACTGATTATCATTGGATGGACTAACTCCGGACTCTGTGGTCTCGTTGTGGGTTTTCGGGCTTCTGTGTGTGGACGGGGGTGAGGTGGAGACTGGAAAGACGAAAGGCGGGGGCTCGAGGTGAACGTCAGCGACAGGTGGTGCGCCGGCTCTGCTGTGAACATCGAGCTACGCGCTCTGCGTGTGGGCTGCTCCAGGGCGCGGTGGCCCGGACTCAGACCTGTCACCCTCAGTCCCTCCTGTTGATCTGCGGGGACTTCAACCACGCCTCCCTGTCTACCAGTCCTCCCATAGAAGTGTTTCTGGTGTCACAACAAATTAATTTATTCATGTAACATTAATAAACTTCCATTCAATTCTTCATCATCTGCATGAAAAATATTTACTGACATCGTTAGAATTTTTTGAACAAAATTTCTTGTAGTGGCATTTTATTTTGAAAATAGATTTTCATAAAATGGAAGCTTAAAAATGCCAACTTCAGACCGGTCCGTGAAAATATTGTCCAATTTAAACCGGTCCGTGGCCTGAAAAAGGTTGGGGACCACTGAACTAAGAGACACTCTGACTATTTGAATATTTACAGTACAGAAGCAGAGAAACTTTCCTCCAAGTGAACCAAACAAAGACCGAGTTCTTGTTGGTGATGGTCCAGACCTGCTGCTCCGATGGGTCAGCAATGATACTGCTGAGCCCATCAGAAGTTTTGTTACTTGGGCTCCACAGGGATGGACAGCAGAGACCTAAAGCCGAGATAATTTGCAGAAGAACATTGGTAGGATCAGTTCTTCAATCTATCTGGCAATCAGGATCAAACCATCTCACGGGAGACAAAACTTCTTGGTTCTGAGACACTTTTGAGAACATCAAGTGGCCCAAGCGCATGGCCAGGACATTCGCCTATCACTTGACTAGCCCTACGAGAGCCATCCCTTCAATTTGACCCAAGGGTCACAGGCTGGAGACGACCAAGGCAAGCCTCACACCTGATAGTGAGACATCATGGGTGCAGATCTCAAACAATACCTGGTCACATGGGGACAGGACCTTTTCTCCCCTCAGGAGACAATGATGATGGACTGTAAACCAATAAAAAGAGTAAATGATGTTCTCAGTTTTTCTGCTGACTGAGTCTTCCGGGGACATTGCCTTTTTTAAATGTGTCTGATCTTGTCAATCTCTTGACAGAAAATTAACATTTTTCCATGTTACTTTTTATACCGTAGTTGATAAGGTGGAACAGTTGGGCCAAATCTGAATTCTTCCCCTAACCCTCCAACTGTAGGGCATTTGAAGTGATATGGTTGTCCGAAATCGTTTTTTTAGGGCTAACCCTTTTCACGTAGGGATGGAGAGCCTTCCGCCACAAGGGTCAGTGAAGAAGCACTTTTCTTCACGTGGGTGTGCGCTGGGGTACAGAAGTTTACACTTAAATGTAAGTAATGACTTTTTGTTTTAGCATGACCTTTAAGTTACAAAACCAATGTTTTACATTTCTGAGAGCTAGCAGCTAGCTGACCAGTGGCTGTTGATAATATCATCGAGTGAGAGTGCCGTCCAAATTCGCAGACAATATTTATCCAAAACAATCCGTTTGAAGGGGTAAATGTAGGGGTAGGGAGAAGCCGTAGGGCAGGTGTGTCAAAGTCAATCGCACAAGGGGCATAACTCCAAAACGCCCCTGTGGTCGTGGACCGAACAGGATAAACATTTATTGAACACACTAGAACAACATTTTTGAAACTCTAAAACCGTAATTTTTTTACCACAATTATGAACTAGATATATAGCATTACTTGTGATAATGCTAGTGTGAATGCTGTAAGCTCAATTTGGCCGCTGAAGATGCTGAAATGGATAGCTAAAAATGCTGAAGCTAATAGCTAAAATCACTAAAGCTGATAGCTAAAAAACTGAAGCTAAAAGCTGAAAACTCTAAAGTTGACAGCTGAAATTACTGAAGCTGAGAGCTAAAACGCTGAAGCTAAAAGTTGAAAACGCTGAAGCTGATAACCAGTTAAAGATTTAGCTAAATGCCATATTAGCCCAAAAAACAAAACATAAAAACAACTTTGGTTAGCTAAAACAGCTAGAACATAGTTGAGAAAAATAGCTAAACTTCAAAATATCCTAAAAAACTGAAAAGAGCATAAATTAGCGAAAAAGCTCGTGTGTAAATATTAGCCTAACTCCAAATTATCCTAAAAAACTGAAAAACAAAAAAGCATGTAGCTGAAATATTAGCTAAATTTAAAAAAAGTCTAAAAAAAGTCTTAGTAAATGCCAAAATAATCCATAAAGCTAACAGAGTGTCTATTTTTTTACTTTAAAACTGTAACCTTTAACATAATTATGAATAATAAAAAGACAGGAATATTATTCCAGAATAAATCAACTTAAACCTTAAATACCTTTCAGTATTTTACTCTCCATAAAAATATTTCTTGTCAAAATTATACAAGTTAGAAACAAATGATAAGATAAAATATCACATTGGGCCATAACAAAATTAAAAAGATATGGAGGGCTGGATAGAGTTACCCAGAGGGCCGGATCTGGCCCCCGGGCCTTGACTTTGACACACGTGCCGTATTGGTAGGGGAACAATCCGGATCTGGGCTTAGTTCCATCTTTTTCTTTCTGAGAACCAGGACCTGAGACTTGGAGGAGCTGATCTCCTTCCAGCTGCTTCAGGTCATGGTTAGATGAAGCCATTAGGAGCACGTCCTCTTCTGTCCATGAAATTTACCAGCAGAATCACTAACAAACACAAAGCCAGCTCTGCCCAGAATCCGCCGGAATAACCCAGATCCTGCTGTTTGTCCAGGAGCATCAACTGGATCCATTGTAAATGAAAGCCTTCACTCGG
Organism: Oryzias melastigma; assembly: GCF_002922805.2. NCBI lineage: Eukaryota > Metazoa > Chordata > Actinopteri > Beloniformes > Adrianichthyidae > Oryzias > Oryzias melastigma. The sequence goes on from NC_050525.1 coordinate 6,460,243, forward strand.
TGGAGGGCAACATGGAATTTGATGTCTTAACTAAGGACTGCCGGGCCTGGGGTTTCTCTGTAGTTCACTCGACTTATCAAAGTATTGAATCATAGCATTTACTTTCCTTTTGGCTCTGTAATTGTTACGTATGATCAGTGACTCATGGGGGTTTGGGGGTGGGAGTGGAGGTGGGGTTCAGGTAAACACTGTCTACCGCTTTTAACAGGCTTTTCAATGGAGATACTTTAGGACTGGAGATGATCCTCAGCCGGTCCGCTGAGGGGGCCACTGTGGACGGTCTGATATGACGAGGGGGTAAAAGCATCTGACAGGAACTTCATAACCTAATCAGCTGTTCCTGGCCTCACGTGTCATTATTTAGGCCGAGGATTCTCGCCTGTTCTACTTCTGAACTCTCCTGACGGAGAGCTTCTCTCACCGTTTTCTGTAGGACACGTGTTTGAGCTAAAACAGGAACTTCTTAAAACTCTGCAGAACAAGAAGTCATCAGAGGAAATGGCGTGTTTCAGCACGACTGGGTGTGTGTGTTGGAGGTGTGTGCGTGTGTGTTGACGGCCTCAGCGCACACTTTCTGTCTGCGGTGTCCTTATAAGGGCACAGAATAGCCGGCAGCTCGTTCTGCTCCGTCTCAGTCGCAGAGTGAGTTATTTCCTCCTCGTGGCAGCAGCTCCTCCACAGTTTTGATTACATTAAATTATGAAATAAACAGAATTGGTCTATTCTTGAATTTTCTGGTCTGCTGATCCACACAGACACACAGCAGGTCTAACTGAGGATGGCGTCTCAGAGCCAGACTGAGCTGATCCTCCACACTTCTGCCTAATTTTATTCCCCTCCATCGAAGGCTGTCCTTTAGTGGATATCAGAGTTTGTCTTGTTTTGTGTCGTCCTCCAAACAGCCAGACTTCACTGTTTTTGGAGCTTCGGTTCTAGATTTTTGGTGCTTGCCATGACGCTATTAGCGGGGTCGATCCGTACAGGGGTTGCAGGTTTCGGGGTTGCCCGGGCCCGTGGAGGGTTGTAGAGAGGAATGGCCTTAACCCTTGTGCTATCTTATGGGTCCAGATGACCCAAGCCTTACATTGACGTGTTATCTATCTCATGGCAAACGTGGAAGGTGGACAAGATTTCAGGTCTGTCATGGACACCACAGAAAACCAAAAATAATTAAAAAAAAAAAGTTCAGGGTGTTGTCTTGTGGGGTCCAGATGACCCCACAAGACAACGTCAACATACCTAGGATAGCACAAGGGTTAGAGGAAGCCCAGGTCTGTCTTGCACTTTCTCTGCGTTAGTGTGAGACAGTTCTTGAGTTATTGACATTTCGGATGAAAGTCAAATTATTTACAGTTCTCCTTTTTTAATTTTCTTTCAGCTGAGAGCAAAACTAAGGAACTTCAAACCCTTGGAACCCTGGGAACTCCTGAGGAGTTTTATTATAGAAACATGGAGTCAAAGACCTGTAGCTGTGTCTGCCTTACACCATAAACCAAACACAACCTTGTCTGTCACAAGGTCTGCGTCTCCAAGCTGTGCTGGACTCACTTCTCCTGCAGGTCCAGCAGACTCTGCTCAGCTCTCTGCAGACCCTCCAGGTCCTTCATCAGCTTCCCCAGGTCGTCTCTGGACTTCCTGGTCTGTGCGTAAGCGAACCAGCAGCCGCCCAGAGCCATCAGGACGGACAACGCCAGAACCCAATCCTTCCATCGGTTCTGCAGACCTGCTGACCCACAGAAGAACACAGGCTGTACATCAACATGATAAACAGAAGTCTGGATCAAACCTGCAGGGAGACGATGTGGAGGGAACACGAGGGGTGGAGGGGGTGGAGCTACAGAGTTTCCCGTCTGCAGATCTGTTTTTAAAAGACTCCTGGATGTTAATGATGGTTTTCCTTTCTGATTACACACATGTGTCCATCCAATGATCCAACAATCCATCCATCCAACAATCCATCCATCCCTTCATCCATCCATCCATCCATCCATCCAACAATCCATCCAACAATCCATCCATCCATCCATCCATCCATCCATCCATCCCTTCATCCATCCATCCATCGATCCAACGATCCATCCGTTCATCCATCCATCATCCATCCTTCTGGTATAAGTCTCCACTATCTCTTCCAGGAGGATACTGGGGCGTTCCCAGACCAGCTAAGATATCATCTCTCCAGCCGGCTCTGAATCTCCAGGGGGTGGGGGGTTCTCTCTGTTGGACATTCTTGGAACGCCTCACTAAAAATGCGCTTGACTGGAATTTTCTTCAGATGGTCAGCACAGTTAAACAAGGTCCTCTGTGGTTCGGAACCGCTTGTTAACATTCACAGCTCCCAGTCAGAGGTGAGTGAGGAACTCCACCGCTGAACTGAGATTTTCCTGTCAGACTCTCTACAGCACAGCAGACCGGTCCTTCAGGTTTACGCGTTCATTCTAAACGGATCCTGTCCAGCAGCTGAGAAACAGGGCGGAGCAGAGAGGCTCGTGTGCCGGACACATCCTGACAGCACGTATCCCCGGACACTCAGGACGGGTTTGCGTTTAAAATCCATTTCATTCTAGACTGGATGGGAAAAGAGAGACATGAGTAGGAGGGGCTTAGCAGGAGAAGGGGCAGAGAGAAACAAAAACAGAGGAAATCAAGAAGCCTGAGGCTTCACCTGATACCTGATCTACTCTACTTCACTCACAAACACAAGAGACACAACAACTGTTGAATGCACACACACACTAATGCAGACCCACAACTGTGCGCTCCACATTTACAAGCCAACACCTTTTTGCACATCCCATCAGGAGTCGCCACAGTCCATCAGCTTTCCCTGATCCGCACACTCGGTTTGTCAGATTTTTACGTCGGATGTATTTTATCTGGGCTGGGGACTGGAACAGGGAGTCCCGGGCTCTGCCCCGCCCACATCCACCAGTCATGCCTGCAGCCAACTGAGTCATCCAGCCACGCATATACAGCAAAACACCTTTGACTGTATAAGAGAACTGAACTGAGCGAGAAAACGGTTTCCTTCCAGCTCCAACTAAACAAATCCAATTCAGTCACCATTTTTTCATGACGTCGCCATGTTGTGACCAGAAATGGTCAGTACGCAGTGATTGGTCCGAGTCAGCCTGAGTCATCATTTCTATGGCAACAACTCTCCAATCAGGAAGGAATTGTTGGAAGGCCACACCCCTCAGGAGAATCTGCCAATGAAACATTTCAAACGCCTTAATGTGAGACCACCTGCTTTTATCGAGGAATCTGATGGGTCAGTTTATAACTTGAATGACTTCAATAACGAAAAAATATTGAAAAAAATGAGGATTATCCAGAAGATGCTAAAACCCTTGACCCTTTGCAAACTCCAGTAGGAATCAGCAAGAGAAACGTAAGAGGAAACGTCAGGATCCGACCTGAGAGTCCGGTCTCCTGTGTGAAGGCCTCCCTTCTCCAGGTCTCTATTGAATTTCCTCAAAAGGGTTTTTCTTTGGACACACACTCACACACCTGGTGGTGGTCCAAACAGCACGATGTCCAGGGCTTTGAGCTGCAGCTTCTGAGCGTGACCTCGGTCCACGATCTTCAGCAGGGATACAGTCAGGGTGGTGTTCTTCACCGCCAGCCTAAAAGGAGAAGGAGGCGGCGGGAAACCTTAAAATTCCACACAGAAGCAAATGGCGTCCCCATTCTCCGCCCCTGCTGTGTCCAGCTTCAGACTTCCGTCTTTGGAAACACAAACACTCCTGAACCTCTGGACACCAATATTCAAACTCCACTTTTATCTGTTTTACCAAGTGGTGATGCTTTAACACAAAATCTTTAATGTACTGTAACTTTTCCCGCCGCTTTTCCCAGAATCTACTGGAAAGATCCTGATAACAGTTGAAAAGTTACAGTAAACCAAAGAACATAAACGCTGGAGTTCAGATGGTAATGGGTTAACAAACACTAATTTGCATGTTTAAAATGTGTCATTTTTAACTATATGCTAAATTTCTGCTTAAAAAATGAATTAAATAAAGCAAATTTGACTGAATTCAGTTGAGATGACCTGAACCTTTGAAATCATATGAAACAGAAGTGAGCTGATCATCTGGAGGTGGTTAGGTGAACGAAAATGTAAAAAAAACAGCAACATTTCTAAATCAAAACTGTAAGTGTTCTACAAAGTTTAGATTTTGTTTATTTGTTTACGTTTTTTATGTTAAAGGCTGATGATTGTGAAGACAATATGAATTAAAACTCAGCGTCTCAGCTGTGGCTGGCACTGTTGCCATGGTGTTTAGCTTTCCTGGGTGTCAGATGACACAGGTAAATCCTGCAGGTGCATTTTGGAAAAGTTTCAGAGCAGAAAATTAAGGGTTCAGAGCTAGATGTGAAAACCTGCTCTGGCAATAGAGATACTTACTGTCAGTTTAAAGCGTTTTTAAGAGTTATTGATCCTGGAAGTCTGAATCTGTGATCATCTAGCTAGCTTGACTGAGTTGTTTATGTTAGCGTCCTGCTTGAGCTGCTGCCGTTTTCTGCTGCGTTTTCTGGAATAACATGTTGTGATCATGTTGTGATCATGCAGACTTCTAATGAAGTATTCATCCGGAATAATAAGATTGAATTATAAAGCGCTGATCATAATAAGAATAAATGAAATATCCGATCCTGATCGGACTACTTGGATCGAGTCGGGCCGTTGTTGAGGCGACAGTAGCTCAGGTGGTAGAGCGGGTCGGCCAATGATCGAAGGATAGGCGGTTCGATTTCGGCTCCCGCCAGCCAAGTGTCGTTGTGTCCTTGGGCAAGACACTTAACCCTAGTTGCCTCCAGTGTGGCTCCACTGGTGTGCGAATGCGTATGAATGTTCCGGTGATGATCAGAGGGGCCGTAGGCGCGTACTGGCAGCCACGCCTCTGTCAGCCTGCCCCAGGGCAGCTGTGGCTACTGTAGTAGCTTACCGTCACCAAGTATGAATGATGTGTGAATGAATAATGGATATGTAATGTAAGCGCTTTGAGCGTCTGGAAAAGCGCAGATAAATCTAATCCATCATTATTATTATTATTATCAACCATGGGATCGGGCCCGATTTCCGATCACGTGATCGGATCGGGACATCCCTAGTTTTAATTTAATACTTGAATAAACCATGCACATTTTCATCATCAGAACACAATGGAGTAATAAATAAACGTCGTGAAATGCTTGTATTTATTCGACTTTAACCTTGTGAAATCGGTGACGTCATACCCGGCGTTTAGAAAAACAAAAGAAAAGTAGTAAACATGGCGTCTGAATCGCCTATAAATCCAGGACTCTATTTAGTCTGCAACTACACAGTTTTTTAGTAGTAAGGGATTAAGGAGGGAATTTGGACACAACCATAGATTTGTAATAATAAAACAGTATTCACGGGAAACCGTCTTGCCAGAACATTTCCTCATCTATGGTCAGAACCACAGCCGGTACCTGGGCAGCGATCGGCCGTCCAGCTGAAGTTTTTGGAAGCTTTTGGTGTACTGAGGAAGCTCCACGCTGACCGCCAACCACTCCTCCACCTGCGGCACCGTCCAGTTGTACACTGTGCACACAAACGCAGAGCAGGAAATGTTTTGACAAGTTTAACCTTCTTGTTTCCATCAGTGTTTTCTTCTCTGTCTGTCAAGCCTTTGATTATGTTTATTCATCTGAGGATGTGCAGAAGGTAATCCCTTCATAACGCTGCTTTCTTCGGGGTATAAACTGCTGATCCGTATGGATCTTGGTGTTTGACCACTGACTGTATTTTAGAACTGGACTGAGTGAATGTGACATCACCTACAGAAAATGACTTGCTTTCAGGTCCAACAAAGTCAAATTAGTTGCCATTATTTCGGGATACAAACGTTGCCACGTTGGAGCCAGACGTCATCAGTAAGCAGTGACTGATCCAAATCGGTTTGAGGCTGGTTTCTACGGCAACCACTGTCACCAATCAGGAGCGAGCTTGTTGGAAGGCCACACCCCTTCCTTTTTAAAGTGGGCTTTAGAGAATCTGTCAACGTGAGACCACCCACTTTTATTGAAGCCTCTGATTGGTCAGTTTATAACTTGCAATAAAAAAATATATATCGTGAAAAAGATAGGATTATAAGAACTTGTTAATAATGTATCAGAGCAAGAATGGTTATTCTGACTAACAGAATGGCTGAGTAATAGTTGTTTATTTCTCTAAAGAAGTTTATGGGATATTGGCTTCAATGTGTTTGATTCCTAACAGTCTTATAGTGTATTTGTGTTTGACTAATAGGTATTAGGTCAGCGTGTTGTGGTCCAGTCCATGTGAGGACATCATTGTCTGGAGTTGCGCTCGCAACACAGCAGTTGTGTTGTCCATGGACCACTGATCCAGGATGTTCTTAGTGTTTCCTGGATTTTTCATGCAGTCCTGCTTCAGTTCAATAAACGATATCCTAGTATTCCCGTGACATTCCTCCTCCTCACCTTCGGAGCTCTTCCAGGCGTTCCACATGTCCTCCACGCTGATGTGGAGGTCGGCTCGGTGGAAGCTGTTCTGTTTGGCTTTGGAGTCTTTGTACTGGAGATCCTCCCTGAGAAACTAAGGATAGATAGGTGCCGCATGATTTCCCCATCTGATATTCTGCAGTGAGGCGGACCACTTTCAGGGAGGGGGCTCACCTCGTCCGTCTCGGTGGTGTCCACGCTGCCGTCGGCGTCGTCGTCCATCAGTTTGTGGATGCTGCAGATCGCCTCGAAGCTGAGCAGCGAGTCTGCGTTGTGACAGAGTTGCTGGTCTATGACACACAGGTCTGTAACACATCAGACTCGCCGTTAAGAGTCGGGGGGGTAACGACTTTTATCATCAGAAATGACACGTGTGCAGAGAAAAACCTTTAACAGATTGTCAACAGTGTGAAAACAAGAAAAACAGGAAAACTGTGATACACGTTAAAGTTGTTTTATTGAGCCTGCATTCATCTGACAACATTTCAATGAGTTGCTTTAGTTTTTCTTTTTCAGACTATTTTCTGTAAACCCTAGAGATGGTTGTGGGTGAAAATCGCAGTAGATCAGCAATGCCCGTCTGGCACCTACAACCACGATCAGAGTTAATTCAATCAGCTAAAGTGGCCGATGAGTGTAGGTCTCCTCCATCATGAGAAAAAAAAACAAATTGAAAACCAATATTTTAATTGAAGTGAGTCTTGAACTTATTCGACTTTGTTCAACCTTCTTGAATAATAAACATCAAGTGAGTATCGTGACAGTATTTTCTTCATTCGTTTTTGAACTGTTTGTCCTTTTCTGGGCCATGGGGCTGCCGGAGCCCAACCAGGCCACTTCTGGGGGAAGGCAGGGTACACCTTGGACAGGTCGCCAGTCTGTCGCAGGGCCACAATCACACACCCATATCCATTCAGACACCCATACCCGTGGCAGAAAGCCGAAGTTCCCTGAGTAAACCCACGCATGCACAGGGAAAACATAAACACATAAACAATATGTTCACAAAAAAGGCACAGTATTTTAATCTTCTTTTAATGCTTAAACAATATTTGTGAATCCTAAGTAAAAAAATTTTTGCATTAACATAATTTTCCCTTTTCTATAGCTGTATTATTACTTTTCAACTGTAAAACTCCAGAGATCAACTTGTTTATTGACACAGATTTTCTCTCGGCCTTCAGGTTTTGTTTGAAAATAAGCAGGGATCAAAAATGTGGCCTGAGGAAGATAAGCTAAAGTACTCTTTCACAATCGTCCTGCTAACCGCAGCCAAGCAAACAATAGTCACGGAAACAACAGTCACACTAACAACAACAAACAACAATCACACAAACAACAGCCACACAAGCAAGCCACATACAACAGCAACAAACAGCCGAAAAACTAGTCAGACAAACATCAACAAAAGACAACAGTTACACAAGCAAGTCAGACAAAAACAACGGCCACAGAAATAATACCCATACAAACCAAATATTGAAAAAAATGTCACACAAACAACAGCCCCACAAAAGAATGAAGCAAGCAAGTAACACAAAAAACAGTTACACATACAACAGCAACACAATAAACATACACACAAACAGCAACAACAATCATACAAACAACAGCCACACAAACAACTCACACAAACAGCAGCAACAGACAGAGTCACACAAGCAAGTCACACAAACAACAGTCAGTTTGAAGCAAGTTTGAAGGTCAAACTTCAAAACGTCAAGACAAAAGTCACAAACAAGTCAAACAAACAAGTAACACAAAGAACAGTCAAAAACACGGGAGATTAACAACAGCAACAGACAACAGTCACACAAACAATAGCAAAGGACATCAGTCACACAAGTCAAAGAAACAAGTCACACAGACAACAGAAAAAAATCAAGGCACATAAACAACAGCAATTCACAACAGTCACACAAGCAAGTCCAACAAACAGTAGTCACAAAAACAACAGTCACATAAACAAGTCAAGCAAACAAGTCACACAAACAACAGCCAAAAGACAAGGTACACAAACAACAACCAATAAACAACAGTCACACAAGCAAGTCACTCAAACAACTGCAAATGATAACAGTCATACAAACAACAGTCACCAAACCAACAGTCACAAAAACAACACCCATGGAAACCAAAGATTTGCAAACAATTCACACAAACAACAGCCACACAATCAAGTCACATAAACAGCAGCAACACAAGTAATTCACAGAAAGACCAAAACAACAGTCACACAAACACGAGGAACCACAAAAAACAGTTGCCCAAACAACAGTCATAAACATTAGCCATACAAACAACAGTCTTGCAACTAACAGTCATACAAACAACAGTCACCGAACCAACAGTCACACAAACAACACCCATGCAAATCAAAGATTTGCAAACAATTCACACAAACAACAGCCACACAATCAAGTCACATAAACAGCAGCAACACAAGTAATTCACAGAAAGACCAGCCCCAAACAACAGTCACACAAACAGCAGCCACACGATGATCCACAAAAAACAGTTTCTCAAATAACAGTCATAAACATTAGTCATACAAACAACAGTCATGCAACTAACAGTCATACAAACAACAGTCACCGAACCAACAGTCACACAAACAACAGTCACACAAGTAATTTATACAAACAACAGACAAAAGTCACAAAAGAAAAGCCAGACAAAGAGCAGCTACAGACAACAGTTATCCTAACAAGTCATAGACAACAGTCACACAACCAACAGTCACACAAACAAGTCTCACACAATTTAGTCACACAAACAAAAACAGAAAACAGTCACACAAAAAATAGCAACACAAACAAGTCACACAAACAACAGCAACAGACAATAGTAACACAAGCAAGTCACACAAAATCAACAGTCACACAAACATGTCAAACAAAAAAGTCACACAAGCAACAGCCAAAAAACAAGACACACAAACAACAGCAACAGACAACAGCAGAGGACAACAGTCACACAAACAACAATCATTAACACTAGCCACACAAACAAAAGATTTGCGAACAAGTTACACAAACAAAAGTGACAAACAACAGTCACACAAACAACAGTCCCAGCCAACCCCAATTGTCAGTCTGCTTTGTTGTTGTGTAGTTTGTTTTGCACCTTCATCACACTCCTCACCGCAGTCACACAAACAGCTCAGATCAGGTTTCACTCCGCCGTTGCACAAATAACTGCAGGCCTTCAGCCGCTTCAACCAAGGTCGCAAAAATAACTGCAGGACATGCATGAGCTGGACTGTGCAGAGCAGCAGGACCAGAACATCATGTTTCAAGAAAGACAGACCAGAACCACAATCACAAAGACAAGGGGGGCACATTCAGTCTGAACCCTGATTTTCTCCTCTAGGAAGATCTGAAGTTTAAAAGTTGAGCGCGAGCTGATCTGTCTGACAAGAACTAAAGGTCTGCTCCGATGACCTCTGACCTTTCTACGGGACTGACAGAGTCCAGTGAGACAGGAACAATGAGAGTCTGAGTCCAGATCAGCTCAGGACGGACCAAAAAAACTCAAAAGCAGAGTTTGTCTGAAAGCAGTGGAGGCTCTGACCCGCCTCCAAGTTTCCACCACAGAAGAAGACAGGTGAGGCGGGGATTAGGCCGAGCAGCTGGGAGACAGAAATACTCCCTTTGTTCAGGAGGGTGGGTCAATGTCAGGAGCCTGAACGCATCACTTCCCATCATGCTCTCATTCAGCGCCTGCAGACGAAATTCAGGGTGGAAAAACCCACAAAAGTTTGCATCCTCTTAGTATCAGCTGCACTTCCTGCAAGTGGGGGCGGGGCTAAAAGTTTTATTCTGTCATGGCTGAGATAATCCTCCTGACACTCCACTTCCTGTGTCATCAAGGCTCGTCTATGACAGGAAGCTGTGGTAAGCTGCTAACAGCTAGCCCACACACTGTCACAACTCTGACCCACACAAGCATAAACACACACAAACAGTGGCAGACACACAAGTACACACAAACAAAAACACAAAGGCACAGAGATACTCGTGCTAAACAAAGATGGCAGAAATTTCCAGAGAAATCAAATTCTACCTGAAGCTCTGTCGCCGGGCAGATCCACAGGTTGCTGGTCCAGCTGGGTTCTGTCACTTCTGTCCAAATCACTGAGAGTCCCAACACACACATTCAACATGCACACGCACAACAGCCACACACTCACACACTCCATCCCTGAGGAAAGACAGGAAGTCTGTCATGACTTTCAAAATAAGAGCACTAGTAAAAAATCTTTTGTTTGTAGGAGAGGTTTTAGTGGTTTTGTCTATTTTTATCCAGTCGATCACAACTCTGAGTGCAAACATGATTCACACGTAAACTGAAAGCGTTTCAAAGCTGCAGGAGGAAGAGGTGGAGATATGGAAAATGAAAGAATTACTTTGAAGAGAAAAAAAGACTGACATGAAGACAAATTCAGAGTAACTGGAACGACAGGCTCGTTTCTGGTATCGTTTATGTCAGACCTGAATCAGAATCTGACCCTCTTTGGAAGTAATCCGGTCCCCCAGGCAAACCGGTGGACGGGTTTTCAGAAGTGTGCTGGTTTCTGGTCCTCTACTGAAAGAAATCAGGCTACATGCTTCCATGGGCTCATGGAGACAGACTCAGACGCGAGGATGTCACTGGATGGATTCAGTTGCAGAAGTAACCAGGTTCCCCCACCTCCACCACCTCACAGGAGAAAACTTCTGTTTTCACAGTCCAGGATCAGGAAGTTTTTCATATTCATGTTAGATTTGAATAATTTTTCTGCAGGAACCAGATTTCTCTGAAAACTGAACTTTCTTTTAGATCATGCATGAAGAACCAGAAAGCTTCTGCAGCACTTCTCATTTGGACCCTCAGAACCTTAAAGTTCTAAACGTTCATGAAACATCTGCAGGAGGTATGAACAATCAGGTTCTGCAGACATTTGTCTAAACCTGAGAGTCACATGATTCTGATCACTAACACTCAACAGGTCCAGACCGGAAAGACTGCAGTCATTCATCTTATTAGCTGTTTTCCAGCATCAAGAATTCAATCCAGTCCTAATACATCCATTTTGTCCTTCTGCAATAAGGTCATAGGTCATACAGATGCTATTCCAGACAGACAGACAGACAGACAGACAGATGGGGAGGCAGTAAGGCAGACAGGCAGAAATACAGACAGAGATATACTCACTTCTGCAGCGGCTTCCTTTTAATCCATTTATCCGCGTGTCTGGAAGATCGATAACTTATTTGATCTCCGCCGCGCGACCCAAACTTAACAAAGTGCAGCTGAAAAGAAGATCACATGAAGTCCCGCCCGCGCCGCGTTCACGGACCCCAGCAGAGCTCGGACTTTAGAGTTTTTCATATTCATCACAGATCACGTTTCTGTGGAAAACAGACCTGACTGGAAATGTCTTGAATCATCGCTGATCTAGACCAGGGGGCCAAAATCCAAAACACACCTTGGGTCACGGGACGAACAGGATTAACATTTATTGAACACAATAAAACTACATTTTTCAAACTTTAAAAAAAATGTAACTTAAACATAACTATGAACTAGATATATAGCATTATCTGCAATAATACTAGTGTGAATGCTGTAAGTTGAATTTGGCCACTGAAGATGCTAGTGCTGATAGCTGAAGATTCTGAAATTGATAACTAAAAATACTGAAGCTGATAGATGAAAACACTGAAGCTGATAGCCAACTACAACATTAGCTAAATGCCAAATTAGCCTAAAAAAACGTTAAAAAAACAAAGAAAAAAAAACTTAGATTAGCCAAAACAGCTAGCATGTAGCTGAAAAAATAGCTAAACTTCGAAATATCCTAAAAGACTGAAAAAAGACTAAATTAGCAAAAACATCTAGCATGTAGATGAAATATTAGTTCAACTCCAAAATAGCCTAAAAAAGTCTTACTGAATGCCAAGATAGTCCAAAAACCTAGCACAATGCTAATTTGTAAAGCTTTAAAACAGTAACTTTTTAACATAATTATAAATAATAAAAGACAGGAGGACCAAAGAGGAGGTTTATGGATGCAGTGAATGAAGACATGAAGGTGGCTGGTGTTAGAGTGGAGGATGCTGAAGACAGGCTTAGATGGAGGAAACTGATTGGCTGTGGCGACCCCTGAAGGGAAAAACTGAAAGGAAAAGAAGAAGAAATCAACTTAAACCTTAAATAACTTTCAACATTTTACTATCCATAAAATATATTTTGTCAAAATTATACAAGTTAAAAATGAGCGCAAGATAAAATCGGACCATTAATAACAATAAAATGAAATCATCTTGAGGGCCAGATATAATTACCCAGAGGGCCGGATCCGGCCCCCGGGCCTTGACTCGTGATCTAGACTATTTTTGGAGTCTTCAGTCTTAGTCTTTAATTGTGACTCAAGAATGGTTGAGAAAACAGAAGCAGACAGAATAAGAACAACTACTTTTCCAAAGAACCTAAAGAGGGTTTAAATACAACAAAATAAATGGTTGAATATATAGTACATGTAAAGAAACAAAACAAACTTTTAGGTCTGTTCAGAAAGTCTAGATAACAATTAGCACAGCTATCTGGAATTAGTAAATGATTGTAAAATATATATATCAGGGCAGTAGTTATAGCATGAGCTTGAGCTTACTGTTAACTAAAAACTGTATCCTCAGAACTACTATAGGACTTTAAGGTAAAACAACAACAACAAAGAATTTGGGAAAACAAACAGAATAAACATTAAATAACTTAAAGAAAAATATTTTTATAATTAAAAATGCTCACACAATGACTTTTGGAAAATGTTCAAATGTTTCCCTGTTCTTGGATAAGCGATCCAACCTGCAATTTTCTCGTGTTCAGCAACACAACAAGAAATTTTTTTTAAAAACTTTATTAACAAAACTTAAGATACATACAAAAACAGAATAAAGAACAAAAGGGCCAACAAAAAAGAGCAGTAAATGTCAAAAGAGAAAAAAAAAAATAACAGCTGAACAAATATCACAAAATTAAACATAAAAAGTAGAGGCAGATGGTTTACCAATCATAAACCATACTTTTCAAATAGCTGATAGGTTTTAATAGCTTTTCAATTTGCTGAATTTTGAATAGAATCATTCTGAAAAGGGTTTAGCAGGAATATGTTTACTTTTATAGGAGAAAAATTAAATAAAGTATATAGGTTTTATAGTTTTCTCGTATTCAAAAAATCCCCAAAACGTGTGTTTAAAACAAAACAGAACATCAGGAAGAATGAATTATTTATTTATTTTTTTTTACCAAATGAAGTAAACCGGAGCAACAAGAATCCCCTTCAATCAACTCAAATTTACCTTCTGGATCTTCTGATCTCCCAGTTCCTGAAGGCACCATGCCTCTTCCTCGTGGAGGAGGATGTCGCCGCCCAGTGGCCAAACAGAGGAGGTGCAGGTAAAAGTTTGTTAAAAGTTTAAATATGAGTCAGAAAACGTCAGACTGGAGAGGATCAGCAGAATTAGGGCTGGGGGAGGACACTAAAGCATTACTTCTGCCTGAAGTATGAAATGCAACAAAAGTCCAGATACTGCAGAGTAATAGAAATAATAAATAAAATAAAAAGAAGTAACTGGGCGAATAGCACGTCTTTGACTTCATAATAATAAAATAAAACAGAACTCTGGCAAACAACAACACGGGTATTCCTATTGTTGATTGTGACACCAGTAGAAACCGTCTTCATTTCTTAAGCTGAGGCGGTTGTGCTCCAACTTAGGGAGTTGAAAATCTAACTTCATTGGACTTCCTGTTCATGTTTTACTGCAGGGACTCAGAATATCAGACTACCAAGAACAAATGGAGAAGAACATCACACCAAAGCTGCTGCTGTCACTTCAGCTGACAGTAAAATACCACAGTTTACTCACCTAATGCAGTCCCACCCATTTCTCTCTGTTCGGTTTCTCAGCATTTTACATTACAGTTTCACTGACTTTAAAAATAAAATAATAAAATACTTTATTATTTTGTGAAACTAGGATCAAAAGAAAAAAGTTTAATTTTACGGTATAGACCTTTAACAGATAGAAAATGAATCTGTTTGATCTTTTCAATAATGGTGTTAATGAATCAGGAAAAATTTTAGTTTAGTTGCATTTAGTTTTTGCCTTTTTTGAAGCTTTAAACTTCAAAAGTCCTAAAGAAAACCAAAACTTTAAAGCATCACTTTTCCTTTGATGATTTCAAAATAAGAGCAGCTTTGTAGCTTTAAGTTGAATTAGCTTTTGATCAGAGTTGATCACTTGGAATGTTGAGAAACCAGGTTTATTTATAGTGAAGAGTTTTACAAAAACATCATAATCATTTCTCCATGTTTGGATTTATATGATTATTACTAAAAGATTTTCCCGGTACAGGGGCTGTGTCTGTAGGACAGCCGCTTCCACGGTGTTTCTGTGTCTCTGTGGCTGAGCTCAAAAGCTGACTATTTTGTATTATTATTAATTTGCACCTCGTTGCTCAAATCGACCTGCTGCCAGACCTTCGCGCCGCACTAGTTGCTTAAATCGCGTCACGGGACTTCAGATCGCCACGTCGCCTCCGTTCCATTGACTTAACATTGAAACTGGCCGACTTCACCGAGAGAATTGCGTTCGGTATGAATGCACCTTTAAAGTTGAAATGGATTTTAGCTGTAACTTTATCACTATTTTACCTCATAACACCTTAGGCGTCACCGGTGACGCTTAAACACAAAATCTTTTACATACTGGAACTCATAAAATAACACGATCAACGTAATTCCAGCAGATTCTGAAGGAGATAAGGTTTATCATAACCCAGAAAAATCCTTTGTGAATAGAAATTAAAAAAATAAAATGATAAATTGTATCAGATCAAATTGTACACTTGGTTACTGGCCTTGCCAGCAAATACGTCATTATTTATTAGTGGCAATCTCTTCATTCACCCACCTATGTCTATTTCTGTTTTTCTTCCATGTTTCCCTGACACTGAATAAAAAATGTTTTTTTCTAAAAATTAAAGTAAAAAAAAAATTCTGGTTACTATCTGGTACACACCAGTTAGAAACCAGAATATATTTTTACTTCAGTTTTTGGGGAAAAAAGTGTTTTTTTTTACTTCAAATCTTTTTCCTTCATTGTCCCTTTAATGCCTTTGTACCTTGGGGAGTAATAATCAATGTTTTTAAAAACATGTTCTCTAAATGTGCTCCACCATTTGGTTGAACAGGCAGTTAAAGGGTTAAATTACATCTACCTTACTGACCAGATTTTGACCCATATGTTCAGATATAGCCCAATATCACGATGCAATCATCTCAGTGGGCTTACCGGCAACTGTACAAAGACATAAAGTCAGTCATAAAATATAAACAGTAGCTGCTTGCTAAACTAAAGTAAATTAACCTGGGATCCCTGCCCTTAGAGCCTCCTTCTTGGTGAGGAACATGTGTGCTCCTTCTATAACTGCGATTTCTTGACAGTGGCTTGTTGTGGCCGGAGCAACATCACTTTATTCTGCGTTGCACCTTCAATGCTCTGCACAAACGACAAGTAAAGGATCTGAATCTGGCATCCTTCTGAGTATTTGCAGAAAAAAAGTCATCCTACCTAACAAATTCAAATATTGCAATCACTCTGTCAGTCCATCAATCCAATCATCAACCCATTCCAACATCTCCCACATACCGCGATCGACCTGTCCAGGGTTGGGTAGATAGCAAAGGTAAGTGGTGTACACTTGTGTAGTGCCTCTTTACCTTCCTCGAAGACCCTTCACAGTCAAAGTCCCATTCACACACTGGTGATGGCTCCACTGCCGAACACTGATGCAAACCTTCCACCAGAAGCCAGGTAGGGTTCAGTGTCTTGTATAACCCCTCCACTATCCTAGGTATGTTGACATTGGGAAATCCTCCGATTAGAGGTCGACCACCCTACCGGTGCACCACGGCCGCCCATGATACCCAGAGCTTCCTCACCACAGAAATGTTCTCCAATGCTATCAGGCCTTTCAAGTAGAACTAGCCTAGAATACCTGTCCTGGTAGGAGACCATAATGCATCTGAAAGCGACCCCTGAACCACAGGAAACCACTTCTCTCGTGGTAGAGGAACAGTGGTTCTATTTCGAGGTGCACACAAGTGACCTAAGAGGAATACTGACAGGAGTCAGTGCTCTGTCGCCTCCTCTGGCCACCAGCGGAAGCAGTCTCAGAGTACTGACTGCACTTCATCTCCCAGCAGCCCCAGCCCACAGTTTCTAGATGCTGCTGTCTCAAATCTGACAATCACCCACCTGCTTCTTAAGCAGCACACTGTGCGAAGTACTATTTGTGCCACCCTGCCTGCATTACTGAGAGTTTCTACCTGGACCTGATCTGGTTCTGACCCTGCTTCATCTCTGTTTGCCTGCCACCTGCCCTGACCCTCACCTGGACTGTGACATCTCTGGTTTCTTCTTGGATGATCCCATCCTCATGATTGACCTCTGCCCGTCTGACCCCGATTTAGTTTTGTGGACTTTTGGCTGTTCTTAGTTCCTGTCTGAACTAATAAACCTGCAGCATCACAAACTTGAGGTTTTTTTAAACTGCAGGTTTTAGTCTGCTCCTGATAAAATCATACGCAGCAACGCAGTTTGAATCCTAAATTCTTTGATATTTGTCCTACATCTTGAGAAAACACTGCAAGAATATGCTAAAAACACAATTTTCATTGGATTAGGCCTTCAAATGCAAAAACAGAGCAAGAAAAGAAACTTATTTGACCAAAAGATTCAATTTATTTACAAAAAAATCTAGAATTAATCTAAAATAGGGGTGCCAGATAAGTATTAAGTCACATACTTCTTACAGGGACTGTCTGTGATTTTGAATTAACTCAGATGTTCATCTTCAGCCTGCAGGCCTGGTTGTTGGACAAAGAAGGGGCCAGGTGTTACGCTCCTCTGTTACGGGCTTTTCAAGAAAAACTAAAGTAAAAGTTTTCATTCATTTGGACTTGCTTGTCCCTGGTCTGATCCAGAGCTGCTGGTCAGAGTGGTTTGGCAGATCTAGAAGCTCACATGAACTCTGATTTGGATCAGAAGAGCTCTGGTCTTTTCAGACTGATGGTTCAGTTGTAGATGAATTCTGGTTGAAATCAGTGTGAATGCAAACAGACTTTCATTTGAGGAAAGAGATGAAGAAAACCAAAGTTATGGACTGATGGAAGCTTGGTGTGTTTGGAAAAGAGAAAAAAAAAAACAGCCACAGAGTGAATCTGAAGATGCAGGAAATATAAAACAGTTTGAAGCTTTCTGCTGGGAGGAGCTGTGGTTCTTCTTCATAAATGATAGAATATTCTCAGAATGAGATGCTTTTCTTCCCCCTGTTTTTTCTGCTCTGGTCAGACCTCGTTTGGACATTTATGTCCTCAAATGAGCAAGTGTTGTTCCAGGAAGTACTTTGGTTCTTGGACTCAGTTCTCAGAGAACCAAAAACCATCCGAACCGAGGGAGAGGGATTTATGGACCTGTCTGATGGAAAAAGCAGCTAAACTCTGTTTTATTCTGGTTTTGTTCAGAACAGCTCTGAGCTACTGAAGCTGATCAAGGATGTGGAACGTTATTCAATGACTGATGAGAAATGCCATGAACACAGAACTGTCAACACCTGTCCAGGTGTGGGTCTGGCTGAGGTGGGCGGGGCTTCATGACTGTTCACCGCTGCTCTCCGACAAGCTCTAGAAACGGTTCAGAAATTCAGAAATGCTCCTTGTTGCCAAAGTTTCTAAACTGTGAACTAAAGCAGTAAAGTCCGTTGTTGCACACGCACGCCCGCGCGGGCTCGCTAACTTCCTCAAACCCGCACTTCCTCTCATCGGACTTCCTCGTCTTCGGAAGCCACACCCACCCGCGTCAGCCTGATAGGGTCCAGCTGTCCCTCCCGCGCGCACACAGTCTGTGACACGCTCAGCTGCTGCACGCGCTCCCACACGAACACACCTGTACACGGAGACAGGAGCTGCGCGCGCGGGAGGAGGAGGCCTGATGAACGGTGAGTGTCCTGCAGCCGCGCGCGCGTGCTTCCTTTTCCTTAGACTTTTTTCCCCTCATTTCTGACACCCCCGCTTACCTCCTCCCTAAACGATAGATCATTGGAGTTGATCAATGATGTGCGCGAGCGTGCGTGTGGTTTGAGCGTTTGCGTTAATGCTGCGACCACTCCCAGCGCGCGCATGTCACTTCTGGCTTGACACTCTTGT
Source organism: Oryzias melastigma (assembly GCF_002922805.2). NCBI lineage: Eukaryota > Metazoa > Chordata > Actinopteri > Beloniformes > Adrianichthyidae > Oryzias > Oryzias melastigma. Next base: position 6,478,997 of record NC_050525.1, read on the forward strand.
AGCGTTTTAGTGTGAAAGATTGGATCGATGGAGTGAGTGAGGACGAACTTCTGCTCCATAGGAACTTCCGGCGGAACCTCCAGGGTTCGGCCGCTCTGCGGTGAAGACCAGAATCTGGACCTCTCATCACCCCGTCCATCGGCGTTTGACCCATCCGTTGGGGGAGCGGTGAGCTGCAGACACAGCTGCGCTCAGAACCCATTTGGTGGTTTAGTTCTCCAATTAATGCTGTGTCAAACAGGGAGTCACTGGGTCCCATGTTTAGTCTCTGGGATGACTCGGCCTGGATTTGAACTCACGACCTTCCAGTCTTCAGGCGGACACTCTACAACAAGGCCACTCAACTAGTTTAAAAAAAAAAAAAGCTGGTGTAAAAGATGAACTTAAACGAGTCTGTGTGGCGTCTGCTGAGGAAAACCTTCGATATGGTCAGCGAAACGACCCAACAATGACTAAATGACGGTCAGGCATTGATTCCCTTAGGATCTGTTGGAGGTCCGGTTCCTTCACTTCATGTACTGTTCACTCTTCAGAGGTGATCCAGGTGTGTCCAGGTATCTGAGGAAAGGGTGAACACTGATGATGAAGAGCGATAAGGGATGCAGGTTTAACCTCTTCCTGTCCGGATGTTCCTGACGGCTGTAGAACTGGTTCAGTGTGGTTCTGCTGTCACAGGTGAAACTCTCACCTCTGGCTGGAGCTCAGATCTTCCAGGTGTTGCGATGACTCCGCCCACCATTGTTCCCTGTCAGCAGTTACTGTCTTGGTGATCTCGTTTACTGGAAGATATTTGCATACATTGGAGTTTAATGTTTTTTCTAAGACTTTGTTGTAAAGTTGATGCACATTTTAGCCTCTGCCTATGTGTTGAAGTGTCTTTGGGCAAGACGCTGAACCCCACATTGCTCCTGGTGGCGCCAGTTTTGGTCAGTGGAGTCGGCATCTGTGTGTGAACGTGACTATCAAGAACTTTGGGGCTTAAAGCGCTATATCGTATAAGTATACATCCTTAGCCTCATATCCACTGAGCGGTACGATCCAGTTCGATCCAGTATTTTAAGAGTTTCCATTAAGTGGACCCATTAAACAGTTCTGATCTGTACCTCCATCCATTGTAGGTCCATGGAAAAATAGAACGGGAAGACGGTTGGGGCTCAGTCGTTGTTACCACCCGTTGATTGGCAGAAAGTGATTTTAGTGAAGTGACATTAAAAAACACCAATACAGCGCTAAGCTATGATTCTGTTTTCCTCTTTACGGCGTTATTCTTCTTTCAAACGGCATTCAATTGCTGTTATACACGATGTACAAAAGTAAAGCAAGAAAAAGACGAGCTGCTGGATGACCTCCATTGTTGTTGCTTTTAACGATAACACTCTTGCGGTCTACACCATGCATGTGCCGTGAAAACAAACCGGTCAGTGGAAGTGACGCTTAACTGAGTGGAAACTAGGGCTGAGAACCACTGGGTACCCTACGATGCGATATGCGATACATGGCTCACGATACTGCGGTAATTGGTTAAAATCATCTCTAATAACTCACAATATATAGAAGAACGCATATGTTTTAGGAAAATGCATACCAATTTATTTTCTAGCTTGAACACAATCATAATAAACAACTTGTCTTATTTTGTGCAACAAATAATACACACTTTTGTGCAAATCAGTAATATTGTCTTTGACGAGCATTGGCACCAATTGAATTGGAATTATCTGTGAAATTTAGTGTTAACAACAGTAAACATGAACAGCAGTGCCACAACTTAGTGCAAAGTTGTTGTAAACAACAGAACAAAAAATGAAATAATTTAAGTAGACACATTGGTGCAACGTGCCCCCTATCTACCTCAGGTCAGGCTTCGTTGTGATGCTCTTTAGCTTTGGCCTGGTGTCTTTTAGTCTTTATTTCCCATGTCTTCTGATTTCACAGTCATTTATTCTACAAATTAATGTTTTATCTAAGTCAAAAAGTTCTTTGCTCCTAATTTGGTCTAAAAGTAAACGTGAAATAAAAAAAAAAAACCTGAGTAAAGCCAAACAGGTTCAGAAAAGCATTCTTTGGGCAGATCGGTTCCCCTAGAAAAAAGCTGTTGCATCAACAGAGATTTAGTATTTTCTGTGAATTATTTTTTATATATATATTTGGCGTGGACGATGACATCAGCTGCACGCGCTCAGTCGTGTGTGCTTGATTGATGCAGGAAGTCTCTGATTTGTCAGATTATTTAGGAGGAGATGATTCATTCTTTCTATTTATACATGCGGTCTCGTTCCAGTCCTGTTCTGGTCGGTCTCTTGTGGTGCTGGGCTACATGTAGATTGACTTTTTTTTTTTCCCTTTCAGACCTTGTTTGTGCTTTAGTTTGTTTTTTAAAAAGTTTGTTCTCATTTGGACATGTAGCTTTCCCGTCTGATCTGGGTTTGGGTGGAAGACCACCTGTTACTACTAGATGCTGCAACCAAATGAGGATGCTTCTCCTGTTTCTGTGCGACAGTCCCAAGCATAGGTGGAGTCCCATGTGAAGCCCAGTCACACATGGCTCAGGGTGATTTGCAGAAGGAAGCAGCCGTGAGGAAAAACAAAATGGTAAATGGCGAATACTTGTATAGCGCTTTTCTATCTTCCTTAAAGGCCCGAAGCGCTTTACAGTCGCAGACACATTCACACACTGGCACTTCGACACATGGGCGGGCAAGGCGAGAATTGAACCTGCAATCTTCCAATCAAGAGTCGACCAGCCTACCGCTGCACCACGGCCACTACCAAAGTAAAAGGCAGCTTTACTTTGAACTTTGGTTCCACTTTGGTCTAACGTTTTAGGACGTTCCATCCGGGTTCCCTCTTGTTCCATGTTTCAGGTCATTTTAGTCCTGCTTTGGTTGGAATGGAGTCAACGGTGTCATTGGGTTTCAGCCTCCAGTCATTCCAGAGTTATCTGGAAGTGTGTTTTCTTCAGATTTTCATGTAAATGATGTTGGTGACGGACCTGGACTGGGGCTCATGTCTGTTTCACACCTGCTGCTGAATGAAGACATGTCGGACAAACCCTTCCTGTTTCAGTTTCAGCACGGTCGGTTCCTCTTCGTCTGCTGGGAGGACGAAGAGCCGCAGGAAGCTGTGTGTTTACTGTGTGGGGTTCAGCTTTTGTTTGCCTCACATGTCGGTCTGTGCGAGTGGAGTGGCGCCGCAGATGCGTGCACCTTCAGGCGGCGCCTTCAGGCCTCAAATAGCCTGATGAGGTGCGGTTTGTTAGCGTGACATGTGACCCGTCCCCTGACAATCTTCTGGGGTTCTGTCAGAATTCTTTTGGGTTGTGGTGCTTCGGTCTTCTTTGCTCTGGTTGGCCTGGTTTCAGTGCAGGTCTCGGCCTCATTTGGCCCGCTTCGTCTCCCCTCCCTGTCCTTTTCTTGGCCCTCGATCATCCGTTTGTTGCTGGTTCTGTACTGGAACTGCCAGCTTCCTCCCAGCCATCTACAGGAATCACTTCAGCAGATATGGAGATTGTAATTTTTCTGATGTTTATTCATGTTTTATTTTTACATTCAAACTTTTTGGTTCCTTTTTTTATTTGTGCAGATGATTCCTGTAACTCATTCAGCGCCGAGCTGATCTTCCTGATGAGTTTCTGTTGAGACGAAAACTCCTCACAGCTGTGAGAACGTACAGTCAGTCCAGTTTTAGACCCCAAGCTGCGGGTTTTTGGTTCCTCTGTCAGGAAATTTGTTCTGATCCAGCAGAATTAAATTTAAACACCGAGCGACAGAAGACAGCTGACATGACGAAACCAGAGGCGACTTAGTTCCTGAAACTTTAAATTACAGGATCGGAAAACTCACGTCTGACTAAAGACGATTCTACAGACCCGAAACGACGGCCCTCGCCTCTCCTCGGAGGAGGTGATCCGGCTGTGACCTTTGACCGAGTGAGCCTGGGATGCTGTTGCCGTGGCGACGGGTTTTGTTCACCTGCCCCTCAGGGATTTGTAGTTGTTCAGTTCAGCGAGTTAAAATTAAACGGCGAGTTTTGGATTCACACGTGACTCTGTCACCATCAGCTTTTACAAAACCGCCCTGTCAGTTACTCCGCGCCTTCTGTGGGTTGCTAATGGCGACTCTTCTTCCTCTTTCTGTCTAATTTTATTCATCCCACACCTCGCCTCTGTTCCTGGTCTCAGTTTTAGCTGCAGACGGGCATGTGTGGTCAAATTAGACACAATTTTAACCCTTTATCACCGGAGCTCCACTGTTCATCGATTTACTGTAACTGAGCCGCTTTTCTCCTTCAGAATCTACTGGAATTATGTTGATCGTGTTGATGGTTGAAAAGTTGAAGTGTGTGAAAGATTTTGTGTTTAAACATCACAGGTGACGCCTCAGGTGTTAAAGGGTTAAAGTGTCACATCCCCTTTCATGCATTGTAGTAACCACATCTTTGAACATAACAAATAGAAATGCTCTGTGATACTGGTATATTGAACATTTACTCCTGGTTCACACTGGACGGGGAAGATCAGCGGAATGGAGGCCGCTTCCGGTCGGCGCCCTTGTTAACCTACGGTGTGGTTCACACCAGACGCGGAGCGCCACGTCCTCTGCAGGAGGCTCGTGCCGTGCAGAGGGTCGTTTCAGTGTGTGGTCTGTTTGTGCGCGGTTGATCCTCGTCAGTTCTGACAGGAAGTTACATCAAGATACATGAGAAAATCCAGTTTAGTTTCAAAATATAACCAGTTTTTCACAATAAAACACCGTGATTGACAAATGTGATCGTGTTTTTGTATCTAAACAGATTGTTGAGATGAAAGTGAACATACAGTCACAACACACAATTCTGTGTTTCAACAACAGATAAATTAAAGTGTAGTCCTACTAACTACCTGCTTCTTCTTAGCTGAAACATTTAGTAATGTTTTTAGGTTATTAATTTACCCATGATGGCAAAAACAAACCAAAAAAAATCTCTAGCAGAAGCTCTTGTCGACCGTTGCAGAAAAATGTGCGTCTGGTGTGAATTTCAGGAGAGAGCGGATGCTGCACACTCCAGTGTGAATCTAGCTAGGGCTGGGTTGATCAAATCAAGTAATTGATCTGAATTGATTTAAGCTTAATAGATCAATAATCAGTTCATAAAAATAAAATTCGATCTCGCACATAAAGCTAAAGTCCGCTAGCTTTATGCTAACATTTAATGGGATTCCCCATAGGATGGCTAATAGTAACGCAAGCATACACTAAATGACTAAATGAACATCTTTATGAACTTGCAGGGATAAACTTTACAAACTCTTTTAAGGAAATATTTTCTAAAGTAATCATTTGTGGTCTAAAGCCACTTGCTTTGTTCATACTTTGCTTATTTTTCTTGAATAAGATGTAATGCTATAGCATAGCGTAATCTCCACCTAGTGGCCAAACTGAAACTTCCTCCAGGAGAAGCAGAACAATGTTTCCAATGTTAATGATCTGAACATTTTAGTTAGAACTTCTCCTTTAGAGAATCCATGTAACACTGGATGGTATTAACAATCTCATTATTTCACTGATACATTTACAGTATGTGAACTGGATCAGATTAATATAAATATATTCAAAAAATATTGTAGATTATTAATGTATTTCTAAACATCAGTATAAATGTGTAAACTGAAAATTGAATTAAATCAAATTTAATTGAGTGAATTGAAGGATTTAAAAAAAATTGAACTGAATTGATCCAGTGTCTTGTGAATCGAATCGTTTCTGTAAATTATTGATACCCAGCCCCGTGTTTACCTCAGTAACAGCAGCCCCTAGTGCATGTCAGTGGAACTGCAATTGAACATTAATGCAACAATGAATTCATAAATACTTTAAAGGTGTTCGAAATGAGAATAGCTGATTTTTAGTGAAAAAAAACTGTCACAATTAACTGATGGGATGTTTGATGCAAGTCTGGGCTGAAATATCTGCTGCATTTCAACATGAAGCCACACTGAAAACTTCCTTTTTTAAGTCTGGGGGTTACAAAAGGCTGGTGTTACAACACTTGATTGGTCGGTTTTGCTGCTCATCTGATCATCTGCAGCCTATTAGCATGTTATCTCTCTTCAGAGATCTTTTGGTGAGCAGCACATCAGGTCGTTTGAAAGCGCAGAGCAGCTCTGCAGATTAAAGTTTCCTCACAAAACTCGGCAGTCTAAAGAGAAATGTTCCCAAAAAAAAGTCTCTACATTCACATTTTCAACCATTTAACTGCCAACCGCTCCAAAAAAAAAAAAAAAAAAAAAAAAATCTTGTCAGCTTCGCTTGAGCTCTAGAATAACGTAATGAATACTTACTGGACAGGAACCTGGGTGTCAGTTCCTTTTTGACAAAGAACAATTCATGCTCTGAGCATATTTAATAGGATGTCGCGTAACCTTTTCAAAAAAAGCTGCATTTCCAGGAAAGAAACACTGGGACACGCCCACTGAAGAGTTTAACGCCCACTAGTGGACAGTCGCATGTCAATCAAATGTGTCCGCATGTATTTTGCTGCCGTTTCAGTTTTAAAGAGTTTCTACATGTAGAACTCAGACAGAACTATTAGATTAATATATTTGTGTGAAAACATTAAAAAAAAAGTTAAATCCATCATGAACAAAAACATTTCCCGTCTCTTTTGGGACCCATGTGACCCCTCGTGGATCACTTTGACCCCGAGCAGCTGTTGAGAAATGAATTTGTTCATCTGTGAGGTGATTTCATGTTTCCGCTGCAGCTCTGTGTGCGTGACGGTTAACTCACTGAGAAGATGGACAGAAAACAGAGCGAGGGAGGGGGTGTCCCCAGAGTCTGGGAGGAGTCTCTCTGAGTCCAGCATGGATGACTTCATCTCATATTTTGGTCTTAGTTTCTTCTGTTCTTTGCACTTCAAGCTTGAGATTTTTCACAGAACTTATGGTCAGTCTTAAACTGAAACGGCAAATAAAAAAGATCATTTGTGACCATCAGCCCATCTGTTTTGTCTAAACTGACTTGATCAGAAAAAGGAATACATTCAGTCTAATTTGTTTGAAGCTAAAACTTAAATTGACTCCGCCCACTGCTCTTGATGCAGCTACTTGTGCTGCATTCACACTGGATGGGCATCACACGTCAAATTTGTGTCCGATGCGCGTCAAATTTACTGCTCTACGTCTTGACACCCCGGCAACAGAGCAACCACCAAAGTTTTTCTGGGCTTTATTTTTTGTCATGTCATGGAAAACTCGGATGATGTTAAGCGAGTATCTTGGGCTTATATGTTTTGAAGAGCTCTACAGAGGCGCCGGCAAACACATCACTGTGTCTGGGTTCACCAGATCTGTCAGTCTGTACTAGGGCTGCCACGATGAGACGACTAATCAACTCTTAAAATAGTTGGCTAGTAATTAAATAGTTGATTCGTCGTTATTTTTATTATATGGAGTTGGAGTGTGGGCTGCACGGTGGCGCAGTGGTTAGCGCTCTTGCCTCACAGCGAGAAGGCCCCGGTTCGATTCCCGGCTGGGACCTTTCTGTGTGGAGTTTGCATGTTCTCCCCGTGCATGCGTGGGTTTTCACCGGGGACTCCGGCTTCCTCCCACCGCCCAAAAACATGCTTCATAGGTTAATTGGTGACTCTAAATTGCCCCTAGGTGTGAATGTGAGAGTGAATGTGTGTGTGATTGAGGCCCTGAGACAGACTGGAGACCTGTCCAGGGTGAACCCCGCCTTCGCCCATCAGCAGCCGGGACAGGCTCCGGCACCCCCGCGACCCCGAAAGGGAAGAAGCGGTCAAGAAGATGGATGGATGGATGGAGTCGGAGTGTAGTAAAGTTGAAAGTTAAAATGGCGTTCTGTTAGCTTTTTGGAATATTTCTGCATTTATTAAGGTCTTTTAGCCTATTTTGGAGTTTAGCTAATATTTCCGCTGTTTTGGCCAATTTAGGATTTTTTTCAGTTTTAGGCTTTTTTGAAATTTAGCTCATATTTCAGCTGCCTGCTAGCTGTTTTGGCTAATGTGGGATTTTTTTTCGTTTTTTTTTTTTTTTAGGCTAATGTAGAGTTTAGCTTATATTTGGGCTGCATGCTCGGTGTTTTGCGTAACCTAGGCTTTTTTTTAGTTTTTTAGGCAAATTGGATATTTAACTAATATTTTAGCTGGTTATCAGCTTCAACATTTTCAGCTATCAATTTCAGAATCTTCAGCTATCAGCACTAGCATCTTCAGCAGCCAAATTAAGCTTACAGCATTCACATTAGCATCATTGCAGGTAATGCTATATGTCTAGTCTTTAGTTAGTTTAAAGCTAATGACGGTTAAGATGTGTGTTTTACATCCAGTTTGCGCATGACTCGATTAGCCGACTATTAAATTAATCGTTTGTGGCAGCACTAGTCTGTACTTCACTCTTGTCAACTATTTTGAACATTACTTCCGTCCGTCTGTGGCCCAGTTTGAGGATTAACCCAAGAGGGAAGGAAATGAAAATAAAACTGGAGGATCTTTCCATTTTTGTCTAAATGAAAATAAAAACCTCATAAGCCCATGGAGCTGTATTGATCACACCTGCTATGACGGCACATGCGGCAGCTCTCCGTCTGCCGGACCCTGGGCGCCGGAGCTCATTAGCTCACTACGCTATCCACCAGACGTGGCTAGCCTAGTGATCGCTCCAGCTCCATTGGCTCTGTGACAGGCTGGTGACCTGTCCAGGTGTATCTCACCTTGGATCAACAGTAACTAGGACAGTCTCTGGGAAATCCGTGGCGCCAGCGGGTTAAGAAAATGGATGGATGTTCTGGATTGAAACTCTCATTGAGCGGCCATATTGGATGTATTTTCCTACCCTTCGAGACACTGAAAATGTCACGTCCCTGATTGGTTGACAACCACGCCCGACGCCCAAATCACGCTGCAAGACCTCGGATCACATCTGTACACTGACTTAACATTGAAACTCAGCGTCTCTTGAATTGCATCTTATGTGAATGTACCAATAAACTTTATGCCTTAAAAAAAAGACAAAAAAACGACAGATTTGGAGGGGAAATAACATCTATTGTATTCACCATCATTTATGTCACTAAAAATCTATTCACTCTGTTGGAACATTAAAAACAGGAGAGCAATGCAATACAGGAATCTGTTGTTTGTTCATATCGTGTTCACTGTTGGTCCAGTTTGCGCTCTCGGTGCTGTCTGTTGGTGGCATCTCGAGAGGTTTATTGGTCTTGTCTGTGACCTTGTCCTGTCTGTACTATGCGTCTTTTCATCTGGGCGTTTAAAGGGTAACCAAACAGGGAAGTTGAAGGCTGACTCCAGTCAGAGGAGTCTCTGTGACCCCGTGTTCACATGACTAGCGTTACAGCTCCAATGCGAGCGCTGCAGTCTTTACACAACTTTAAAAGTGCCAGAGGAAATCCGACTGCAGATGATCACGTTCGACGTCCGTGGTCTGGCCTCTGCGGTGCAGTGAATCTGTTTCGTGGGGTTTACATTTTTGCCGTACTCCGCAGCAAATAAGGGGATTACCGTGAATTCTGAGATTTGTGAGTTTGGCAGCAGAGCCTGTGGCTGCAACCATCCAGTAGCCCGTAGAGCCATCTGCTGTAGCGACCGCTATTGCACTTGATCTGTAACCCTTACTGTGTGAGCCCGGGGTGATAATCATTACTGGAGCTGCAGATCATGACGTGGGACTCAAATGGATTGACGATTCTGAAATTCAAATGTAATACCTCGATTCTACCTGTAGGGGGCAGCACGCCAACGGTTTCTGACTATTTTTAGGAATTAAACAAGCTTGTTTTATTTGTCAAAAATTTGACAATGACCAACATACAAAACTTTTAAGGCCCCATTTATAGATGTCAACAGCTAAAAAAGGTTGATTTAGGGTTTGGTTGCCCTTTAAGGAGGGGTGACTCCTGGGGCAGTTGGTTATTTGCTGGTTGCACGAGCAAGTAAAACATCCATCTCTGGTTGGGGTGTCGTTCTTTGGTCCCCATCAGATTGCAATTGTCCTTTTGTCCTTTAGATGTGTAGAGTCCTTTGGTTGGAGTGGGGTGACCTCTCTGATAACAAACCAGAAGTGTCCACATATTGCCCCGCCCATTGATCTTTAATTACACCCCATACAGACCTTATTCCACAACATGATCCGCAGCCACTGACTGAAGGGGTGTGTTGTGTTACTGCTGTTACACTGATTTTATATATATATATATATATATAAATGTATTTATACAAGCAGGAAAATATTTCTTTTCAGTTATCAGAACACCTGTTTGAGCTGGAATTGATATTGAAGACAGGACACAACTGGAAGACGTACGGTATTCTGCATCTAAAATGAACGTTTTTTTGATGATCACCACTAGCTCCATAGAGAAATTGGGTGTTGGTGTTAGACATGGGGCGGGGCTGTCGGAGCAGACTCTTCCTGAAAGGGGCGGTCTCACTCTGTGACATCAGCATGTGAGAACTGGCTTGTTTTCATGGGTATGGGAGGGGCTGGCACTGAGAGAGCAGGTTTTTAGAGGATTACTCAGACATACTTGAACGGATCAAAATACCACTTTGGGCTTCTTCATAGTGAGGAATGAACTGTATAAAACACTTAAAGTACACTTATCTGTCAAGTTTTCAGTTATATTTCTACTTTTAACCTCAAACAAAAATAAACTGGAGCTTGAAAGTACATACTGGAGTAGTGGGCATGTATTAAGTACTTGAACCTCATATGGATCATATTCTTGTTTTCATGTCTTGGTGAATAAAAATGATGGTTTTTCCGGTTCAGTTGTAGTAACGTGCTGCGATGTAAAGGGAGTGTGAGCGTGTGTGAACCTGATAAGATCTCTGCTTTGTTTAAAACGTTTCCTTCTGCAGAAGTCATTTTCATAAACAGAACTGACGCGGGACAAACTTCTCTCTGCAGGCTGACATGGATGTGACGGGCCTCTGAGCAAACCACGTCTGATTGGAAGAAGCTAAAGTCTCTCGCCACCTGAACTCAAGAAACACGATCCACCAGAATCCAAAGGTAATGTCCTGGCTCCAGGAGCGCTGCTGTGTTTCTGCCAAGGGGTCTTTGCCCCTGACTCAGACAAAAGAATGACCAACACCCAAAAAGATCAGATAAGAGAAGATAAAGAGAAGAGAGCTGAAGTGAGGCATCAAACAGGTTTTTGTATTACTAAGTTGTAGAAGGTCCATGGCCCAGAAGCGAGTAAATTCTTCTTATAAAAGCAAAGAAATGTGTTTTCCTGATGATGTTCTGTTTGTTTGAGAAGGTTCTGATTAGGGCTGGGAATCACTGGGTACCTCACGATTCGATACGATACGCGATACATGGCTCACGATATCGATAATATCGCGATTCTGCGATAATTGGTAAAAATCCTCTCTAATAACTACCATTATATAGAACATGTTTTTGGGGGGAAATATATCCCCATTTATCTTTTTTACCTTAAACACAATCATACTAAACAACTTTTCTTATTTTGTGCAACAAATTATAGACACTTTTGTGCAACATTGTTGAAATCAGTAAAACTATGTCTTTGACAAACATTGACAACAACTGAATTGGAATTATCTGTCAGATTCAATGTTAACTATAGTAAACATGATCAGCAGTGACACTACTTAGTGCAGAATTGTTGTAAACAGAACAAATATTAAATAAGTCAAGTAGTGACAGCTATCTACCTCCAAAAGAACGTCACACCAAAGGATGATCAATATAATGTTTTACAGCCTCTCTCAAAATTGACCTAATTTTTTGTGCACTTTTCTCTCACTTGAAAAGGGCTGAGCATCCAAAAATAAAGGCTGATTTACTCAGACTGTTACTTGAGATTATTTTTCCAATTTTTATCATTTTTCCATTTGGTCAGTCAGCAGTCAATAGGTAAAATCCTTAAAACACACATAATAATGGCAATAAATATAATTTTAAGTGCTTCAATTAATTAGCATTCTCCCTAATTTTACAGTGAATTCATGTACTTTAGTTTAATTACATTTAAATTTAAGTTCATACATCAAATCCTGCTTTTTTATTTAAGAATTACTTTAAAATTAACATTAGCAACAAGTAATTACTTGTTTGAAAACGTCACATTATAAATTTACCAAAGTTACACCGTACAGCAGCAGGTTAAACATTGAAGTGCATGAAAGCGAAAATTCCGACGCTCCTTGAAGTGTACACAGACAACTGCGTAGCACGCGCTCAGTTCCCACAGCAAACAGGAAGTAAGTGATCGCTGACATTCTAACTCTCAGACAAAGTCACTTCTTACCGGGTGGATCTCCTACAGATGGAGGATAAATGCTGACAGGTAGACATGCTTCACACACGCGCTACAGAGCCTGAATCTCACCGGTGCTTCTCCCGAACGAGCGCGTGCATCGCTATTAAAAGTCCGACGCAGCGTGCGCCCATAGTTCCGGCGCGTGACTCAGACGCTCAGCGCTACAGCCTCTTTAAATGAAAATATAATATCGATACTTGGTGAGAATCGATCGCAGGACTAAATATCGCGATATATCGCAATATCGATATTTTGGCACACCCCTAGTTCTGATACAGTTCATGATGGTTCAGCTCTGTGTTTGTCTTTGAAGAACGTTTCTTAGGTATCAAGTAGTGCTGCCACAAACGATTATTTTAGTAGTTGACTAATCGCCAATTATTTTTACCGATTAGTTGACTAATTGGGTCATACATAAAGTGGATGTAAAGCACAAATCTTGACAATCATTAGCTTTAAACTAACTAAAAGCTAGATATATAGCGATAATGCTAGAGGGATTGCTGTGAAGTGAATTTGGCCACTTAGGATGCTAGTGCTGATAGCTGAAGATCCTGAAATTGATAGCTGAAAACGCTGAAGCTGATAGCCAGCTAAAATATTAGATGTCAAAATAGCCTAAAAAACTTTAAAAATCATAAATTAGCCAAAATATTTAGCATGGTTGCTGAAATATTAGCTAATCTCTAAATTAGCCTAAAAAACTTTAATAAATTCCAAAAGAATCCAAAAAGCTAGCATAATACAGTGGTATTATCAATTGGAGGTAACTTTACTACACTCCATGTAACATAAAGTAACGACTAATCGACTATTAAATTAGTTGCTAACTATTTTAATAGTCGATTAGTTGTTGATTAGCCGACTAATCGTGGCAGCTCTTGTATCAAGCTGTGATGGAAGAGTCCGACACTCTGGTGCCAATAAGCAAAGCATAATTAAAGCAAAATGTGCATCATTCTACCAGGCTCTTGACTACATTACCCACAATGCTCTGACAGTCCATCGAGCAATACGGTTTCTTAGTTGTGTGATTTTAGTAAGCATTCACACTATAGTGATTCTACTACTCCTTTCTTTGTTTTTCGGCAGATATAAAGTCAATCACACTTTGAGCGATTTCAGCAATCTTGGTATCAAAAGTTTTCAAATTTCAAAATTTTATTAAGATTAGCAACAGGCCTTTATTTATATTCATGGACTAATTTTTAAAAAATTGAAGTTATTGGCTAATTTCATTTACTGAGGAGTTTTAGGCGGTTTTGAAATTTAGTATTTAAGCAATGTACCTTTTTTGTGTCTAATTCGTCCTCTATTGAGGTTTTTTATTATACCAATTTATAGTTTAGCTAATATTTTAACAACATGCTAACGTCTTTGGCTAAATTATTATTTACTGAGGGTTTTCTTTAGGCTAAGTTAGTTTAGCTTCGATTTTAGCAACATGCTAACTTTTTTGACTGATTTATTTTACTGAGGAATTTTAGGCTATTTTGGAGTTAAGCTAGTATTTAAGCATTTAAGCTTTTTGGCTAATTTGGCATTTGCTAAGGTTTTTTGGGCTAGTTTTTTAGTTTAGCTCATATTAAAGGAACACTAAATATTTTTTTCATAATTGGCATGTATTGGGGATTTTTAAGCAATTTTACTACAAAATCTTTATAAATGTAGGTCAGCTTTAGCGCTCTTTCATAATTCTTTAATGAAATGTCCTGTCTTTTAGCAAATTTAACATTTTGCAAATAGCTCTCACGTTTTCAGCAAATCCCTTCAGTAGTTGAAGTAATGCGTCAGCATCTTCAGCGACTAATTTCAACAAAAATCATTCACACTAGCATTACTGCAGGCAATGCAACTTTTCTAGTTTACCAAAGTCATACTAAAATGACAGATTTTTAAGTGCCGCTTAACACAGAAAATCAATTGGAGGTAATTTAGGATAACCAGATTTATACTTAAGGAGGATTTTCTTTGTTGGAATAAATTCAGGAAATTCTATCGTGGTTCATGATCTAAAAAACGGACCAGGCTCATTTTAGGCTAATTTGGCATCTCAGATTTAATTTTGGTTTGTTAAAATCATCACAATCGGTAAAATCAATTGTTTTTTTAATTTAAAATTTTACATGTTTTTTTTAATCACTTCTGACATCGTATTTTCCAGCTACTATATTTTATTGAGAAACTTTTATTTTTATTATTACATTCTGCGATCCTATTAGGTACAGGGTGTATTTTATTTTAAAAGGAAGTCACGTGACTGTCTAAAGTTATAAACTTTCTTATTTTTAAAAAAAAAAGGCTAATTTCTCTTTGTTTGTGTTTTATATATGCCAAAAAGAAACAGTTCATTAATATTTATCATAATAGTAACAATAACAAATACAAATTAGTGTCTTATTTTACTAAAGGGTGAAGATAGACTTGGTGCCTCCTTCTGGGTTGTGGTCAGTGAGAAATCTTTAAGTCTTAAAGGTTACAGACTCCTGTCCTGGATCAAGTCAAATGACGTCGTCTCCATGTTTGAATAATCTGGTCCTGTGTGAGTAATTGAAGCTGTAAGAGGCTGACCAATGATGGAAGGAAAGGATCAGTGAACATGTTTGGAAAGACCAACCATCACCTGTCTGTGCTTCCTGATCCTCCAGACTGAACCCTCGTCTGTCTCCCTGTAGGATCAGGGACTGTGTGTGAATGTTGATACAAAACCTTTTGTTCTGTCGGGCTGCCTCGATTAGTCGACTAATCGACTATTAGAATAGTCGCCAACAATTTAGTAGTGGATTAGTCGGTACTTTATATTATGTTGTTATACTTTATAATATAAAGTGTATTAAAGTTTAAAGTTATATTGGCATTCTGCTAGCTTCTTGGACTATTTTGGCATTTATTAAGATTTTTAGGCTATTTTTGGAGTTTAGCTAATATTTTAGCGACATGCTAGCTGTTTTGGCTAATTTAACTAATATTTTGTCTGGCTATCATCTTCAGCGTTTTCAACTATTAGCTTCAGCAATTTCAGCTAACAACTTCAGTGTTTTTAGTTATCAACTGCAGTATCTCCAGCCATCGTCACTAGCATCTTCAGCGCCCAAATTCAGCTTACAGCATTCTCATGCATGCTAGCTTTTTTGGCTAATTTAGGCTTTTTTCAGTTTTTTAGGCTAATTTGGTATTTAACTAATATTTTAACTGGCTATCAGCTTCATCGTTTTAGCTATCAGCTTCAGCATCTTCAGCTATTAGCACTAGCATCTTCAGTGGCTAAATTCAGCTTACAGCATTCACACTAGAATTATCACAGGTAATGCTATATATCTAGTTTTTAGTTGGTTTAAAGCTACTGATGGTTAAGTTGTGTGCTTTACATCCAGTTTGCGCCTGAACCAATTAGTCGACTAATCGGAAAAAATAATCTGTGATTCGTTGACTGTTAAAATAATAATTTGTTGCAGCACTATTTTTCTGGTAGAAGTAGAACCAAACAAGACTAAAACCTTTACATGAAACTCTTGCAGCAGAGGCACTAATGAACACCCTGTTTTGCCGTTGTTGTTGTTAAGTTGTCACCTGTGTGTTTGCAGCTTGTTGAGGCAGAACCATGCAGACAGTAAAGTGTGTGGTTGTGGGCGATGGTGCCGTGGGGAAGACCTGTCTCCTCATTTCCTACACCACCGGAGCCTTTCCCAAGGAGTACATTCCCACTGTGTTCGACAACTACAGTAGCCAGGTACGCCCTGCCACCTCCTCAGAACAGAAGCTTTTATTGTGAAATGGAGATGTGAAGGCAGAACACTTGCGAGATGCAGGAGTCCTTCAATCACGGAGACGTAGACGGTTGTGTGAGCCAATGAGAGCGCTGTGGGAGGGGCTGAGGGTGCACCTGTGTGATCGTTCTGTGTGGTGTGTTCAGGTGACGGTGGACGGCCGGGTCATCAGTCTGAACCTGTGGGACACGGCGGGTCAGGAGGAGTATGACCGTCTGAGGACTCTCTCCTACCCGCAGACCAACGTCTTTGTCATCTGCTTTTCCATCTCAAGCCCCGCCTCCTTCGAGAACGTCAAACACAAGTGGCACCCAGAGGTCAACACTCACCCAACATGTTGTAATGCATTGTTTGGTCATGTCTTCCTGATCATGTGACGTCATGCAGCAAAGAACATGACAGAGATGAAGTGCAGAGGACTTCCTGCGTTTGAGTGAAATCACCATATTTTGTCACATAGAAGCAGAACTTGTTTTTGATCAGTTGTATCTGCTTTGTAACAAATCTATTAACTAAAGGTCTAAAAAAAGAAAAAAAAAATTTAATGGATGAGGGGTAGATGTGATGCGTGTGACAACAATGTCAGAAGTACAGACGATGTTTTAATGCTTTTAGATTCAAAAGCTAAAGACAAAGAGGAGAAGAATACACGAGTCACAAAAAGTTTGGGGATATTGTGAAAAACTCAGTCAATGTTATTTCACTTCACAGATTTTTGTAATAGAGAGACAGTAGTATTGAGGTGATAGACGCACCTCATGTAGTGTTTTTCACTTAATGGTCTAACTTTCTGCGGTGTGTCTCTCTTAAAACCACAAATTCTAAAATAAAACCTTTTTTTTTTCAATTTGGCATCAATTTCAACATTCTGGGGGTATAAATGCTGATTTTTCCAGTTAGTCATTCCAAATTCATCATTCATCCATGAACATACTGTATGCCGGCGTATAATAGACGAGCAGCGCCGCCTGGCCATGGTGCGCCTTCAGGTTGGTAGTAGACCAGGGATAGACCAGGCCTCGAGAGCCGCAATCCTGCGTGTTGTCCAACATACCCTGCTCTGGCATGTTCTAATTGGCTGGACTCACCTGAACCAGGTAGTCAGACATGAGGAGGGCTTGGATATCTGGAAACACTGCAGCCCTCGAGGCCTGAAGTTGCCTATCCCTGTAGTAGACAGTCAGGTGTTGCAGGTGAACTTGGTGTGTCTCAAAGTGTCATCAGCAGACTTGAATCAACACACAGAACTACTGACCCAGGAGTGGAGCCCCGTCAGTGATGGACCACAACCATGACCAGTACCTAAAGAGCTCAGACCTCAGACATGGTTTAGCAAACACCACACAACTGCAGGCCGTTTACCAGATGTGAGGGTTCTAGGGTTTCCAGACAAACTGTTCACAAACGACTCCTCTGCTTTGACTGGAATGACAGACGGCCGTTGCAGGTGATTCGACTGACGCCAAGACACCAATGTGAACGTTTACAGTACAAGACCATGTGACCTGGACAATGTTTCAGTGGTCTACTGTCTTGTTTCCTGATGAGTTGTCAGGTCACCTTTGTCACTGTTGCTGGAGAAGGCGAGGTGAGCAATACGCGAGGTCAAGGTGGTCCCGTGGGTTCGCTTTGGTGGAGGAGGTGCAACAGTTTGGACAGACATTGGTTAAAAACAATTCGTAGATCAGGGATAGGCAATTCTAGGCCTCAAGGGCCGCAGTGTCTGGATGATTTCCCAATATTCAAGTCCAACTCATCACTGATTACCTGTTTCAAGTGTGTCCAGCCAATTAGAACATGCCAGAGTATATGTTGGAAAACATGCAGGACTGCGGCCCTAGACGCCTGGAGTTGCCCATCCCTGATGAAGACCATTGACCATTAAAATATCCACTAATACCAGGGCGGGGTATTACTTTCAGGCTAGTACAAACGGCGAAACACCAGGTCAAAGAGTGACTATAAACAAAGCCTCGTTTCCACTGAGAGGTCTGGTATGGGAGGAGTAGTCCGGCACAGTCCAGTTAATTCTGGCGTGCGTTTCCACTAGGGGTGTGCCAACATATCAATCTTACGATATTTAGTCCTGCGATTGATTCTCGATGGGTTCTCACCAAGTATCGATCTTACCCTATCCCTGTTGTAGATGATCCAGACATCATAGAACCATCATTATGCCTCAATTCCACCAGCACGCCTTCAACTTTCTGTTCATGGATGATGGTGCTCAACCGCACAGTGTCAGAACTGTCACAGCTGGACTTAATGAAGTGGGAGATTCTCACATGGTTTGGCCAGCAGTGACCTCTGACCTGAACACCACCGAGTCTAGTGAGGAGCAGGAGACGTCTGTCAAGCTGTTATTGTAGCAAATGGTGGAAATATCTGCTATTGATATGTTTGTTCCCTGAGGTTCTCTTTATTGTTGTTTTCATTTTTGGGGTGATAAATATTAACTAATGAAAATTTCTTCTCAATAATTATTAGTAAAATCAAAGAGATTGTTTAACGTATTTCATTCAAATTCAAACGGTAAAAACACTCGTGGAAAAGACAATATCCCTAACTTGTAGTGACTAGTGTAAATCAGATCTTTTGTGGTGCGCTGAGGATGGCATGTAGAGATGATCCAAATCAGGAGTCGGAGGTCCCAAACTGATCTGCTATGATCAGAATTGATTCTGTAGGCCAGGGGTCTGAAACTCAGTTTACCTTGTGGCCGCTGAAGTCAGAGTTTGGCTTCCATTTGTGGCAAAAATATTTGAACATTTGTTCATGTCTATGTACTAATAAGCAATATCTCCTGCGTGTTCTGTGAAATGAGGAGCAAACGACGCTAGCAGCTGTTGCTAAGGACTTTTCTGACGACCAAATCCAACGACAAGAGCAAATGTAACGTTTTAACCATAAAGCTGAAACATCACAAAGGAAATACAAAGCTATCATCGAAGAAGTGTGGACATGAAGAAGAAACTGCTTAGTAGACGTTGAACTTTCATATTAAGACGAGAGCCACAAAATATCGACTTGCGGGCCGTAAATGGCCCGTGGGCTGCCAGTTTGAAACCCCTGCTCTAAGCTAAAACCGCTAGGATGAACACGTCAGCTGTCGTTTTTGATGTACTTAGTGCCTGTGTCAAAGTCGAGGCCCGGGGGCCGGATCCGGCCCTCCAGATCATTTTATTTTATTTTTGTTAACGGCCTGATGTTAACTAGTGCTCATTTCTAACTTGTATATTTTTTTATAAAATATATTTTTATGGAGAGTAAAATATTGAAAGTTATTTAAGGTTTAAGTTGATTTATTCATTATAATGTTAAAAAGTTACAGTTTTAAAAATTGTAATTCTGTTTGTGTTTTAGACTATTTTGGCATTTACTAAGATTTTTTAGGTTGTTTTGGAGTCTAGCTAATATTTCTGCTACATGTTAGCTGCTTTGGCTAGCCTTTTTTTTTTTTTTTTTTTTTAAGTTTTTTAAGCTAATTTGACATTTAGCTAATATTTTAGCTGACCATCAGCTTCAGTGTTTTCAGCTATTAGCTTCAACAGCATAATTCAGCTTACAGCATTCACACTAGCATTATCACAGGTAATGCTATATATCTAGTTCATAATTATGTTAAAAGTTACAGTTTTAAAAATGTAGTTTTAGATTGTTCAATAAATGTTTATCCTGTTTGGCCCGCGACCTAAGGTGTGTTTTGGATTTTGGGTCGTTGTGCGATTGAGTTGGACACCCCTGATTTAGTGTGTTTAGAACTGTTCAGTGTTTTACCAGTAACTGTTTCTTTGCAGTATTTAATGTTTCGCGTTAGCACCAACCGTTCCTGTGGCTGAGTCTCTCCACTAGATAAAGCAGACTGGATTCAGGTTGTTTCACCTGGCTCTGAAAGTGCAGCTCACCTGCTTTTGGTGTCGCCCCCAGGTGTCCCACCATTGTCCTGGCATTCCCATCCTCCTGGTCGGCACAAAGAGTGACCTCCGAAACAACGACGAGCTGGTGAAGAAGCTGAAGGAGCAGAGCCAGGCGCCCATCAGCCACAGTCAGGGAAGCGCCTTGGCACGGCAGATCCAGGCCCTGCGCTACCTGGAGTGTTCGGCCCTGAACCAGGACGGCATTAAGGACGTGTTCGTGGAGGCTGTGAGGGCCTACCTCAACCCGCAGCCCACCGTCGCCAAGAGGCCCTGCGTCCTGCTGTGAAGTCGGCCCCGTCCCGCAGAGACTTCTCGAACTCTTTATGTTTTTAAAACTTTTCCTAGATTTATATCAGTTGATTAGAAAATTACTCAAACATGCATAACCTTTGATTTCCAGCAGTTTGTGTCCTTTGCGTCCGGTGGCTGGACGCATCAGCGCGCTGCAGCTGTAGCCGGGACCTGCGGTTTAAGATGTCCGCCTTTGACCCAGTGCTAAGGGCTCGTATAACTGCTGAAGGATTCAAGTTCACAAAATTATCATTTGATTAAATAATATTTTTCAACATTTCTGTTTCAAATCTATTTTTTTAATTAGGAAATTGACTTTTTAATAACAAGTGATTAGAGACAAACAAAAGGGAGACTTGAATTTATACAGGTTATAATGTTAACAATAAAAAAAAGAGGCTGTTTTCTGGATGGATTTAAATCGATAAGTTGATGTAGATCTCTCTTTTATCCATCCATCCATCTTCTTGACCGCATTGTCCCTTTCGGGGTCGCGGGGGTGCCGGAGCCTATCCCGGCTACTGATGGGCGAAGGCGGGGTACACCCTGGACAGGTCTCCAGTCTGTCGCAGGGCCTCAATCACACACACATTCACTCTCACATTCACACCTAGGGACAATTCAGAGTCACCAATGAACCTATGAAGCATGTTTTTGGATGGTGGGAGGAAGCCGGAGTCCCCGGTGAAAACCCACGCATGCACGGGGAGAACATGCAAACTCCACACAGAAAGGTCCCAGCTGGGATTTGAACCGGGGCCTTCTCGCTGTGAGGCGAGAGCGCTAACCACTTGCGCCACCGTGCAGCCCTCTCTCTTTTATTTTGAACCTAAATCATTTAAAGTGACAATTTTTTTTATTTAAAAGAACCTTCCCAGTAGTGTTTATTTATTACGTTTTTAACCAAAATCCCACAACCTAAATGTCTTTAAAAGCCATTTTTTATGTTAATTAGAAGCCTCTGTTTCCAAAATCTCCTCTGAGGGGGCCTGACTTTTGGAGCTCCGCCCCTGATCCCCCCTGTCTGATTCTGATAGTTCTGTGTCTCACTAGCATAAATCTTCCCACTGCTACATAAAAACATCCATCAATCTGGGTAATGTCCAGCCGTATGGTTCTGATCCGGATGTCAGCTGGACGAGGAAGTGAAGATCTTCATGGACAGAACTTCCTCCAAAATCCTGATTCTTTCTCCTTCCAGTTCACCAAAGACTCTTTTAGCTAATTCTCCAATGTTTATTGACTGTGATCAGTACATTCAATCATTGGTTTCTCAGAGTTCTTGATAAAATAATCAAAGCTAACATCAAAATGCTCTTTCATTGATTTACAATCCTTTCCAGCTGCGGTCAAACTAACAACTGTAATACCTCGATTCAACCTGTAGTGGGCAGCACACTGACGGTTTTGACTTTATTTTGAAGAATTAAACGGGTTTATTTTAGTTTGTCAAAAAAATTTGGCAATGACCGACAGACAGTTCTTTTAAAGCCCCGTTTGAAGAGGTCAAAAGACAAAAAAAATGTATTTAATTTGGTTACCCTTTAAAGTCTTGATGGGAATCCTCCAAAGATGGCTCTTCATTACACTGACTGTTCTATCAGACTAGATCCTGATTTTATTATCATGCTGCCGTCAGACAAATCCCCAACAGAATCTTGTATTAAGCCAAACCATGACAAGAAAGGACGTTGGCAAGCGACTGAAAGTTTTTTCCCCTCCTTTTCTTAAAGGGCATGAGCGAGCGGCTAAGGGTTCTTATTGAAAAGCTGTTTCTTTTGTTGGGAGTTGATACATTTTTTACTAATAAGTTACTGAAATCTCACAGCACAAACTGCTTGTTTTTTACTGTGAAGGAAGAAAAACCTCAACAGTTGACATAAATTTTTAAAAATGTTTTATTTTTTACTGTATTGTTTCACTATGAATGCATTAAAATCCTCCTGCCTGCTGTGTTCTGTTACATCTCTCTCAGAGCTAAGAGCTAGCATGCTAACGAAGGGTGTGACATCTTCAGGGTTCTACAGTTGGGTTATCATAACATCAAGGATGACCACTTTGATACATTTTTCACCTTTCAGGGTATCTCTCAAATTTTAACTTCTACCCATTTTAAATTACATGACCTAAAGTTACCAAATACCCCTTTTCTTCACAATCTGGAACTCATGTGAAACATAAACATGTGCAGGAAAACAGAAGATGTTTGAAGAATGAACATAACTCAACAGTAGGCTATCCTCCCAAAAAATGGTTTATTGGGTCCAATTTTTTTAAGCAAATGAAAACTATTAGAGATCTAGTGTTTCTAAAGTGCTATGTCCGAATTCCCACCCTAATCCCCAACTACTAATAGTGCAGGACTACATAGTACCCTGGATTTTAAAAGCAATTCAGACTCCATCATTTTCTTTCATTTTTTTAAAGGCCGGATATGATGTCACAGATTTCATGAAGTGAAAATCTAATCAATACAAACATTTCAAGACGTCTATTTGTGACTCCATTGTGTTTTAGTGATGAAAATGCAGATGGTTTATTAAAAAATTAAAAAATTTTTCGCAAAAAAAGTTCAAATGCGATGCAATGCGTTTCAACAATTTTATTTCCTGAATTTGGTTGATTTTAAAAAAGTTCTTGTTCAAGTTAAAAGCTAAACAAAAAATGTTGCCAGACTATAATTAGTCTTTATTTAAACCAGCTTCTAGTAAAAAGGAAAGCTCATTTCAAAGTTCCTTTTGCACGAACTGCTCTGAGGCAGACCCATATTTCAGTTCAAGGCATTCGGTTGTGGAACTCATTAGAACATTTTTAATAATGCATAAACGCTATTCAATTAATAGTTTAAGGACAAACATTAAGTAGCTATATTTAAATGAAGGTTAATCAAAAGAAATGGAAGTAGGCCTCGATCGGATCAGGAAAGGGGAGAGATTATCAGTAAGAATGAATTGAATTACTCTGTCTTGTTTCTTGTTTGTCATCGTGTTTGGAAGGAGCAGATACTATAAGATGACTTTCTTCTGCCTGACTCCGATTGTTCATGCCTTTTTTTTGTTTTGGAATGTTATTTGAACTGGAAAGATAAACAAAAGATAATTGTGATCTATATTGAACAATATGGTGAGCATTGATGCACTCTTTTTTTCTCAGACTTCTGGGAAAATTTCTAGTGCACTCGATTTTGGAGTTGTGGATTCGGACAGCACTACAAAATGGCAAAAGTACTATAGTGTATAGTGCACTATTTAGTGCGTAGTGAAGGAATTTGGATATAGCTCAAGTGTATCCAGATGCTTACCTTTACTCCTAACGAAAAAGTTATCTCAGAATTCCCTCAGTACTATCCAGCGGTTAGGGGACGTTGTGTTGGGGTGTCCAAATCTACAGCTCCAAAATGGAATGTCCTGAAAATCTATCAGAAATCTCAGTGAGAAACCAGTGTTCATCTGTGCTCACTAGACTGACGAAAACAGAAGCCATGACAATTTGTCACATGAAAAATGGTTTGTAAATTTATGTTTTTACCCTGTTTAGCCAAAACAGCTAGCATGTAAATATTAGCCTGACCCCAAAACAGCCTAAGAAACTTTAAAAGAGTAAATTAGCCAAGACAGCAAGCATATTGCTAATAGCTAAATATAAATATAGCTAAACTTCAAAAAAGCCACATAAAAAAACTGAAAAAAGCCTAAATTATCCAAAATATAATTTTAAAAAAGGGTAATTAGCCAAAACAGCTAGCATGTAGCTAAAAAAAATAGCAAATCTTCAAAATATCCTAAAAACTGAAAAAGGCTAAATTAGCACAGAAAGCTAGCGTGTAAGTATTAGGCAAACTCTAAAACAATCTAAAAAAAAAACTTGAAAGGAGAAGCCTTAAATTAGCCAAAACAGCTAGCATGAAGCTGAAAAAAAGCTAATCTTCAAAATATCCCAAAAACTGAAAAAAAGCCTAAATTAGCATAAAAGGATATGATGTAAATATTAGGCAAACTCTAAAACAGCCTAAAAACTTAAAAAGAAAAGCCTAAATTAGCCAGGCAGTAATGATATTCTAGAATAAATCAACTTAAACCTTAAACAACTTTGAAAATTTTACTCTCCATAAAAATATATTTTGTCAAAATTATACAAGTTAGAAATGAGCGCAAGATAACATCGGGTCATTAATAACAATAAAATAAAATGATCTGGAGGGCCGGATCCGGCCCCTGGGCCTTGACTTTGACACGTGTCATACGGCCCAGCCTTAGCCACCTTCGGTGACCCCGAGGTAAGCTGAGTTTAAGACCCTGGTCTACAGTCTACCTGTGCTGAGCCTCATTCATTAGTGTTGCTGGTTTTTCAACCTTTTTTCTGCCCTCGACCATCAAAGTTAAAGAATACATAAAATTAAATTAAAGACAAAACTTTATAAATCTACGTCTTCTAAGTGGATTGGTTCACATTCATCAAATCCATTAGAGGTTTAACTTTATTGGAGGAATAACAAAAATCATAATTTTCAGGGAAACTTTCCAGCCAAACAAATGAAACTAGGATGAGATTTAAACCTCTGAAGACTGATTTAACACATGGAGCGTTTTTCAGAAAGACGCGTTTGTCATGAACTGTAAATGAAGTTATTATTAGAGCAGTTTTTATACTGAGACGAGCTCTTCCTGTTCTGTAAAAGCTGCTGCTTGTTTGTTCAGGTAAATGATGTTCAGGGGAAGTCAGGTTAAAAAATAACCTGCAAACAAATAAGATCCCACAGCCATGAAAGGCCTCTGTCACAGGAGAAGGGACTCATTCACAGAGGAGCAGATGCTAATCAGCTCTCAAACATTTCCTCCAACAGCCCGACAGCAGATCAGGAGGTGACCTCGCCTGCTCCTCCAACCATCCTCGGATAGACATGATGGTTCTCTTTCATCATCCAGAAGTAAATGAATGTCAAGTGCAAACAGCGTGCAGCTGCTGGTCGTTTTCAGGAAGCTGTTGTTTCCTTCTCTGCGCCTCCTCACAGGCAGGAGGCCGCTTCCTCTTCCTGCTTCTCCGAAACATTCAGCTGCAGGCCTGGAGGTGGCGCTGCTGGACCACACAGTAAACGTTTTGCAGGAACATGAAGCCAGGAGGTTGCTGCTGGTTTTTCCCCTCAGATGCTGTTGATGTAGTTTGCAGGATCACTGTGACTCAGTGCAGAAAATGCAAATAGTGACTCCCGGTGTTTAGGTTTAAACATCTGAACACTGTTTGACACAATTTTACATAAATAATAAAAGGTAACCTTACTAATTTCAACATATAAATGTACAATATTTATTTTATGAACGTCCTGCTGAACTGTTTTCATTTACTCTCTTATATCGTTCACAAATCTAAATACATATTTGAATAATCCTTCAATATTTGAGGTTCTATTGAAAATATTGAGCGTATTATTCTAATGCAGGAGTGTTAAACTCAATCGCACAACGACTCAAAATCCAAAACACAACTCACAACACAAAATAATCGCTTGTGGCACTACTGTGTTTTTAGTGATTTGTGAACACCGAAATGTAATCAACTTTAACTGGACAGAGACAATCTTCTGCATCTAATATCGGTCATGGAAAGCTAGTGTTGGTGTTAGCATTAGCATAAATTAAAAGAAGAAAATCCGAACTACCTTCATGATCAAATAAGCAGCACCCAATGAAGTACCTGTAACCTTCGTCTACTTTTAACTGGGTTTTCAGAGAAATAATCCATGACTTAATATCATCCAGAGGATTTTGGGGAAGCAGTTGTGGAGCATTCTGCAGGAGGACTACTGACATTTGGTCTTGAGTTTTCTGACCTTGCTGCTGCTTCAGATCGGAGAGAAAGAGGCCAGAATGGTCAAACAGAACTGATATAAAGTCCGGAGTCTGCTCCAAGCACCGTGGATGTGACTCGGAGACACTTGATTGGATGAAAAGCAGAAACATATTTCAGCCACCCAGCTGTGAGTTAACTGATGAGACCTGAACCACAGCATCGCTCCTTTGGTTTGGAACATTCTCAGAACAGGAAACGACATCACAAATGACCTTCTGCTTTAGTTTTTAGATCAGAGAAAGTCCAAAAGATCTTTACGCACAAGACAGGTGAGAGGCTGCAAATGCAAAACACACAACACAGTTCTATTTCATAAACATTTAATAGTTCATCTAATTCAAGATTTGACACAAAATAAATTATATTTGATCCTAAAAGAGTTTTTCAGAGCGAACTGAACAGATACGCTGCGGCATCAACTGTTCATTCTAAGAATAAAAATGTTCAAACTGGGGATTTCTCTGGGAGAAATCCTCAAATGTGGTTTCCCATCATCCCTCTGGAGTGATGCAGGATCTCAGACTCAGTCCAGCAGCTTAATTCCCGACTCCATCAGTAAAAGCAGGAGAAACCATTCTGCTCAGATGTTTTTGGTCATCTGTCTGGGTTCCAGGAGAAGACTGAAGGTGGCGCTACAGCAGCTGGACTCCTCCAGAGCTGCTGAGGTGGAGCGGCCGCACACGCTCAGTAGCGTTTGTCCTCCGGTAGCGTGGCCACCATGACGTCTTTGCTGCCAAAGTCCCAGAAGGCGGTCATGTGGAAGGCCATGTTGGAGAAGACCACCAGGTACTCGAAGAAGGCGAACACGGTGTAGACTGTAGGACAGGAAGAGGCGGAGTCACGTCAGGAAAGTTCCTTTGTAGGCAACCATCGACCATCCTGACACACCTTCCTAAGCATTCACATGATGGTTCGTTCAGCTCGTTCAGGACATTACTGCTTGTATCTTTGATATTCATAATAATTTTTATCATTTTTTAAATATTGAGCAAAATGTTCCCCAAAGGAAATGAATGAGAAAGTCTTCAAATTTAAGTAAATTAGCAAAAAGCCTTTCAATATATTGACAGCTTATGTTTTCATCTCTTGTAGTAATTTTCAAAAACTTTAGAGTTTAGCAAGCATTTAACGAACATGCTAACATTTTTCTCTAATTTAGTTTACTGAGGAATCTGAAGTTATTTTGGAGTTTAACAAGTGTTTAACCCTAGAACACTCGTTACAGCATCACTTTTGCTGTGTTTTTTACCTGATGTAATTTACCCGATGAAAAGTAAAAAATAGATCAAAATATGACAAAGCATGATAAATTAGAGCAGCTTTTATTTTATTTTTAACTGTGGTTCATGTAAAAGTCTTGGAATATAAGCATAGGAAGATCCTAGAAACATGCTTGAAAAAGACAGAAAATTGTTGCAAAACTCGTGTGTATTAGGGATTTTTAAGCAATATTACCAGCAGTGTTGGGACTAACGCCGTTTAAGTATAACGGCGTTACTAACGGCGTTATAAATCAAGTAATTTAGTAATCTAACTAATTACTTTCATCCTCGCTGTAACGCCGTTATAGTTACTTCGTGTAAATCGCGGCGCGTTACTTCAAAGTTTGATGATCTTGCTGGAGCTGGGCGCTTCGCACCCGAAAGTTGCTTGTGTTACGCGCCCCAAGTTGCATCAAGATACATGAGAAAATCCGGTTTCTTTTCAAAATATTACCAGTTTTTCACAATAAAATGCAGCGATTGACAAATGTGATCATGTTTTTGTATCTAAACAGGCGGTAGACACGGATATAAACATTACAATCACAACACAAACGTGCAAACGAGTTACTTTGCCAAGTAACTAATTACTTTGAAGATGCAGTAATTGAGTTACTAACTCAATTACTTTTTGGGAGAAGTAACTAGTAACTATAACTAATTACTTTTTTGAAGTGAGATGCCCAACACTGATTACCACTAATTTTTCAGAAGTTTAGGTTAACTTCAACGCTCTTTCAAAGCTCTTTAACACAATTTTCAGTCTTTTAGCAAATTTAGCTTTTGTATCTTCAGCAAATCTCTACAGTAATTACAGTAAATTCCGTCACCATTTCCACCAAAAAGCTTCAGCATCTTCAGTGATTACTTTCAGCAAAAAGTATTCACACCTGCATTACTGCAGGTAATGCAAATTCTCTAGTTTACACATTTGTCTCCGCCCACTCAAACACATGATAATGCTCTACTATGCCACTGCACCTTTCAACCCCCTCAGTCTTTCACCCCCTGCCCCCAACGTGCTCCTCTGAATCTTTAAATCGCCATTGACTGTAAAAGAACTGGACCAAGAGAGTGTGATGTCACTCATTAGGAACGGTTACTTATCCTCCGATATGGACTCTGCCATGTTAGAACCAGAAATTGTCTGAAAGCAGTGATTGATCCAAATTGGTCTGAGTCAATGTCTCTATGGCAACCACTCTCTCCAATCAGCCGTAGCTTTTATAGAAAGCCACACCCCTTCCACTTGAAAGTGGTATGGTCGAGTCGGGGTGGGATTATACAAGTTCGCTTCCTTCCACTCCCTTTCAAGTGATCTACTTGTGATTCACTAAGTGATGTGTTATGTATGTATTGTGAACCATTTCATTCATTCATTCAATGTGGGCTACACAAAATCTGTCAAATGTTCAGGACACTAGATGTGGGGGCCACCAGGCTCCACCTACTTTTATGGTGAGGCACCTGATTGGTCAATTTATAACTTAATAACTTGCACAATAGAAAAAAATCATGGAAAAAAAGGATGCTAAAGGGGAACATAGCAGCAATCTTTCTATCAGAGTTCTTCTATTGATTATTATGACAAGTAGAATGACTGAGTTACAGTTGTTCTCTATAGAAGAAGTCTGAGGGATTTTGGCTTCTTCGAGAGAGCAGATACTTCCTGTTTGGAACACCAGGGGGAGGGGTCACTCTGTCAAGTTTTCACATATAGTCAAGGAATTTGATGCTGGAGCGTGCAACAGTCTAAACCTGGGTCACAGGAGGTAAACTGTGCAGAACCTCAGACGTAGCTCTGAATCTGACGCCTGGTTCACACCGGACACAGAAACACTGCCGCGGCACGGAACAGAAGCCGATTCTATTTGGCGCCCTGGGTGTGAACTACACCCAGGGCGCCAAATAGAATCCCTCCAGATCACTTCACGTCAATCCTGGCAGAAATTTATGCCAACCCACACGAGAAAATCCGTACCAATTTTTCACAATAAAATACCATGAATGACAAATGTGATCATATTTTTGTCACTAAATAGAGATGAAAATAAACACACAAACAGAAACACACAAGACACTGAGACACACATACACACACAGATCAACGTAGTGGGCCGACTACGGAGCTGGGGGGGCCGGTTGATGGCAAAACTAGAGAAAAGAAAGTGACAAATAACCACAGTCATAGAAAAATACGTGTTTGATACTGCTGCTACGAAGTGCTGCGGAATACTGAGGGGAGCTACGAGCCGCTGAGAGGTTCTGAAGCTCTGCTGAGACGTGTGTGTAGTTCTTCCTCGTCTACTGTTAAGCAGACGTTATATGTGAGGAGTTTTAAATGTAAACAAAGACATTAGTTTTCACTGAAATTCTCCATCAATTTCATAGTTTCTGAAATAATTTCACGTCAGTTTCTCCATAACAGTCAAAAATAAACATATTTATGACCGAGCTGAAAGTTTAGAAGAATTCCACAATAGAAGAGTTAAGGTGAACTTCTGGGACATTTCCAACCTGTAGACTCAAATGTTTTAATGATTTCAAAGAATCACTTTCTAATGATGAAGCCGTTCTTAAAGGTCCTCGGCAGAGGGCGGCCTCATCTGCTCCTCACCTCCATCCTCGCAGAACTTGTTGTGGCGCCTGAAGCAGTACGCCGCTGCCCCGCAGCAGCTGATGTTGAACAGGAAGAGACGCAGCTTCCAGAGGTATGATGTCACTTCCTGGAAGCAGGGAGAGGAAGCAGACGAGTGATGAGTCTGAGGTTCTGATGATTCTTTACCTGCCACCCTTGAAGGACCACCCAACTGTCAGAACTCAAAAGCTCAAAGTGGGCGTGGTTAAATATTGGCATTGCTATCCCGCAGCGACAAGGTGCATGCTGGGAGCTCCCGTCTGGGCTGAGGAACTGAAGCAGGTTCTGCTCACCTCGGGGTTCACGTAGTGCCGCTTGATGACGAACCAGAGCCGGCAGGTGATGAGCATGTGCAGCAGCGAGCTGGCCACGAAGACGATGAAGCCTTTTTTGTGATAATCTGCAGGCGGGAGAACACGCTCAGTCCCTCCGTCCTCCGCTGAGGGCCGGGTTAGCCGGCGCCGCCGTACTCACCGTAAGTCTCGGTGGACGACACGTAGGTGAGCATCAACAGGCCCGAGTTCTCGGCGAGGCTGCAGAGGAGCGCCAGCCAGCTCAGCACGAGCTCCGGCAGCTTCCTGTCGAAGCGGCGGCGGTAGAAGCTGAAGTACGCCACAGAGACAAGGTACCGTGGCGCCGAGTGCAGCCCGATGCAGCTGCGCCAGATGTAGCGCTCCGGCACGCGGCTGATGGCAGAGCTGATGGATGGGAGGTAGTTGGAGACCTGACAGACAGAAGAGGAAGTGCTGTAATGCCCGTGCATGCTGGGACTGATCGGGTAGCAGCAGCACAGATCAGAGAAAGCTGATTGGCTGTGGCGACCACTGAGGGGATGTGCCACGAGGTGTAAAAAACAGCATCTGGAGGAGTTTGGGATTAAATGCAGCAGAGTGTGAATGAGTGGGGGCGGGGCTTGTGTGGTCACCTGGCAGTGTGTGTAGGTGGAGTCCTCATAGTGGTACAGCAGAGAGATGAAGAGGCAGGCGAGGAGGCCCGTTAGCGGCAGCAGAACCGTCGCCACAGCAAAGCTGGTGAAAGGCAGCCGGATCAGGGGCCGGTCCCGGTCCACGGTGCTGTACGGGCCGTGGAGCATCCTGCACAGAAACGCATGGAGGCGGGGCAGAAGGGTGGATGGTGAAGACTAGGGCTGCCGCGATTAGTCGACTAATCGACTATTAAAAGAGTCGACGACTGATTTAACAGTCGATTAGTCGTTACTTTATATTAGAGTGTAGTAAAGTTGAACAAAGTTGTGAGCGTTCAGCACAAAAAAAATAACTTTTTTCATTATTTGAGTCAGTGAGACCAAAACTTTATCATTAGAGAAAAATAGTTCCTTGTTTCTGATGTCGACCTCATCAGAGAGATCAGGAATATACTTTCCATCAAACTCACTTTGACAGCTGACCTTTGACCCTGTATACCTTTTATGTATAAAATTGATATTAAATTGTTAGTTCATCTTGAGGGGCGGGGCACCTGTCAAAATAAGTTTGATGGAAAGTATATTTCTTATCTCTCTCTTTAATCCCAGAAACTAGTGAAGGACAGAAGCTTCACAACTCATTTAAAGTTTAATAAACTATTATTTTAACTGTATTTAATTGTAGTTAGTTTAAAGCCAATGATGGTTAAGATGTGTGTTTTACATCCCGTTTGCGCATGACCCGATGAATAGGAAAAAATAATTGGTGATTAGTCGACTATTAAAAGATTTAGCTTAAGCACATTAAACTAAAACATTCTGACTTTGTTGCTCCAATCAGAGTAAACAGTTATTTTAAGCCTGTGCTAATATCCCATCATCCCTTTGTTTACACTCTCTTCCGCTAGCTTACAGCCCCTCACACTCCCAACCGAACATTAGAGCTGTAACAAAAAAGGCAAGCGATATCAGAGCTATTCAGCCGTTAAGGTTTGATCCAGTCAGTTCAGACAAAGATCTATTTGTCTGTAAGTGGATGCATCAGAATGGAGAGGAGCAGGAAGACAATCTTTTATTTCATTTCCCTCTTTCTTTTTTTGTCTGCTTCTGATTCACGATTATTCTAGTTTTAAAAAGTACACAAAAATTGCATTTTAAGTTTCATTTCCATCTATCCTCTATCATAATAAAAATGTTACCAGAACACGTTCAAAACACCAATAGAACCATTTTCTCAGGAGTGGGTCCTCAGAGATCACAGATGCTGCACGGTGATTGGCTGCTGACAGGAGAAAGGTGCTGATTGGTTGATGAGTTGTAACTTGACTTCATCTGATCTATGTGTGCACTCATAGAAAACACTTGTGTGTCTTTGTGTTGGTATGATGACTTTATCGCAAATTTAAAAACAGGAAGTGTTTTGTGTGTAAAACTCTATACTTTCTGTCCAGCACAGATTCAGCCAAATAAAAACGGCTCCTTTAGGTCCCGATCCGGCTACC
The DNA here is from genome assembly GCF_002922805.2 of Oryzias melastigma. Lineage (NCBI taxonomy): Eukaryota > Metazoa > Chordata > Actinopteri > Beloniformes > Adrianichthyidae > Oryzias > Oryzias melastigma. The sequence goes on from NC_050525.1 coordinate 6,511,457, forward strand.
TGTGCAGGTGAGCCACCGGCGCTGACGTAAGATTCTGACGAGCCGCCCCCGAACCAAACCCCAGCTGACACGAGTCTCACCTTCACAGGTGTCCGCCTCGCGCTGACCAAAGGATCCGCCTCGCGGACATACCTCCTTGTTCAGCTGACCAGCTTAGCCCCGGTTAGCCTGATAGCTATCATGAGCTCAGCTTCGGAACCGCCCTCGGTCCGAGACTTTTGGGTCAAGACGGCGGAGGCACTCTGACGGAGGCAGCTTCACGGGCTCCCCCGACCCGGAAACGGTCCGCGTTCCCTCTTTAGGGCCGTTTAACGATCCGGTTCAGGTTCAGACCGAGCCTCAACGGGTTCATCTGTTCTGGCACTTCCGGAAACGACGTAGCCTTCAAAATAAAGTTTCCGGTAA
>NC_050525.1:6511889-6512168 GCF_002922805.2 Oryzias melastigma
AATTTGAAAAACCTAAACATTGAATAGGATTAAAATGAACATAGATAAGGCTTGTGTTTTTGTCACTCGAGTGGAGACATAATTTTTCAATTTATTCCTTCCGTTTTTATACCAGAAAATGTTGGTTTGATGTAGAAGACCTTATAATAATAAAACTGAATGTTAATATAAGAATCAGTATTTTTGATGTCATGTTGTATTTCAATTCATATGGTTTATCTAAAAATCTATTTTCTGTTATTTAATTGTTTATTATTTTAGGGAAATTACATATTCACA
>NC_050525.1:6512303-6517244 GCF_002922805.2 Oryzias melastigma
CTCTGGTTTGTTAATGTTTTAGGTTGATGTGCCGGTTGTACTGTACTTGTCCAACTCAGTCCAAGCCAGAAGATTTGAGAAGTGACACTAGCCGTTTCCCAGCTTGTATCCCCATGTGTACCCCATCCATGTCAACTGGTTTCTAGCCAGCAAGGCCAAGTGGGCCCAGTATGGTTTAAAAGTGGGCAGAATATGTGGGCCCCGGTTGAGTTTTTCCACCGTTTTTGTGGTGGATCCACTGTGTTTAACCACATGAGCTTAAGTGGGAACTCAGTGGGTACTTCGGTAAGGTGGAGATCGCTAGCTCACTACAGAGGAGCTTGCTAGCTCAATACAACAGAGATCACTGGCTCATACAGTGGAGCTCAGTAGATCAATTCAGAGGAGCTTGCTAGCATGCTATAGTGGACCACGCTAACTCGATACAATGGAGATCGGTAATTCGATACAGAGGAGCTCGCTAACTCGCTAGTATGCTACATTGAGCTCTCTAGCATGCTACAGAGGAGCTTGCTGGCATGCTATGGTGGAGCTCAGCAGCTCACTACAGAGGAACTTGCTAGCATGCTACAGCCAACCACGCTATGGCTTGATACAACTGAGATCACTAGCTCGATACATAGGAGCTTGCTAGCACACTACGCTGTCCACTGGGCGGCTGGCTAGTGAAGCGAGCCAAAACAAAAGCTATGTCCTTCTTACCCCCACTCACTAAACAATGTGCTCGCCGTTTTCTAGCGCTGTCCAAATCTACCATTTCCAATTTCAAGTGCACTAAAAATTTCCCAGAAGTCTTTGTGAAAAACTAGTGTACATCGATGCTCTCTAGATTAGCAAATATGGACCACAATGCATTGTGGTCAAACAATTTTGAACAAAAAAACATGTTTAAATGTAATTTTTCAATAAACCATCAACATTTTCAGTCATAAATAAACATTGTGAAATGTTTATATTGATTTGATTTTGTGCAATCGGTGACGTCATATCCGTCGTATGGAAAAACAAAAGAAAAGTAGCGAACATCATGTCCGAATTGCCTCTAAAATTTAGGGCACTATATATTCTCGCACTATTGTTTTTTAGAAGTTAGGTGTTAAGGGGGAATTCGGACAACACCACTGAGGTCAAACACAGAAACTACTGACAAACCCAATTGGGTCCCACATTTTCTGCCCACTATTAAACCATATTTTGCCCATTTAGCCTTGCTGGCTGGGTTATTGTAAATACAAGTTCTACAAGGAATTCATGACAATTACTCTTTTGGATTTATACCTTTATTGGCAACAACAGAAACTCTAACATTTTTTTCAAATATATCAAAAAGGATTTTTTTTAACTGATTTACAAATTATTTCACTTGGTCACAATTTTTTCCAGCAGATTGAAAAGTCTGTCAAACATCTCCTTCCTCTCCTGTGCTCTCCGCTCCTCTGCCTCCCTCTGCAGCCTAAAGTCCTCCCTGAGGAGGTCAAGAAGCTCCTCGGCTATCCTTTTCCTTCCAGCCGGTGGCTGACTCCTTCCTGACTCACTTTCTTCTTCGTCGGTCTCCTCTCTTTTATCCACTGTCGTACTTGGTCCTGGAGTGTCCTCACTGATGGGGGCAAATAGGACAGGAGGAGTGGTGGAAGGTCTCTGTCCTAAAACCTCATCCATGAGGTCAAACCAGGGCCAAGTAGCAGCAGAGGGCTTCCCACAAACCCCTTCTCCTGACGCTGGATACTTGCAGTCCTGAACACATGAAATCATAAATGACAGTTAACCGCCACAAACCTTTCTAGGGTATTTACGTGCATCAAACAAGTTAGATTCTTTACTACATACTTTGTATTTTTTCTTTAGGTTGTCCCACTTCTTTTTAGCCTGAATGGGGGAAATCTTCCCTTGCAGTCCCATCTTCCCAAGAATAGTCCTGACATTCACATAAAACAAAAAAGGAAGAAGTAACAGTATCATACCTCTCTAAAATACGTTAAACAACTAAACACAGAAAGTACTGAACGCCACTGAGATGAACAGTGCTGGCAGATTGCGCGGTTTCCCACTCATTTGAGCAGTTTCGATGATAAGTTTATGGTTAGAAATGGCTTTGGGTGGGTTTTTGGGTCAGTTCTGTGGTTTTTAGTTCTTTTTTGAAAAGTATCAACCAGGGATGTGCAGTCTGGGGATCCAGGTGAGCCAGTGCACCACTGCAAGCGTCCTCACTAGGGCCACCATGATTAGTTGACTATTAAAATCAATGACAGCTAATTTAATAGTTGATTAGTCGTTACTTTATATTATATGGAGTCGGAGTGTAGTAAAGTTACAAGTTGGAATGGCATTCTGTTAGCTTTATGGATTATTTTGGAATTTATTACGGTTTTTTAGGCTATTTTAGAGTTTGGCTAATATTTTAGCCACATGCTGGCTATTATGACTAATTTAGGATGTTTTTCAGTTTTTCAAAGGCCTTATTTCCAAATTTTTAAATTCAAGGCTTTTAAGATTTTATAAGCCAGGCAGGGACCCTGTTTACTAATGTTTTTCATACATTCTAGATGTTTTATTTAATGTTCTCTCTTTTTGTTTCATAAGAGAGAATACATTTAATATTTTTGGTTTAGTGTTCAGATCTTACATAAAGCTGCACTGCAAAGACAGGAGGTGAGGCAGGCAAGATAACAACTGTGCTTTTTAAGATATTAATAAAGCAGCAAATACATCATTTGTTTTATGAACGCACATTCATTTTGGGAAGATTTTTACTGTTGGTGTGTCACAAAATTAGGAAAATACCAAATACATTTTGGAATAATCTCAGGTGAAGTTAGTTTATTAAGCCATTAATGTTTTATTAACTCTTTAAAATAAATGTTTGTTCACAAAAACAGGTTGTTAAAAATCTAACTACTCTTTAATACTTTTTACATCTAGTTATATTCACCTAAATTTACAAAAAGTAAAAATACAAGAACAATTTCCCCCTTCGCTCATGAAAAGTTATACCAAAGGCCCCTGGGATGTAATTGTTCATGTGTGTGGACTTGTATGTTGGACTTTCAAAAAAAAAAAAATGAAAGTAAATTGATGAATAATTCTGCTATCTAATTACTGACGGACATTATGGAGTTTTTCTTTTATTTTTTGATCTGGCAGCTTTTAGATGACTTTAGTGCGGGAAAACCGTGGCTCTATCTGGCAACACCGTCTGGGATGTGAATGTATGTTTTTACCTCCACGCTATAGCAGCCGAATATTTGGCACCAGTGAATAGGTGGTCATTCTCACCCCTGAGTCTTATAAAAACTGTAGTCTTTTCTTTGCTCCCTAAAAATATACAATTATTTTTTTCATAAAAAAAACAACAACAAAACAAAAAAAACGTTTCCATCAGAAATTAATTAACAACACCGCAATAAACTACAGGACCCAGAAAACGGGCCGGTACGGCTATTCAATTACTTTCATTTAGAATGTCAGAGTAAAAATATTTTTAATTCATGTTCAAAGCTCTAAATTTACCAGTTTAAAGCGTATAATTACATTTATAGGTACAATCCTCTCCGGGTCCCGCTTCGCAGTCCGCCATTATTGTTAGGAAAATCTCCGCGTTTGGCCGCAATGCATCTTGGGATATGGAGTCTTATTCAAAGTAACCTGCATTTCTCAACTCTGTATTTTTCACAGAGCGTTTATATGAATTGACGTGATATTCGTGTCACTGGTGCTATTCATTGAGTAAGATACTGGGTCTGCGACCTTTAACGCTAAATGAGCCATTTGGTCTAGTTTTTTAAAGACCAGAACCCAGCGAGAGCCAAAAGTCTCACTTTATCATTTAAAAAGGCATAATATTTAAGCTTTTCTGCAACTAATTATTTATTTACACATTTAGTTTTTCAATATTACAATAACTGAATTACAACTGTGTCTATATGTTTCTATATAAAACAGTTATTTCACTTTTGACAGCAACACACACTAGTTCCTTTCAAAATAAAACCCACTAAGGTCCTCCTGCTGCAGCAGCTTGTCTTACATTAAAATGCAAAACAAACATGATATTTTATATCATAAGAATTTGGTGTTCTTTTTTCCTTTCAATCTGAAAAATAAGCAACATTTTACTGGAATCTATTTATATATAAATGACTCAAAATATTAAGAATAACCTGAGGGTAATACTGAAAACACACAACTCATTTACAAATACATTTGTTCAACTTTAGCCCCTTTAGTGTAATTTAAAATAGTGTAGTCTTTTATTTGACTAACTATAGGATAAAAACAGACATTTAAAGAACATTTCTGCAGGATTTTTGACTGTACATTTTTTGCTTAGTTGGTTAACATGTAAAAAATCTAAACAGAAACGAAAAGACTTAACTAAATAATCTCTTATTTATTCAATTATTAGTATTTTTCTTCAAAGCTAACGAGCTACAATAAAGGGATAAAAGAACCACAGGTTGCAGAGCCCTGAGTTAATGTTATGTTTCAACTGTAATGATATTAGAGACCACAAGGGGCGGCAGGTTACAGGAGCTGTTCTGTCAGACAGGAAATATGCCGTTAAAGAAGAGAGTAGAATGTAATGGAACCCTGAATAAACGCACAGCGCTTCTGAGTCCTCCTGATTTTTGCCCAGCACCAGAGGCTACAAACACAACACACACACACACCCCAACACAACACACACACACACACACACATATATATATATATATATATATATATATATATATATATATATATATATATATACTGCTCACAAAAATTAAAGGAGCACTTTAAAGAAACACATTAGATACATGAGATCTCAATATGAAGTTGGATATCTATACAAATAACGACAGCTCAGTGTCTTATAGGAACAAAAGGATGCCAAGTCTTTTAATGGAAATAAAAGTTTTCATCCTACAGAGGCTCAATTGTGTAGACACCATCAAATCAGAG
>NC_050525.1:6518210-6529998 GCF_002922805.2 Oryzias melastigma
ATATATATATATATATATATATATATATATAACTTATTGGAATATTGAGTCAATGTTATCAAACCACACTTGAAGGACATTTTTTCCTTGCTTTTTTACTCTCAGCAGAGCCCAAGGATCACCATGACAATAAAAAACACAATATGTCAGCCTGTTTTTTATTTATTAGAAAATGTGTCCAAACTAGAATAAATTAAAAAAAAAGCTTCCAGGCAGGCTCTGTGGTGAAAATTAAGTCTTGAAAAAAAAGAATATTATTAGCGTTGGATTTGAACGGGTGGACAAGGCTGCAGTGCTTTTGACACAGATTGCATCTTGCAATAGGTGAGTTTGATAATGATTTGTTGTATCATGTTTTCTTAAGCTTCTAGAATTGTTAAGTTATTTTTATGTGTCCTATTGCTTTATTAACCTTTGGCTAATCAGTCAAATGTAAAGTGATACAATCAGTGATTTTTCTTCTTCCTCTTTTTTTAAGAGAACTCTTGAACAGGAAAAGGCCCAGTCTGAAGTTCTCAAGGCTGACAAGAAAACCAAACATCTGGCTCTGACATGGCAAGACCTGGGTGTGATGGAGTCCTTAAAGGAGGGATCTGCAACCTTTAACACTTAAAGAGCCAGTTTGGTTGATTTCTCTCAAGCCCAACCCAAGAGGAGCCTCATCCTTTACAAAAAACAAGACTTTGTGTTTATGCTATTGCTATTTTTAGGAGAAATATATATAAACTACATTTTTGGCATAAATAAAACAAACTATAAGAAAAATAGATTTTTTCCCCAAATTTGAAGCAGTTTATAACTTTTAACAGACTTCCTTTCAAAATAAAAGACTTCCTGTGTTACATTGGATCATCTCGATGGAGCAAATCTAGTAGCAGTGTAATGTAAAAAAAATGTTTTTTAAACATTTGTGGTTCTAAGTCAGAAATTCATAAATCTAGCTATCTAAAATTACAACAGAGGTAATTAACTGTATTTTTTAACCACGAGGCACACCTAAAACACTGGAATTTGTCAAATGTTTAGTTCCCGATTATCAAACCGCTTTGGTCACTGTGCTTTGGGGCTTGCAGACTGATACGTTATTTTACTTTTTTTAACTAAACTTTACAGTTTTATATTTTCCTTTGCCACAATAGAGGGGTGGAAGAGCCAGACGTGGCTCTGGAGCTGCAGGTTGAAGACCCCTGCCTTAAAGAAAGCCCTGGGGCCACTACGATACTTCACTGGTGCCCTCTGAGAGTACGCGAGTGTCGTATGTGAAGCCTGTAGACAAAAAATAGCCAAGGTTCGAAACCCAATACATTGATGTAGTTTACATTTTATGTATTATTATTTAATTACTCAGACTTGTAGATGTCAAGTAGTATTCCCTCAGTGGATGGGCCAATGTTCATATTATTGGACTAATTTGCCCAGGAAAAAGCTGACTGTGACTTTAGTTATTGTTTTACCGATAATGTTGAGTGGTTGTTTGTTCTTACAAATTAGTGTTTTTTTTATTACAAAATTTGAATAAATATAAGTATTTGTTCATAATGTTTTTACTTCTTTCAACTAAAATCAGTATAACTGCTTTTTTGTCAATTTGAATTAATTTTAAAGAAATTGTGATAAAATCGAAATAGTGAAACAAATTGAAAAAAATATTGATTTTCATTTTTTGCCGTATCGCCCAACCCTACTACTAACTGTGTGAAATCTTTCAAATCTGAAAATCCACTTTTCCTATTCCTGTGGCAGAGAATAGTGGAAAGGCTCCCAGCCCTGCCATGACTCTGGATGTTATCGTGCGGCAGCTCAGTCGCTCTATCTTAACGGGGCTTCAGACACCAAGTCGTGTTCTCGACAGTAGCACACAGGTCCAACTGTTTACCTGCATACATGTTTTATTTGAACTCACCTACGAATCTGTTTTTCATTGCTCGGTGTCTTTGTATGCACCTGTTGTTCCTGTGACATCATCAGTGTGGCACTTTCTAGTTCTTAACAGAATTAACCCAAAACAATGGCCACCAGTCGTCACCTGACCGTGTGGGTTGGGGGGACTTGCTGGTGGTTTTATACTGAGAGGAACAGCTGAGAGACAGAAGGAAACACGGGACATGGTGTTTAACCCTTGCGCTGTCCTAGGCATGTTCTTGGGGTCATCTGGACCCCACAAGACAGCGCACTGAACTTTTTTTTTCAAAGATTCTTTATTTTCACTGCTGTCTGGGGTAGACATAAAATCCTGCCTACCTTTGTCATAGGAGGGATCACGGGTCATTTGGACCCCATAAGAGAGCACAAGGGTGAAACAGTGTGTCTTAACTCTGGTTCTTGGAATTTTCCAAGCCTATCCCGTTCAGACACACCTGCATTTGACCGCTGCCATTGTCAGCCTCTGGAGGGCTCAGTGATGAGCTCAATCAAGAAGGGCAACGGGGTCATACCATGAAAAAACGACTTTTTGATATTTATAGTGCACTGTATTGTTAATTCCTCACTACAAAATAGTCCAAAGTGGTTATTTGATCCATTCACGCATTTCTGAAGAATCCTCTAAAGTTCTCAACAGCAGCCCCTCCCACACCCATGAAAAAGGGCGGGTCCTCACAATCTGATGTCACAGAGTGAGAACCGCCCCTTTTTCTGCCGCAGGCTAACAAACACTTTCTCCACAAAGCTAGCAGCTTGAGATAGCGGTAAGAACACTCCCCCGCCCCCCTCCAGCTCGACCGTTTAATAAGAACTGGACACATAAGCATTGAGGTCCCCCATAGGAAATGCATTACCTCCTGCCCTCGTGAAATCAGGCCAGAGCCTTCACCGTCACTTCCTGATACGTCTACCGCCATGTTGTAAACAATTCAACCCATCTCAGAGTCACGTTTTTAGAGGAAGTACGGTCATAAATGAAACCTTTCCCCTCATTTGGTGACACGCTGGCTCTAGGAGGACATCATGAAGTGGGCGGAACCCTCAGGATTGAAAGGCGGAGCCTCAGATATTGAGAGATTTTACTTCCAGGTATTAAAAAAGAACACAAAAATAACTAATATTTAATAAATAATTTATTTTGTGTTCCGAAGGTAATAAATTATCATTTCTACATGGATGTAATTTACTGTGTAGGACTTCATAAAATAATGGTACGGCTCTTTAAAGATGATTCAGAATCAAACGAGGATTCAGTTTGACTGAAAATGCTTGACTTTTATTTATAAAACTCAGAAGAACTGTCCAGTGTAGTCTAGTGCACAAATGTTATGGACTTGATCAATGATTTAGACTAATGCTTATTTTTTGTCTTTTTGCAAATGTTTCAATAAAGGTTTCATAAATCCCATTTTTAGCCCAAACTGGCCTCACAAACTCACTCCAGTTTTCCATAAAAGTGAAACTGGACTCTGAATGACTTTGATACACAAGTCTGTCAATGTTTAACACAAATGTTTGTTTTCTTTAGATAAAAGACGTCTATTCCTCTTTACAATCATAAAATTTTCATGACTGTTGATCAAAGGTTTGAGTCACAAACTGCAAACATGAGCATGCTGACATAGTCAGGAGTTGTTAGAATTTGTGTGTGCTCTCATCCTGGATCCAGGAAGAGGATTTGGGTTTTAAAACAACAGATTCTGCAGCTGGAGATTCAGAGGACCAGAAGATTTGAGAAGAAAGCAGCAACAGGGGAGAAACGGAGCCAGGTCACCTAGAAAGACAGAGAGACGGTCCAAAGCAGAGAAACCGACTGAGAGGAAGCAAAGATCCTCATCCAGGAAACTGAAGGCATAGATCTGATTAACGAGATAACTGACAGCTTTCCCGCCTGGACTGACAGGAGCACAGACCTGGAATCCAGGTGAGCTCAGGTGAATGAGTGACAGGGTTCCTACAAGTTTCTTTAAGTCAACTTTCAGATTTTTTAAGACGTTTTGAAGGCTATGCATATAAACATAAATTACTCCATTCTCAGCCTACTTCAATTTTAATACGTTTTTTCAGATTTTATGCATTTATTCCTGTTTCTGATCAAAACTGTGTCTTCTTGATGTTTGTGGTCTGTGGGTGCCTTTTTACGTCTTTTTTTTAAACCAGTCAACGTTCAGCTCATTGGTGCATAAGAATTCGTTCTGCTGCTGTTTCTTTCCATTATTTGCAAAAAAAATATCACAGTTAAAAAAATTACATTTTTGACAAAAAATGAGATACAGAGAAGTTTCAACAGCACATTTTTTAAGGTTCAGATATAATAATTTATTACTTTTTAAGAACTTTTAGGGGATTATTCATGAATCCATAAATTCAATGCTTTTAAGACTTTTAAAGACCCTGGCAGGAACCCTGAAATGATGGGGATTATGGACAGATACATGGACCTGTTCCACTGACAGGGCTTCACCGTAATATTGACTCACTCTTAGGCCAAATCTGAAATTCTTCTTCCTACCCCTCCAACTGAAGGGATATTTGAAGGGAAAGGGCAGTCAGACATATTTTTGAGGGTAGAGCGAAATGATTTTGGGTTTTGTCTCCCTCCGCCGGTAGGGCGAGTCGTGTTGCTCTGTGTCGCCGCGCTTTTCTGCACGTGGGTGGGCTCTGATGTACAGAAGCTTACTTTTAAGTATAAGAAATATATTTTTTGTTTTAGAATGACTATAAAACAGTGTATTTCCAAGCACTAGCAGCTCTTTGCTTATGTAGATGACTGGCAAATATTGATGATGTCATTGAGGGAGAGTAACGTCCAAATTTGAAGACACTATTTTTCCATAACTCTCCGAAATGTGGTGGTATTACAGGGGTCTGCAACCTTCAACAGTTAAAGAGCCATTCTGGAGGATGTCTTACTGACAACATCCCACAAGGTTTTATATCACATTTAGAAAAAGAAGACACTGATTTCTGTTGGTGGAATAGTTACTATTATGATAAATATAAATACATTTTGTTTTGTCAAGCATAAATAAAACAGAAACACAAGGAGAAAATATGAATTACTTTCTAGTTAGTTAGAGGTCTACATGACTTTCTTTCTAAATAAAAGACATCCTGCACCACATAAAATCATCTCAATGCAGGAAATGTCGTAGTAGGTCGTGAAATATCAATAGTGATGAGAAATAAACACACACAACACCACCGTTTGAGGTGCATCTCAACCAGAATTTCATACATCTAAAAAAAAAGAGCTAATAAAGTGACCTTTATCATGTTTTTCATAATTAATATCCTTGATTTTTTATTCAAAAATAAAAAAGTGCACCTTAAAATTCTGGTTGTGTGCACGGACTTGCTTAATAAACCTCGTCCAAAAAATATGCTACATTTTCAAATTAAAATATTGTATTTTTCTTCAACCAGAGAGCAACAATGGAGGGGTTAAAGAGTCTTTTGTGGCTCTGAAGCTGCAGATTGGAAGAATTCAGATTTGGCCTTAGCTTTTGTATTTTGCTCAGGTAATAGAAAATAAGGACATTGCGTTTTTGTTTACTTTCATCTGAGTTTTCATAGATTCTAAAGTTAAACGCAAGGAAGTAATTGTTTTTATTAATTCCTAATTTATAAAACCTTAAAATGAATGAGAGAGTTTTTCATTCAGAGAGTGGTCTTGGTCCTTTATAATTATATATATATTGTATTATTTTTGTTGTTGGTATTTGTTATTATTATTAGTATCCACTATATGTGTCAGGGCTCTGTCTCCCAGTTCCACCTCTGACCGCCAGACGGAGCCCTCTATTGAGTATTGACCCTCTCAGCCACTTCCTCACTCCATATCCCATCAGTCAATGCTCTCCCCTCCATGTTGTCTCCAGCTGCTTCCCATCAGCCTCATCAGCCTTCTTCTATATATACCCTGTCTAGACTCTGCTCTGTGCGAAGCATTACCTTGTTCATAAGCTATTCTGAGCATTTACTTTGTCTTTGGCCTTCCTGTATTTTGACCTTTGCCTGCCTCCTCATCTCCCTGTCCTGCTCCATGTGTTTGAATCCTGCCTGGTTTTTGGATTATACTCTCGTCTTTGCCCTTGCCTGGATTTGGTTGCTATTAAACTTACCTGCTGCACATGGATCCAAATGCCTCCGAATGCCTCCATTGTTACAATATGTGCCGTATTGCTTGTACTTTACTATTAACATGTTTGAAGCAAATTTTAATAAATAATACATAAATAAATGAAGAGGACAGTCCGTCCGATAGTCGAACCTCAGATTCAAGAACAACAGTGCGGTTTCCGTCCTGGTCGTGGAACAGTGGACCAGCTCTACACCCTCTTCAGGGTGCTGGAGGGTTCGTGGGAGTTCGCTCATCCAGTCCATATGTGTTTTGTGGATTTGGAGAAGGCGTTCGACCGCGTTCCCCGTGGTGTCCTGTGGAGGGTACTCTGGGAGTATGGGGTCCGGGGAGCCTTACTCAGGGCTGTCCGGTCTCTGTATGACCGGAGCAGGGGCTTGGTTCACATAGCCGGCAGTAAGTCAGACCAGTTTCCGTGTTCATGTTGGACTCCAGCAGGGCTGCCCTTTATCACCGGTTCTGTTCATAGTCTTCATGGACAGAATTTCTAGGCGCAGCCAGGGGCCAGAGGGGATCTGGTTTGGGGACCACAGGATTTCATCTCTGCTCTTTGCAGATGATGTTATTTTGTTGGCTCCATCAAACCGGGACCTCCAGCATGCATTGGAGCAGTTTGCAGCCGAGTGTGAAGCAGCCGGGATGAGGGTCAGCACCGCTAAGTCTGAGGCCATGGTCCTAGACCGGAGAAAGGTAGTTTGTCCTCTCTCGGTGGGTGGAGTGCTCCTGCCTCAGGTGGAGGAGTTTAAATATCTTTGGGTCTTGTTCACGAGTGAGGGAAGATCGGAACGTGAGATCGACAGGCGGATTGGAGCGGCGTCCGCTATTATGCGGTTGCTGTACCGGTCCATTGTGGTGAAAAGAGAGCTGAGCCAGAAAGCAAAGCTCTCAATTTACCGGTTGATCTTCGTTCCAGTACTCACCTATGGTCATGAGCTCTGGGTCGTGACCGAAAGAACGAGATCCCGACTACAAGCGGCTGAAATGAGTTTTCTCCGGAGGGTGGCTGGACGCTCCCTTAGAGATAGAGTGAGGAGCTCGGTCACCCGGAGAGAGCTCGGAGTAGAGCCACTTCTCCTCCGCATTGAGAAGAGCCAGTTGAGGTGATTCGGGCATCTGATCCGATGCCTCCTGGACACCTCCCTGGTGAGGCGTTCCGGGCATGTCCCACTGGGCGGAGGCCCCGGGGAAGACCCAGGACACGCTGGAGAGACTATGTTTCTCGGCTGGCCTGTGAACGTCTCGGGGTCCCCCCAGAGGAGCTGGAGGTAGTGGCCGGGGAGAGGGAAGTCTGGGCATCTTTGCTTAGACTGCTGCCCCCGCGACCCGGTCCTGTATGAAGCGGAGGAAGATGGATGGATGGATGGAAAAACTCAGCAATGCAGTTTTATTCTTAATTGTCTTTATGTATGTTCTCCATCACAAGATAAATGCTATGAGAACATGTTAAAAACAAGAAAAAACAATATTTTCATTGGAGTGGGTCTTTAACACCACGAGGAGCAAAGCAGCAAAACTCTCTTCTTAGCTCTGAAACTTCTGATTTTTTTTTTACATCAAATGTCAAACCTCACCATTTTAAGGCCCAATCCAAATTCTTCCTTTCTTCCTTCCCCTTCATGTACCCCTACAAACGGAGGGTGATGCTAAAATACTGTCTGAGGCTTTGTCCGAATCCCATTTAACGGCGTTTATTTAGGACTCCACTGTGTTCTGATGGTGAAAATGTGGTTGGTTTATTCAAATTAATACATTTAAACACGTTTTTTTGTTCCAAATTGTTTGACCGCAATGCATTGTGGTCTATATCCGCTAATCTAGTGAACATCAATGTGAGCTAGTTTTTCGCAAAGACTTCTGGGAAATTTCCAGTTCACTCGATTTTGGAATTAGTAGATTTGGACAGCACTAAAAATGGCAAATGCACTTTATAGTGATTAAGTGGGAAATTCGGACACACCCTAATATTTCGGACGTGACTTTCGCTCGATGACGTCATCAATAATCGCCGGTCCGCAGCAGTTTTATAACTTTAACCCTCGTGCTCTCTTATGGGGTCCTAATGACCCCACCCTTACATTGAGGTGTTAGCCCGTCCATGACACAGGTGGACAAGACTTCGTGTCTGTCATTGGACACCAGTAATGATCCACAATCAATGAAAATAAAGTTCAGCACACTGTCTTGTGGGGTCCAGATGACTCACTGTTAATGTAAACAAGCTAAGGAGAGCGAAAGAGTTAAAAAGGTCATGTTATAACAAAAAGTCATTACTTACATTTAAATGTAAACTTCTGTGCTTCAGAGCGCGCCTACATGAAAAAAAGCGCTTCTCAGTGCGACGGTCTGGACCCCTCCGTTTGGAGGGTGAAATTTAAAAAATAATAATCTGGACACGACTTCAACTGTAACTGCCACTTCAAATTAAGGGGAAGGCCCAAGGGTAAGGGAAGACAATTCGGATTGGGCCTCAAGGCTGGTTTATGCTTCCACGCACTTAGTAATCGCTCGTGTCGCATCCAGAATCTGGCGGTCTCATTCATACTAATGTTGACTGAATTTGACTGCGACTCTCCGCTATAACTGTGATGTTCTTCTGACTGGTGTTTATAATTGTCATAGATCGTGTTCTGCGTTTATTTGTAACATGATCAGCATCCCGCTCAGACACTTGCAGCATCTGTGAGCGTGCAGATACATGACAGGAAGAGGAGGAAATGAGGAGTTTCTTCACTAAATAGAGGCAGGGAATACAAAGATGACAAAATGAAATTAAAAAAGGAACAAAGTGCCTTCTCTAGTGCTGTAAGATATGAGAAAGAAGACACATTTTCCATCCACTCTCTGTCTCTCTCTGTGTGTGAAGTTTGGTATTTCTTAACTTCTTCAGTGAGTTTTCATCATTTTTAGAGTTATAAGATATTTTTGTGGACAGATTTTTCTGTGTAGTCGCATCCTCTAATCACTGAAATAAATTCTAGTTAAATGACACAATTAGCCTGCGATTGCCCTCCAGGTGTAACCTTTTAGCCGCGGGTGACGTCACCAGCAGAAGCAGCATTCTGATGCGACTGAAGCGATTCTGCTCCGGTGGTTGTGTGACCACTGCGACGCCAGCAACTACCAATCGGGTCAAAATATAAACCAGCCTTAAATCTTTTGTCAATTTATCTCTTTATTCTGTTCATCCATTCATCTTCAGAACCTGCTGATTCCCTTCAGGGTCTCAGGGTTGCTGGAGCCAATCCTGCTACTGTTAGGTGAAGGCGAGCTTCACCCTGAGCAGACTGTCAGTCTGTTGTGCGGTCTTAACTTGAACAACACTCTTACATTCACACCTAGGGACAATGTAGAATCAGCTGTTAACCTACGAATCCTGTTTTTTTACTGTGGAAGGAAACCAAACTTTCCGGGTAGAATCCACGTATGCAACAGGAGAACGTGTAAACTCCACACAGAAAGAACAGCCAGGATTTGAACCAGGACCTTCACTGTGAGGTAAGAGCGCTAACCATACCTCCACCATGCAGCCCTTCATCCATTCTGTTCTTCATAAATGTTTCCTTTTTACTAATATTTCGTTATATTAAACATCTGTTTTTAAAAAAAAATAAAATTCATTATTATTTGTTATTCACTCCCGTTGTCAGAGTTTTACAGAATTTCTTCATCTGAAGGAATTACAGAACCCAAACCAGTTTGTTCTTTGTGGATTTACAGTGTTTATTCACAGATCAAATCACCAACACAATCTGCATTTTCTCTGTTTGCTGCAGAACAGTTCCAGGTTGACAGAATCTGACGCTCTTCTTTCCAAAGCAACACATCAACCCACAGCAGGACCTGATTCTGGTTCATCTTCATCTTCATTCACCTGAACATGAAGCGGCGAACAAACAGGAGAGGATGCATAGAGAATTATGTAGAAGAAAAGCATTTGAAGCTGCCTGAGCTGAAGGAAGAAGCTAGAAAAATTAATTTTGAGTACGACTACATCTACAGAGATGACATCCCAGAGTATCCTCGACCCCAGTTTCAGGTCAGTTTTCTGAAACATGACACAACAGAAGAAGGCTTGAAAGGAATCCGGCAGGATGAAGGCTTTAGAAATCCACATGGAGAATCGCTGGTTTGGTGGAGTCTGTCTGTGAGAAATGAAGATATAGAAGCTGCAGAGAGGAAGCTGTTTGAGGAGGAGTACTCCCGTATGAGCGGGGAGATCGACCTGATGAAGTTTGCCACCTCTCCAGCCTTTTCACCAAAATCCCGGTATGGAAACTTCCGCTTCACCTTTCCCCTGGAGGAGGTGCTAAAGGCATACAGTCAGCAGGTAAAGCTCTGACCCCACAAATAAATACATTTTCTGGAATGTTTCATAATACCAGCTTTGGTATTAGCTATTTGTTGTTCACAGATTCTGCAAATTATCCTCCTGAAGATATAATGTCTGTTATCCTCATCATAGATACACTTGAACTGTGAATGACAGAAAGTAAACAAAGAAAACAGGAAATCACAGTTTTAAACAATTCTTTCATATGATGGAGCAGAAAATAAGTATTTAAACAAAAACCTCAAGACTTTGTAGCATGATCATGGTTTCAGAAGTCAAAGGTTTCCTGTAGGTCCTCAACAGATTTGCACTGTAGCTGCTATTTTTGGTCCATTCTTCCATGCAGATCTTCTCCAGAGCTGTGATGTTCTTTATTGGATTGAGGTCTAGAGACCAGATAGAACACTCCAGAACCTTCAAATGCTCTTTATGTCAACAGTTTTTAGTTTTCTGGGTTTGGTGATTTGGATCACTATCATGCAGGATGATCAAGTCATATTTCATTATTTACTGTTCAATAATTACCGTTGACAAACGCAGGTTTTTGTAAAATTTGACAAAATCAACGACAAATCACACTCGCATTTGGCCCTGCTTCAGAAACGGCTCGATTTGGGTCACGTGACGCGTTGACGTCATGTGAGTGAGACAGCGCCAGCAGCAGAATGCAGGCGGACCCAGGATGTCCGCAGATACATGTATGTGTGTGCGCTGCGGCAAAGTTGAATTCTATAAACATCGGTGTTATGGTCCGAAGGAGTATTAGGGCCACCAAAAAAAAATAATAATAATAAAATTATGATTTTTAAAGTCGTAAATTTATGAGATTTACAATCGAAATGAGCCTATTGTGAATGAACACTGTGAGCAGAACCAGACCGACTAAACTGTGAAAAGCTTCTGATTTCAACAGGTAAACTGAATGTTTAAAACATTGCACATGTTTGGAAGTTTCTTTGTTTGATTTGCAGTTTATTAATCATTGATGGTGGCTTGCAGGATCTCTGCAGATCCGTTGATAAAACCATCGACACTCGCAGCGGTCCACCAGTCATTTCTTTCTCTGTGAAAGATCAGATCTCATTCATTTCTGTGTGATGCTTTCATCTGAAGAGGAATCGTTTTCTGAATTTTCAGTGTACTTAGCTAACGTGACAGACTGTTGTCATCCCCTGTTGTTGTTGTGTGTTGAAACGGGACGATTCATGTGGAGAACGGGGCATACGGAGCACTGTTTACGCTCTCCTTTTTTTTCTGCGCATGTCAGAGACATGCAGTAAGGTGGTTAAAGAGCTTCTGGGTATGTGAATAAAGTGATTAAATAAGTGAATAAAAAATAATAATAAGGCGGACTGTCCTGCAAACATGTCTCTAAGCTCTTTATTTTGCATATG
>NC_050525.1:6530358-6531311 GCF_002922805.2 Oryzias melastigma
TTCAATATTTCTTGCTCAAAACACGCCAAAACATTTGGAAATGGTAAATATAAGGCAAAATACAGTTAACACCGAAAAAGACCCACAAGCCCATTACTAGTCCTTCAATCAAACCAAGGAACATACATATACAGCAGGGGTCTCAAACTCAATTCAGCCAGGGGCCACAGGAGGCGGAGTCTAGGTGAGGCTGGGCCACATCAGGATTTTTACAAGAAAAGTTCTGATAAAACATTACAGTGTTCTCAGATATCTTTATTTTTAACACAAAATAATGAATAAATAATGAACTACGTGTATAGATCTTTGTGCGTGTTGATTTATATGTATAAAAAAATAAGGGTAGTTAATGTGTGTTTCTGAAATAGTTTATATTGAAGATTAAATTTAAGATATATTGCTAGGGGGTAGGATTAAAAAAACGTTTTTTAAACTTCTTCCTACTCCATTTCAAACTACATAATAGAGGTGTAATGTATTTATTTATCATTTATATAGAATTTTCTGTTGTTGTTTTCTTGTTTTTTACCATGTACATTAAAAGATGAATAAAAAAAACAAATAAATTAGTACTAAATAAATAAAATAATAATAAAGACCAAACAACAGATACAGACAACTGAAGAAACCACATATTGACTGACTAGAGAAAACTAATTATTTTTATTCAGTTTCAAATATCTGTATTAACAGCTCCTCCTTCAGAGTGAGAAAGAAGCCCCGGTACCGAGAAAATCTTTGAAGGATTTCATTTTTTGTAGATTTTTGTTGAACTCCTCAGAGTAAAAAAATCTGATCTTTGTGTCTTCCATTCATTGGAGGTGTGGGGTGCTTGGGCGCGCGCCGGCTGCATCAGTGAGCATTCGGAGTAGGGATGTCCCGATCAGGTTTTTTTGGGCCCGATCCGATTCCGAGTCATTTGATTTTGTGTATCTGCCGATACCGAGTCCCGA
>NC_050525.1:6539596-6542847 GCF_002922805.2 Oryzias melastigma
TCATTTTTTTTTTTTTTGTACAAATTAAAAAGTGGCTCAAGAAAAGCGAGTTTTGCATTTTTTGTAGCCCTTAATGTTTAGCTCACTGCATAAGCTGTATGCAGGGAGGTGTTCAGGAGGCATCCGATCTTCCCTCACTCGTGAACAAGACCCCCAAAATTTAAACTGCTCATTTTGAGGAAGGAGCACAGTGGCCATGACCACTAGAGGGCAGCGTAAGACAAAATACTTAGAACGTCACAATGAAACGTAAATTTTATTGCCTCAAACTCCATATTGGGGCAAGCAGAACAAGGGGAACTAAACATTTGACAAAGACTACACAAAAATACTAGTCTTTCAGATGAAAAGCAAGCAAAAGAAAAGTACACAAGAAGAATTAACAAATTAACAGCAGCTTAACAGAGGCAAAGTAAATAAGCATTCAATTAGTCAATTTTTCTTTTCCTGGAGACTTCTGGAGGAGTCCCTTGCCAATTCCCCAGCTGCAGCATTTAAAGGCTGTGATGGCTGAATTTTCCCCCTTGGCCCCACAGCACAGCTCCAGGAGCAGAACCCCAGCCACACCCGCAGCGACCAGCATACACGGCACTGGCACCTCTAAACTGGGGAAATTCATTCAACAAACCAAAAGAGTAAACCAAAAAAATGTGTGCTACAAGTAATCATGAAATAAATGTAGATTTTAACTCAAAGAAATGTGTGTGTTATTTAAGAAATAGTTTGAAATTGTAAACTTATTTAATGTGTTAATAAAGTGTGCAGTGCATGAGGGTTACCACAATTTTATTGTAGGTGTGACAGGGTGTGCTGCCATCACAATGGATATACAATTGTGTCCACAGATCCTCAAATCACCAACATCATCTGCATTTTCTCTGTTTGCCGTAGAACAGTTCCAGGTTGACAGAATCTGACGCTCTTCTTTCCAAAGGAACTCATCAACCCACAGCAGGACCTGATTCTGGTTCATCTTCATCTTCATTCACCTGAACATGGAGCGGCGAACAAACAGGAGAAGATCCGAGGAGAAATATGTAGAAGGAAAGCATTTGAAGCTGCCTGAGCTGAAGGAAGCAGCAAGAGAAGTTAACCTTGGTAACGACTACATCTTCAAAAATAACATCCCAGAGTATCCTCAACCTCAGTTTCAGGTCAGTTTTCTGAAACATGACACAACAGCAGCCGGCTTGTATGGAATCCGGCAGGATGGAGGCTTTAGAAATCCATATGGAGAATCGCTGGTTTGGTTTAGTCTGTCTGTGAGAAATGAAGATATAGAAGCTGCAGAGAGGAAGCTGATGGAGGAGAAGTACCCCGGTATGAACGGGCAGATCAACCTGATGAGGTTTGCCACCTCTCCAGCCTTTTCACCAAAATCCCGGTTGGGCCACTTCCGCTTCACCTTTCCCCTGGAGGAGGTGCTAAAGGCATACAGTCAGCAGGTAAAACTCTGTCTCACTGGAAAATAATAGGTCTAAAATGTCTAGAAAGACCAACTACGAGTGACAGACTGTAAACGAGGGATAGGCCACTCCAGGCCTCGAGGGCCACAGTATCATTTCCGGATATCCATGCTCTACTCATGATTACCTGGTTCAGGTGTGTCCAGCCCGTTAGAACATGCCAGAGTATGGTATGTTGGAAAACATGCAGGATTGCGGCCCTCGAGGCCTGGAGTTGTCTATCCCTGATGTGAACAAAGATTGCCGTCTTTTTGCTGCGGGGACTGCGACACCTCCATGCCAAATGGCGACGGGTATGACTTGTGCCCCTCTTGCGTGGGTGTGGACCATCTTCGCACGGGTCTGACTGCAGCGTTTTACCCCTTACTGTGAGACCTGGTCGCTTAGAGGTCGTGGAGTGGACTTTATGGAACGTGTCTCCTGGATCTGCTGAGTTACCTCCTGTACGGCTGCCATCTCGAAAGCGTTCTTCCTTGCTGTCTGCCATGGAACCTCATGCCCGTTCAGGGGATCCTGATGGCCATTCCCTCACGGTTGAGAAGCTGTCATCTGTATCAGCTCAGATGAAGTCTCTCCTTCTGGCGTCGCAGAGTGACCAAGACCATGCCAGGTCCTCGGCTCTGCCCTCTCCTGCATTAAATTGTCAAACTTCGGATGTGCATGAAGGATCATTCAGGGCTTGAAGCACCGCTCTGGTGGTCATAGAACCGTAGTTACATACGTAATTCTCGATCTTCTAAATCTAAATCTTGCTGTTTTGTCCTGCATCTGGGTCATCCCAATACACAGTGAAACCACGTAGTTCTCCAGATCATTTGTTCCACCAGGTGAGATCTTTCCTATAGTAGATTGGTTCATCCCAGTCTCGTTCAGGTCAACCATCTTGTCCTTGGTGTCCTTAGACAGCTCGTTGGTCTTGGTGGAGAGGTTGCACTCTGACTGCTTAAGGATGTGGACAGATGTCTTTGGACAGATAACCAGTTCATACACAGAATAATTTCTTAAAGAAGTTTTTCCATTTTCACACTGAACGGGATTTGAGCGTCAAATTCACATGGCCCAAGCACACACCCCCACTAAAAGCACTCCAACACTCTACCTACCCTACAGGTGTGTACGGGCTCCAGAGTTTTAGAGAATCCAGCACCACAGCTGGAGGAGCAAACACCACATCATTGTTTTGTTCTGTGGGCCTCACATTCACACTAATGAGAAAAATCTCTGCCTATCTGCTTCCTCAGTTCTGCAGTGGTGGTCAACCCGTCATGAGGGTCCTTGAGACAGTCCTTCACAAGAAGGAAATTGTGTATGTGGTGGTGGTCCACAGTCCAGATGATCAGAACTTCTCACAGTATCCTTTATTGGCTGAAGACCCGAACGCCGTCTGCTTCTTCAGAGACGGCAGTTTCTTCTGGAGGTCAGAGGCCATGTGTGAGACACACCGGTGAGTTCTAAGAGCAACAGCAGATACAGTACTTCAGTAAATTAATGAATATGATGGGATTTGTGTTCAAACAACAAATAAAGACCATCAGACCAAAAAAACAAAACAAAAAAAAATTTGAACCTCCAATGTGTTATTTTCTCTTTCTTTATTATTTTTGACCTAAAATGTGGAAAAAAAAGAAAACAAATGATCAGTTTTTAGTAGAGCTGTCAGGCGATTAAATTTTTTAATCGCGATTAATCACATTTTATCCAGAGTTAACTCGCGATTAATCGCAAATTTACATGTGGCCTTTTTTTAAGGAAAAAAAATGTGTGGTTTGTGGAATTTAGCAGTTC
>NC_050525.1:6544030-6561691 GCF_002922805.2 Oryzias melastigma
GGGGGTTAAGGTGTAAAAATCTGAAGTCCTAAAGCTGTTTGTAATAAAGATTACTTTGATTATTTGATTTATATCGTTTTTAATATCGTTATCGCACAAAATGAAAAAAACCATATCGCAATATGAAAATTCCCATATCGCCCAGCCCTAACTCAAAGCTAAACTTATTCTCATTTCTCTAACTAGTAAAATTCTAAACTTCTTTAAAAGTTCACGTTTTTTTTGACGAACAACTTCAAACATGTTTTCTATTTATCTTCTATGTGGGTTAAACATAGAAATATTCTTAAATGATAAATGTATTTTTTAACAAATGACTATTTATTCGTTCCACGTTAAGCTGCTTTGGGTTGGGACCACTCTTAATTCTTTTAGCAAACAATCCCAGTTCCAACTAGATGAATCCGATGTAAGAGATGGACCAGACAGAAAAAAATGAAATCGATTAACTTTTGGATTTTACTGAAATCTGACGTTGCGTGGAATGTTTCTGGTTCAAATTCAGATAAGAAGAGAATCAGACTCTGAGTAATTGCTCAGACTGGTTGCAAAGCAAAACCAAGACTTCACACAGGACAGAAGTCAGGGAGAGAAGAGGTGTGTTTGAGATCATGTAGGCGGATGCAGGCGGATGCAGCGCTGCGCAGATCGCCTGCATTGCGGTACATGCTGGGTAGTTTTGACTCTGACGTCAACTGTCAATCATCATGAAAATATCGTGAGAAAGAGGCGGGTGCAGCTGGAATTCTGGCACTGCGCTGGCTCCAAGCCAGCTTAATGACTACAAAACAATGCATTGTAGGAAATGGTGTCCTGATAGTTTTGCACTTTGACCGGATGCTGATCAGAAATGATTGGCACTAAATGAGGGAAATCTGTGTATTTCGTGACTCTTTCTGGAAAGTAGGTGTTGAACCTTTCCTGCTTTCTTCTCCGACTGTGGTCAGAAGACTCAGAGATCTCCTGTTGCGCCAAAAGCTGCTCTTCATCTAGGGTTCACCTGTGCGGATCCTCAGAGTCTCTGGAGCGAGCGAAGCCAAGGAACCAGTCTCAGTTCTTTTAGAGGAACTGTTTTTATTATTTTTCTGGCACTCCAAAAACGACAGCTGTCGTAACACTAATGTGTTTTGCCTTTTTTCTTCGGGGTGTGCGCTACCTTTCTCGTGCACATCCCCACCCCAGCAAAGACACACATGTATCAGCCAACCATTGATGTACAATAAACAAGATATCAGATCATCTGTGGTTATGTGTGCTATTATTGCCTTTGAAAAATAACTTCAATCTAAATTGTTTATTTCTCTGGGACAGAGCACACTGAATTAATCCAGCGACTATTTTTAATTTATTGTTCACGGAAAGACTTCCTGTTCTCATACGGTCTCGCTGTTCCCCTTCATCTCAGATGCCTTTCCCCGCCCCCAGCTGCAGCTGGCTGGTCTCCCCGACGATCCAGGCGAGGCGCAAGTCATCTCAAAAACAGCTAGTATATACTGTATGAAGTTGATGAGAGACAGGTGGGGGAGGGGGGGTAGACCTCCCCCAGAGGGTGCTGGATAATGGGAGGTATAGTGAGGAAGACTGCAGGAACAGTCAATACTCTGGTGAGAGCTCCCTCTGGTGGTCGGAGGTGAGACTGGCTGTTTAACTACTGACCGCGGTGTTTTTAATCTCTTTTTCTGAACTCTTGTGTCATGTGATCACCTCCACATCTAAAGACTAAAACATTTGTTGTTCTGTAATGTTGGTGAGTGGAGTAAATGCAGCCTCATGGTTTGATATTGTTAATAACTGAATGGGGGTGTGAGTTTATTTGCTCTCACTTCATGAGTTTAATGTTTGACTTGACCTTGGAATGTAGATGTATCTACAATGTAGCATCTACATTTATTAGGTAAACCTATCTAGTGCAGAGTTTGACCCTTTTTTTCAGAACTGCTTTAAAATTTTAACATGTCTTTGTGGCATTTTTCCTATAAGAGAACAAATGTAATAAGAAATCATTTTGTTTTTAAATTTCCAAGTATTTCTACATACACCTCAGCATCGTAGCATGTCCTTCACACCCAACACTTCATACAAGCTCCTTGAGTTGTCTGAGTTTATGTGATGAACCGGATGAGTCACCTAACTGAAAAAAATCTGCTAATACGTGAAACAACAAAAAGAAAAGAAACGTGAATACACAGGATAACACTTTATATCAAACTCTACAATACCAAAGGTAATGTCTCCCTCATCCAAATGATTAAAGTTAAGTGTCCTAATTACCTGGCCGCAGGTGTATAAAATCAAGTCTTCAGATATGCAGACTGTTTTCACGAGCAAAAGTGACAGAATGTTCCGCTCTCAGGATCTCAGTGAATTCCAGCGTGGAACTGTCATTAGATGCAAGCAAATCCAGTCGTAAAATGTCTTCCATGCTAAATATTCCACAGTCAACTGTCAGCTCTATCAACATGGAAGCGTTTAGGAACAGTAGCCACCAAGTGGTCAACCATGTAAACTGACTGTTAGGTTTCATCAACCTGAAATAGTCTGTGACTGCAAGAAACACAAGAGAGGTCAGAATCAGATTTTACTTGCAAGTTAAACGTTATATTTTTTATTTCTTTTAAGTCAATATTAACAAGAATTAAAATTTTTATGGCTACACCCGTTTACAACGGAACTTTACCTGTGGCGAAAAAGCAGCTGATTTCTTTTTCTTTGTGAATCAGCTGATCATGTGACGGTATCTCAAAGGGAAAAAAGGTCAAAAGCTTGAATTGGGGGGGTTCCAGTCGAAGACTTCTGGCCAATGATTTTGAGCGGGAATGGTGTTTTTTTTTTGTGGCCGGCTCCGGCAGGGGGCGGGACTTCCGGCTTCTCATTTTCATCGCCATATCTTTTCTCTGTGGTGAGATTCTCTTGAAATAGGGGGAGTAGGGGGGCTGCTGCAAAGTCTTCCTCAGACAGGCAAACTATTGAAATCCCATTTTCTTGTTTTTTTAAACATCATACTATAATGTTTTTTAAAAAGATCTTGTTTGGTCTTCTTTAATGTATTGTTTGTTCTTTCTGACAGCTATAAGCTCAACAAAAACAACAACAGTTTAGAAGTGGAGGAGATCCCTATAAAATGTTGTCCTTTTTATGTCTGGGACAATGTCGCCATCGCGTTCCATGTTGGAGAAGAGGTATGTTCACTCTTCACGCTGCATCTCCATGTTTCTGAACTGTCAGTCAGCAGTTTTCCAAGTCCAGACCAAAGGACTCCAATCATTCATTATTAGCTCTAGGTGAACATCTTGCTGCTCTCCAACCATCTCCTCTAAAGCTTCTCTCTGTAGCTTCTTTCCTCTCTACAGTAGCTCAGAATCCTGAAGCAGCTGATGAACAGCTAGACCTCAAACTGTAGCAGAGTGTTGGTGCAGATTCATCAGGGTTCATGTAAACTTGAATGCATGAAGT
The DNA here is from genome assembly GCF_002922805.2 of Oryzias melastigma. Taxonomy (NCBI): domain Eukaryota; kingdom Metazoa; phylum Chordata; class Actinopteri; order Beloniformes; family Adrianichthyidae; genus Oryzias; species Oryzias melastigma. Next base: position 6,547,484 of record NC_050525.1, read on the forward strand.
ATCCTTACATAAGCTGCAAAACCAGTGAAACCTCAGATGTTCTGTCTTTTCCACAGGAGTTTGAACCATCAGTTGTTATGTAGATTTTTTCACCAAACATCTGTGAAGAACAGCTGAAATACATATTTCTTAACCAGCTGTGACAAACAGCAGCTCAACCAGAAAGTGTTAGAGCATGGGAACTGACTCAATAATAACATTTCAAATCCGTAATAGAACAGCAAAACCCTGGAGGAGGTCTGCCTAGTGTGGGTGTTCTGTCCTGGTACTCCAACTGCCTGCTTCTATGGAGAGAACAGAGTCTTAATGGGTTTTGGTTTGTGATACTTGATTTGTAACATGCAATAAAAAAAATATTTAAAAACAATTTATAGATTTGTTTGCATAGTAGCTATTTTGAAATTGTATTTATTTTTAAGCTGCTATATTTCAAGTTCTATGCGTAAATTGTATTTTGAGTTTGATTATTGAGTGTACATGTGAAATAGTGGCATACCGTCAGGGCCTGCGAAGCCTTCAGTGAAGGCCTAAAGTTATCAGAAAAGAAGAATCTAAATATAATTAAAGTTTTTTAATTATATGCATTTGTCCAAAATATATTTTAAATCATTCCAACTATTCTGTCAGCTTCTCTCACAGCCCTACACTCGGCCGTGCTTCTGTCACTGTTTTTTTACATGAAAGTTTCTAACCAATCAGATTTGATTCCTCACTTGTTGCTAGGCTCCTGAAAGTCTGCCTTACAGTCATACAGTCAGTGGTTCCACCTTCACTCCCAGTTTTGCAGCAACTTTCCATAAAAATACAATTAAACCATAGACATATATGGATTAAACTTGCTTACATTGATTCAGCTGATCAGAATTTGAGTTGGAGTATTAGTAGCTACATGAAGGCGGAGGATGACATAATCGCCTCTGATTGGATGGTCAAAGCTCTTGCTACTAACATCTGCTGTACTTTTTTCAGGCTGTAGGCAGTAGCTGCACTTGATATTTGTTTAAATTACTCACTGTTTGACAGTTAACCATTGAAGAAGGGAGAGAAGTTGATTTAGTTGTGGATTTATTGCATAAGCCATTCTTAAGATGGACTTTACTAGAAAATTAGACATTGTCAAAAAAGGCCGAAAAACCCTGAAGCTAGCGAGCCCGAATCAGTGGGAAAAAGGATTTATTCACCACTTTCAGCCTTCCAGTAGTTCTATCTGGAAAGGGTAACAGAGTTTTGAGACAATGTTGAACAACAAAGGGGCCAGTATGAGAACTTCCACACCGCCACTGAACGCATCACGGACGCTCCGAACGCATTGGCGCGTATCGTCTCCTTACTGGCAGCGTCATGGCAGGATTTCAGACTATATCATTTACCAGACAAAAACAGGTTTCAAGACCATGAAAAAATAGCTTTATCACCTTCATGGACCCCCAGAAATTTCATAAGCACAAGGATAAACTTTTTGCACACAGCCCTCTCCATCTCAATGCAGCACTCGGATCTGTCTCGGATGAGAACCGTCATATACGGCATGCAGGATTTTGCAGGGAAATCTCCAGCTGATCTGCTGGACTTCCTTCATGGATGGAGTTCATCTTTAAATAAGTTCAATTTGCTAAATAAAAATGCTTTAACCCTTGTGTTATCCTCTGGGGTCCAGATGACCCCAGCCTAACATTGACGTCTTATCCATCCCATGATAAATGTGGATGAAGATGGACAGGATTTCATGTCTGCCACAGACAACAGTGAAATGAAAAAAATATTGGAAAAAAAAGTTCAGCCTGCTGTCTTGTGGGGTCCAGATGACCCCTCTCCTGATGTCAACATACCTGTGATGAAGAGACTGAGACGTTTGGATTCATATGCAAACGGTTTACTGAGCAAGAACAAGACATGAACGTAGTCAGAGTCCAGACAAGGGTCAAACACAAAGAGCGAGGCAGGATGTCGAATGAACAGGCAGGAGTCCAAACACGGAGAATCAGACAAAGAAGGAAATCCTCAGACTGTTAGCAAACTAAACAAGACTTTGCTCTGAGCAGAGGTTGGAGAATGAAATGTATACAGAGTGGATGATGAGATGTTGAGGAAGGCTTGCACCAGAGAGCAATGGATTATGGGAGATGTAGTAGAGGAAGGGAGCAGGGACCATCAGTACTCTGATGAGAGCTCCCTCTAGTGCTTGGAGGTAGAGATGGATGGTTGAACACTAACAATACCAGGATAGCACAGGGGTTAAAAACAAAACCTTGCTTTCAAGTTGTATGAGTCAATTGTGCTTTAATGCTTGTTGCAGCTGTATCGCAGTGGGAGGAGACTTATACGTGGTGTTTGTTTTTAAAATATATGCAATTGTATTTAATTCAGTCAGTTTAAATTATCCATTTATATATGTATACACAATTACAGACTGTCCCCCCCCCCACACGTATTGTATGAATTAAAACATTTGCACACACAAAACTATTGAGGCTTTTTATCTCTCCAAAGTGTTTCTGCTTCAACCTGTTTGCAGAATCATCTGGTTCCAAGTTCAGTGACAGTAAATACAGAGCATGTCTGAATAAAACAGTTTGTCTTGTTAAAAATAGGATGAAGTCACACAAAAACCTTTATTTTGAAAAGGTGCTGAAGTTTGACGTGGATCAGCTCAGACAGAACCTGGAGCACTGCGAGCTAGACTCTGTGACGTGCAACTCCACTGACAACTTGACTCCTGACCAAGCTGAAGAACTGATCAGGGAGTTATGGTCAGAGTTCCCACCGGGGGATCTGCCCCTTCACACTAGGTAAGGAAGCCTCCACGGAAAAATAAACAGCGCAGTACTTTATGGAGATTTACTTACAAGTACTAACCACAGCTATGAATGCTGAAAAACTAAACCACAAAACAAGAAAAATACTTTTTTTGAATTCTTGTCATTTTTCTGGTCGGTAAATTACTGATTATTTCCCCTGAACATAACTTAAAGATATAAGTTAATTGATGTTAAATTTTTGTAGGGACAGAATTTGCAAATACAGTTATAACTGTCGGTGAATGCTGCTCATTAGGATGCAGGAAGCCTTCACCGTGCATGATTAGTGCAGACACCGCTGTAAAGACCACTAAAGTGACCTGGGCGGCTCAGACCTGCTAAAAGGTCAGTCAGCATTTAACCCAACATTTAATGATGGAATTCATGAACCCGCAGAGGGAAGAGTTCGCCTTCGTGTTTACAGTCAGCTGAGGGATTTCCTGCAGAACAGCGAGTAGAGATTCTGTCACAAAAGGGTTTCTGCTCAGATTATTCCAGGATAGACATTTTAAGAAAGTGAGAAGTGACCAGAGCTGATGTTCTGTTAACCAACCAGTGAAGCAGACCTGAGTTTGTGAGGTTTTCTGACTGCTAAATCCCTCGTATGTTCTCTCTGCTGTTTCAGAGACGATGAAGCTCCTCCTCCTCCTCAACCCTCTTCATAAAAACCTCCTGTAGCTCCGCCCACCTGCGGTGTCTCCTGATCTTATATTTACTCTGTTTGCTCTGATTTGCTCACTGTACCCCCCCCCCCATCCCCCATCCCCAACAATCACAGATGTGTGTGAAGTTTTTGATTATGCTGATGATTCTCTAACTATTATTAGGATCATTGATAATTATTTATATGATTATTCCTAAAGATAAATATTTGATGTTATTGCTTTTACTGCATTATGAAATCATTAACTGGAGTTCAATATTTAACAATTGTGATAAATGTAGAAGATCTTATTGGAATCAAGAAGGGAAGTGTGATGTTATCTTATTAATCTTTTAGGTGAAGGTTTACTTTCTTGTTGGAGCTGAAGGTTTTGTTTTTGTTTTGCTGCAGATGCTAAACTCTGTTGTAGGAACCACAAAGATGTGGTAGGATTTAAACAAGTCTTTGTGGTCTTCACTAGTCCTTCAGTCGTGGTGGAGACATCTCCACGTTTCTTATTGAAAATCACTGAGAATCAAAGAGGAGAACTGAGGCTTCATTCTACACACTGACTTCATGCATAAATTTTAATAAAATTGTTTTCTCCAAAGAATTCTGTTTTTTTTTCTATAACACCTTAATATATTTTGAACAGTTTCTTGAGTCAATCCTTTTAGTCAGAGAGACTTCTGCTCCAACCGTCTCAGCTCTGACGGGTTCTTCTCCAGATGTTCATCAGGATGTAGCTCAGGGCTCTTAGGACACTTTAGGGGATTATAATGTTTTAGTTGTTTTCTAATTATTTCATCTGTTTGTTTTTTGGATCTTTCTTCCACTGATGATCCACAAAAACTGACACCAGCCTGAAAATTTGTTTCCAGAATGACAGATTTTATGAAACCTGCACAGATCAAAGACACTGTGTGTCAGATGCAGAAAAGCAGCACAGACCATGATTAACCCTAGTCTGTGTTTTTCATCAGAGATAGCCTTCTTTCACAAATGAAACTCTTCAGTTGCATTCACACCGCATACTGGAAGTAGGCTGCAGGCCAGGGTTTTGTGGTCACCTCAACATCCAGGCTACTGGGGGTGATGGAGGTGAGAGGGAGGGCTCACAGACAGACCTCTCCAGGGCTGCTGATGAGACAGGGAGTCGGTGGATCAAGTGGAAGGACTTGACGTGGACCTCCAAATGGCTGATGGGGATGAAATGAACCTGGGACACTGAGAGTCACTGCTAACCCCTCTGGAGGTGCCCTGGATCTATCAGAGGAAAACCCAAGAAGGAGAGTTAAAAAACACCATTCAATTGCCTGCCACGGTGTCTTATCGGCAGAGGTGGGACCAAGTCATCATTTTGCAAGTCCGAGACAAGTCCCAAGTCTTCGTCCTCAAGTCTGAGTCAAGTCCCAAGTCAAAAGCACTCAAGTCTCAAGTCGAGTCACAAGTCAAGACCAACAAGTCTCAAGTCGAGTCACAAGTCCTACTATTAATGTTTCAAGTCATTTCAAGTCATTTATAAAACAATGTAATATTAATTATCATGTTTGCTTTCATGAACTGTATTTTGCAAGCATTTTAGCTAAATTCCCACTAAGTTGATGCATCCCCACTTCAAAAATCCAAAATAGTTTATCTATAACAAAAACACTGTTAACCACATTTGAAATGAGTTTAGATGGAGACAGCAGGGAACCAGGGTAGTCTGGATATTTAAGGGGTCATACCATGATTTTCTTAAGCCTTTCAGAGTGAACTATATCCATATATATGATCATAGATCATAGATCACCTTTGGAACACAAAAAAACACATTTATGAAATACTATCAGTTATTTTCTTCAGTTTTTGTCCTACCTGGAAGTAAAACAACTCGATTCCTGAGGCTCCGCCTGCTGCTGTGTGTGGCTGCCGCCCATTTGATGGATTCATTCTAGAACCAGCAGTGTGTATTTGATTTTCCCTCAAAAATAAATATCAATTTTTTTTCAAAGATGGATGCACATACCACATATCTACCCTTAGTAGGCCCGGCCATCGCTACACTGCTTCACAACAAAAATACACTCAAGACTGTGCCCAATGGGGGGGGTCTTAAAGGAGTCCCGCATCTAAAGTAACAAACTGTTTGAGCTGGAATTTATTCAAGACACAACTGGAAGATATACAATATTCTGCATCTAAAATGAAAGTGTTTACCTGATCACTACTGTGGAGAAATTGGGTGTTGGTGTTAGACTGGGGGCGGAGCTATCAGAGCATACGCTTCCTAAAAGGGGGTGTCTCACTCTGTGACATCCAATCATGAGGCTCGTTTTCGTGGGTATGGGAGGGGCTGCTGCTAAGAGCACAGTTTGTAGAGGATTACTCAGAAATGCATGAATGAATCAAAATACCACTTTGGAGTTCTTTATGTGAGGAATAGACATTAAAATACACTTAAAGCTCAAAAACTTGGTTTTTCATGGTATGGTCCCTTTAAATCCCCTCACTACAGACCAGTGATGTGCACTTAAGCCTATGGGTGATGAGGTACTGACTCTTTTAGTCTAAATTAATAAACCACTATATTTATCAACTTATGATTCTGTTTCATATCTGCACGTTTTTTATAAACAGAGCGGATAAAAGAAGAAGAACTGAGGAAGAACGTAAAATGCAGAGTGGTTTAGTTTGACTCCAAAAAACAAAAGAAAATATATAAATAGTATATCTAGGTTTATGTTTAACATTTCTGTTGTGAATTTTTTTTTTGTTGTTTGGAAAACTATTTTTTTTTTCTTTTTGATTCAGTACAAAATTTCTGTCAACTTACTGTCAAAATATCTCACATTAAGTTAACAGGAATTAAGTTAAATTCTGTATTCAAGCCAGAAAAGTAGGATTCAAAACAAAAATGCTAAATGTAAAACTACGTGTGGTGTATATATATATATATATATATATATATATATATATAAGTACATATATTTAGAAAGTGACTATTCACATGAAATTTCATGTATAAATATATATTACAAAGTTATGCACAAAATACTACTTTGTTCACGCAGTACTAGAACAGGAAATACTCTAAATACAGAGATTATGAGTATATTCATGATTACATTCATTATAATCAAATAACTTGTATTTATGGTGGACACATCTCCTTTTTATATAGCAGGTGAAACACTAAAATAAAGACATGCAAACTAAAGACTCTTAAAGCAGTAAATGTAAATATTTTGTCAATGAAAACGGAAGGAACAGCAAATATTCAAGACGGAATGTAACCCCCAGAGAAAGAGGATGCTTTTTTCTCTGAAACACACCACAAAGAATAAAGCAGCAAAAGTGGTAAACCGAAAAATAGGGGAGAGGTGAGTGGTGGAAATTTCAGAATCACCTGTTGTCACTCTGTGATTATACTGAACTGCACGGTGTCACAGTGATAACAGCGTTCACCTCCCATTCATTTAACTGCAGCTAGCGTTTAGCCGCTAAGCTAGCATCAGCTTTCACTCAGAACTTACTTGATTTTGCTGCTCCTACAGTCAGATGAAGTTGGTTGTTGAATCTCTAATCCTTATATCCACATGTTCTGCAAACTGCAAACCATTTGTTGTTGGCGATCTATAAACTTTTATGCCAGAACTAAAAACATGGCAGGAACTCGCGCTTTTAAAGTGGAGGCGGGGCTTTGTTTTTTCTGCAATTTGATTGGTTGGGCTGTCACATCAATCAAACGTGGCTCTAATTTGATTGGATGTTGGGCCGACACACACGGATGTAAACATACACAGACAGAGAGACCCTGGCGCGGCTTTTTCTCGATATACTTTATAATATACTTTATAATCTGTGGATTTGGGGGAAAAATAGCAAGTCTTTCCGAGTCAGAGGGCTAAAGTCCGAGTCAAGTCACAAGTTATGTATATCAAAGTCCGAGTCAAGTCACGAGTCAGAGGTAGGAAAGTCCAAGTCGGGTCTAAAGTCCTCAAATTCATGACTCGAGTCTGACTCGAGTCCAAGTCATGTGACTCAAATCCCCACCTCTGCTTATCGGTGCCACATCATGTACAGAGGAATAACACCAATTCCTAGCTTTCCTGATGCACTTCAAGCATAACCAAACAGGGAAGTTTGGAGGCTGACTCCATCCTCAGCAAAAATTTGAAAATCCAGTCAGAGGGGTGGGCCTTGGGGGCAGGACTGTTCTCAATAGTGGAGCTGCAGATTGTGATGTTGGTCTTCTGAAACTTACATGGTTTGGCCAATAGCAAAATTAAAATGTAATACCTCAATTCAACCTTTAGGGGGCAGCACACAGACTTTCAAGAATTAAACAATTTTATTTTGATTTAATAAACATTGGGCAATGACCAACAAACAGCCAATTTAAAGCTCCATTTATAGAGATCAACAGACAAAAAGTTAATTTAGGGTTTGGTTACCCTTTAAGTCATACATGAAAACAATGTCTCAATCCCACCAAAAGGGAACCATTTGCTCAAATAACCAAAAGTTGAACATAAAAGCCTGTTTGACACACGGATAGCGTTTTACTGGGTGAGAGTCAGAGTCAAAAAGCTGCAGAAAGAATAAAGAAGGACATCCCAGCTGGAAAAGAAATCTGTCACACTTTAGATGAGGTGCTGCAAAACCCTCAATATAATGTAAATTAAGATGATGATATTAGGGTGACGAGCCAGACAAAGAGTGGTTCAGAACCCATTTTTGAGTGACAAGATAAGATATCCAGTTACGTTACTTGGATTGGCGTCACCGGGGCCCCACCCTGGAGCCAGGCCTGGGGTTGGGGCTCAAAGGTGAGCGCCTGATGGCCAGGGCTCCTCCCACTGGACCCCGTTGGGTCCAACCCAAAGGAGCGATGTGGGATCACTCCCCAGTGGGCCCACCACCTGCAGGGGAGCTCTGAAGGGGTTGATGCATTGTGGTTTGGGCAGCGGTCGAAGGAGAGTGCCTCGGCGGCCTAAACCCCAGACATGGAATTTGGCTTTTGGGACATGGAATGTCACCTCTCTGGGAGGGAAGGAACCTGAGCTGGTTCGAGAGGTTGAGAGATACTGGCTAGATATAGTTGGGCTCACCTCCACGCACAGTCTGGGATCTGAAACTCAGTCCCTCGAGAGAGGCTGGACTCTCTACCACTCCGGAGTTGCCCGTGGTGAGAGGCGGAGGGCTGGGGTTGGCTTACTCGTGAGCCCCCAGCTCAGCCGGCAAGTGTTGGAGTTCATACCGGTGGACGAGAGGGTCATGTCCCTTTGCCTTCGGGTGGGGGACAGGTCTCTGACTGTAGTTTCAGCTTACAGGCCGAACAGCGGTTTGGAGTACCCAGCCTTCTTGGTGTCTCTTGAAGGGGTACTGGAAAGTGCCCCACCGGGGGACTCCGTCGTCCTCCTGGGGGACTTCAATGCCCACGTGGGCACCTGGAGGGGCGCGATTGGTAGGAATGGGCTCCCTGACCTGATCCCGAGTGGTGTTTTGTTGTTGGACTTTTGTGCATGCCATAGTTTATCCATAACGAATACCATGTTCGAACACAAAGGTGTCCATCAATACACCTGTCATCAGGACACTCTAGGCAGGAGATCGATGATCAGTTTTGTAGTTGTTTCAGACAATCTCCAGCCGTGTTTTTTGGACTCTTTGGTAAAAAGAGGGGAAGAGCTCTCCACTGATCACTACCTAGTGGTGAGTTGGATTCGCTGGCGGGGGAGAAGGCTGTAAACACTTGGTAGACCTAAACATACTGTAAGGGTCTGCTGGGAACGTCTGGCTGAGCCCTCCGTCAGGGAGGTCTTTAACTCCCACATCCGGGAAAACTTCAAGCAGGTACCGAGGGAGGTTGGTGACATTGAGTCCGAGTGGACTATGTTCTCCACCTCTATTGTCTCTGCTGCTTTCCGGAGCTGCGGTTGCAAGGTCTCTGGTGCCTGTCGTGGTGGCAACCCCCGAACCCGGTGGTGGACACTGGAAGTAAGGGATGCCGTCAAACTGAAGAAAGAGTCATATCAGTCCTGGTTGGCTTGTGGGACTCCAGAGGCAGCTGACGGGTAATGGCAGTCTAAGCAAGCTGCAGCCTGGGATGTTTTGGAGGCCTCAAAGAGATTCTGGCAAACCACCCGTTGCCTCAGGAGGGGAAAGTAGTTTTCTGCAGGCACAGTTTTTGGTGCAGGTGGGGATCTGCTAACCTCAACTGGGGACATTGTCGGGCGGTGGAAGGAATACTTTGAGGATCTCCTCAACCCTGCTGACACGCCGCCCGTTGAGGAAGCAAAGGCTGAGGAAACTGGGGTGGAACTGTCCATTACCCAAGCTGAGGTCACTGAGGTAGTCAAAGAGCTCCTCGGTGGCAAGGCTCTGGGGGTGGATGAGGTTATCCCTGAGTACCTCAAGTCTCTGGATGCTGTAGGAGTGTCTTGGCTGAGTCGTCTCTGCGGCATTGTGTGGCAGACAGGAACCATACCACTGGACTGGCAGACTGGGGTGGTGGTGGAAGGGGGACCAGAGGGTGTGTTCCAACTACCAGGGAATCACACTCCTCAGCCTTTCCGGGGAAAGTCTATTCCAGGGTACTGGAGAGGAGAGTCCGTCTGATAGTTGAACCTCAGATTCAAGAACAACAGTGCAGTTTCCATCCTGATCGTGGAACAGTGGACCAGCTCAACACAATCTTCAGGGTGCTGGAGGGTTCATGGGAGTTCGCTCATCCAGTCCATATGTGGTTTGTTGATTTGGAGAAGGCGTTCGACCGTATTCCCTGTGGTAACCTGTGGAGGGTGCTCTGGGAGTATGGGGTCCAGGGAGCCTTACTCAGGGCTGTCCAGTCTTTGTATGACCAGAGCAGGAGCTTGGTTCGCATGGCCGGCAGTAAATCAGACCTGTTCCCAGTGCATGTTGGACTCCAGCAGGGCTGCCCTTTTTCACCGGTTCTGTTCATAGTCTTTATGGACAGAATTTCTAGGCGCCTGGCAGCTCTAATATATTCATTCCTGATCCTATCCATCCTGGTCACTCCCAAAGAGAACCTCAGCTTCTTCATCTCTGCTACCTCCAAGTCAATGAGAGTTCAGCCACACAGTCATGTGGGGTCAGGTCAGGTCAGGTCAGATCAGATTAGATCAGACCAGGTCAGATTGGATGAACAGGAGCTGGAGCTTTTCAGGACCAGGTAGTCGTAGCTGTAAGGCTGAGACGTTCTGGTAAGGCTATGATGTAGGAGCTGGTTTAAATAGGCACAGTCACAGTGACAGGAATCAGGAGAAGATTATCTTGAGGGGGTGGAGCAGGGCAGGCATAACAACATCAGTCCAGGGGCAACGGATGAAAAATAGCCGCTGGGCTAATTCTGGCTCATTGCATACAATGCGTTTAATGTGCACTGTCCCTGAAAAATAAATAAATAAATAAATAAAATAACAATCTAAGAGCTGAGAGACCAGGTCATGATAAAAAAATTGGCTTTCGATCAAACTTGAGAAACCCACGATGGTGCCACAAAGCACCAAAATCATCCACTACACCCAACGCGCACCGAGAGTCTGTTTAACCCTTCCAGTCTTTTTCGGTTGTTTACATTAAAAGTGGGGTCATCTGGACCTCACAAGACAGTAAGCTGAACTTTTTTTTTTATCTTTGATTTTTGAGTTTCACTAATGTCCATGGCAGACATAAAATCCTGTCCATCTTTGTCCACATTTGTCATGGAAGGAATCACACATCAATATGTGGTTGGAGTGATCTGGACCCCAAAGAGAGCAGAAGGGATAAATGGTAGTAGGTAGGTTATGTGAAGGCCATTTATTCCACTGCTTGTGAAGAATAAGGTGATGAGAGGGAAGCAGGTTGCAGAGTGTCATGGTGGAACAGACAGCAAAAGCTGCTCTGCAGCAGCCCAAGGCAGGGTCCCTAGAGGCAGAGCCATCCACAAACAAACAAAGTCAAGGATGAGGAGGGGTTGGTCAGTCAGATCAGGTCTTGAAGAACAAGTCAATGAGAGTTCAGCCACACAGTCATGTGGGGCGTCAGGCATAGGTAAAAATATAGCATGAATCAGAACCGAACATCTTTTAACAGTAACATTCGGCAGCTCGAGCAAACAGGTGTGAAATCAGTTAAATCTAGGTAGAGAAAAATGTGATGATCTGTGTTCAGCCAAAATGAGGTGCACCTCGTGTGATACCAACAATGTGAGGGGGAAGTAGCCAACCAGTTCCCTGGAGGCTGCGGCAACTGTGCGCAGGCAGCGCGGTAGTCCAGCTGCAACTGGGCCCAACTTACAGGAGAAGTAAGCCACCGGACGGGGTGAACCCCCATAGTCCTGCTAAAGAATAAAGGTCATACAACCTCTTCTTTCATCCACAGTTTGCGTGGATGGCTTAGTCGGATTGTGCAGGCCCAAAGTAGGGGGTGTCTTTAAGGCCAGCTGAAGTGCAATGAAGGAGGCCTCAGCCCCAGGAGTCCATGAAACAGGTGCGTTCATGGATTTGGAGCGAACGAGTTCACCCAAGGGCTCAGTGAGCTCTGAAAAGCTCTGGGCAAAAACAATCTGCAGAAACTGCTGAGGCCAAGAAAAAAATAAAAAGTTGTTTTACCGTTTCCGGGTGGAAAGCCTGCCAGATAGCCGTAAGGTGCATGGAGGCTCTTCCTTTCAGTAATGATTTTTGTGACCTAAAAAGACCACTTCCTCATTGATCAAACTGCATGTCATTTGCACGGAAAGCGGAGTTAACAGCTGTCAAGTCCTGGACAAAAGCCATTCTTCCAGCGCAGACGTAGGGGGCGATACCAGGGGTAGGGGGAAATATTTCTCAGAGGTAAAATGGTAACGGCGTGGTAACGAGAGAATCATCGAGTGAAACTATGACGCCTGCTCGCATGAGGGAGTCAAACACCGGTCGAATGCCCGCAATGGCCTCGGGTCTCAGGGGATATTGGGCGCGCATAGGATGGTAATAAGACTTATGAGTGACCACAAGCGGCTCGCAGTTCTTAATGAGGCCAACATTTTTATAATTAATATAGAGAAAAATTGATAATTCACATGGTAAATGGCGTATACTTGTATAGCGCTTTCTACCCTCCTTCAAGGGCCCAAAGCGCTTCACAGTCACAGACCCATTCACCCATCCACAAACACATTCACACACTGGTGGTGGCTCCGCTGCTGAACACTGGCGCCAACCTCCCACCAGAGGCAATTCGGGGTTCAGTGTCTTGCCCAAGGACACTTCGACACATGGGTGGGCAAGGCGGGAGTCGAACCCGCTCACTTCTGATCAGGAGTCGACCGCCCTACCACTGCACCACGGCCGCACATAGAGAAAATGGTATGATCGAGTCGGGGTGGGATAATATAAGTTCGTTTTCTCCCACTCCCTTTCAAGCGATCTACTTTTGACTCAATGTAATGTGCATGTTTACATGAATTATTCCTGATTGCTTGAAATAAACCATTTCATTCATTCATTCATTCATTCATTTGTGGCTAGCCCACATCGAGTCAGGGGCACCGCTAAGCTCTGGGACGGGTGGCATTTCAGTCATCAGAGCCTGCACAGCATGAAGAGCTTCAAAGTAAACAACAGTTCAGAGAGAGATGAATGTGTGGACCACAGCTGTTTCGTAAACGTCCTGTGAAGCCGAATAGGAAGTGACGCCGTCTGGAAGGATGTACCAGTCTGCAGTCTGAGTGCATGCTTTTGCCTATGGGTCCAAATCTCTCCATAAATCTGAGGCCAATTAAACCAGCGCGATGAGTTTACTGGACCACAGAAGACTCAATTTGGGTGGATATTAGTAAGACAGACAAAACATAACACAGTGCAGACCAGTTAGGGCTGCAGGTCGACAATCATTTAAACACAGAAGAAACATCTCCTCATAGGAGTGGTCAGCGTGGAGAGCGACAGAGGCGGCGCCACGCACATCCTCCAACACCATCAACATTATATCTATTACCAGGTGTGAGAGCTTAAAAGATTGCTCAAAGTTTATCCACCACTGATAAATCAAAAGAGAAAGTGGTAAACTGCATGTTTCACCCGCTGGTGAGTGAGGTGTGAATTTTTCGAGACCATCATCCCTTCAGGAGTCGAATTGAGTTTGAGGCCTAGGGTGAACGTGAGGTCACAGACCATTAAATCAAAAGGGCATTAATTAAATATTAGGAATCAACATTTGAAGAGTAAAGAAAAAATCTAACACTTAATTTAGTATCTGGCAATAAAGAGAAGCTAGGACTGAACATAACAATGATAAACAATCATAATAAACACATTCGTTCCTCTTATTGTTTCTTTGTTCTTTAAACCCCCACAAACTTCCTCTCTGTTCTTTACTTCCTTTGTTTCCCCTTCCTCTATTCGTCACTTTCAAAGTCATCACTTTGCACATTTGTTGCATTTCACATTTCCCAGAGTTACGTGCTCACATTCTAAAATACTTCTCCATTTCCTCTCAGACTCTGAAGCTATTTTTTTTTGCTCAGTGAACCTCCTTCCAAAATCATCACACCCATAAGATAAGAATACACATGCATGTGTAAAAGTGTGGTGTGGGATGTGCGTGGGAGCTCCCAGTCTGTGACCGTGTGCGTGCGCCTGTGTGTGCATGCATGACCTTCAGTGGTGGAGGGTCCCGGTTTCAACGTGTCAGGCGGAGCTCCACCTCTGCAACAAATTTCTAAACTTCTTTGTGGAAAAGATTAACGACATCAGGGCTAGTATAACACCACCTTCAGGTAGTACTCTTAGTGCT
>NC_050525.1:6565729-6567728 GCF_002922805.2 Oryzias melastigma
ACATACCCAGATTACTTTACAGATGAGAAGGGTCAAACCTATTCTAGGAATGAAGCAGCAAACGGTCTTAACAACTATTTTGTAAACGCGGGTCCAGCAGAAATTCCAAAGTGCAAAACCAACATAGAAAATATTCCATCCAGCGCTAGGATCCCACACTCCATCTTTCTCTCTGATGAGAATGGAAATGAGCTGATATCAATCGTTAATAAATTCAAGAGTAAAAACTCAGCAGATTGTCATGATATCGATATGACGGTGGTGAAAAGGGTGATTAACAGTATTTCTAAGCCTCTAACATACATATATAACTTATCTTTACAAACTGGGAGATTCCCAAACCAAATGTAAATGGCAAAAGTGATTCCTATCTATAAGAGTGGAGACAAACACCTGTTTACAAACTATAGACCTATTTCTCTCCTTCCACAATCCTCAAAAAATCTAGAAAAGATTCAATCACAAATTAGCTAAATTCATTGATAAATATAACATAATAAATGAAAACCAATATGGTTTCAGAGAAAACAGATCAACCTCAATGGCTATCATTGATGCTGTAGAGGAGATCACAAACTCTCTTGATAAAAAGAAATATGCAGCTGGAATCTTCATTGACTTAAAAAAAGCATTTGACTCTGAATCATGACATCCTACTGGAAAAACTGGAGGTGTACGGGATCAGAGGAGTAGCACTAAGTTGGGTCAAAAGCTATTTAACAGAAAGAAAACAATTTGTCAAGATTAATGAATTCACATCAGAGGCCAAAGGGATAAGTTGTGGTGTCCCACAAGGATCAATTCTGGGCCCGCTGCTGTTCAATATCTACATCAATGATATATTCAATGGTTTAAAACTTTTAAAACTCATTTTATTTGCTGATGACACAAATATTTTCCATTCTACAGAAAATCAAAGGGAACTTATCAATGTGTTGAACACAGAGTTAATCAAAATAAAATCATGGATGGATTACAACAAACTATCTTTGAATCTGGACAAATCTAAAGTGATGTTTTTTGGTAATTACAAAGCCAATACAGAGCTCTCAATTAAAGTTAACAATGACTTAATTGAAAGTGTTACAGAAATTAAATTCTTAAGGATTGTTATTGATAACAAACTGAGTTGGAAGAAACACATCAGACACATACAAACTAAAGTTTCATAAAGTATTTCAATTATAAATAAATCTAAATATATATTAGAATACAACTGTAGATATTTATTGTACTGCTCCTTAATATCACCATATTTCACCTACTGTATAGAAGTTTGGGGTAATAATTATAAGAGTTCACTGCATCCTCTAATAATTATGAGAGTTCACTACATCCTCTCTTTTTGCTTCAGAAACGAGCCATCAGAATTACACATAAAGCCGGTTATCTTGATCACACTAACAATTTATTTTATCAATCCAGAATTTTAAAACTGTATGATCTTGTTGATTTTTACACTGCACAGTTACTATACAGAGCTAGTGGGAAAACATTACCGTACAATATCCAAAAACAGTTCTTAGAAAATGGAGGAACAAACTGAGAGGATGCAGGAACTTCAAGGTCAGATTGATAAGAACCACAAAGAAAAGTTTCTGTATTTCTGTGTGGCACTAAACTCTGGAACAAGTTAAGTAATGAGCTCAAACAATGTTCAAGCATTTATAAGTTCAAGAAAATGTATAAAGAAACTCTAATTTCACAATATGAAGATAAGACGAAAAGATCAACTGTTGTTTGAAAAATTCCAAATGTCTGAACTTGAATGTGATGAAATAATCAAAGCTTTTTCAAATGCAATCAATGAGTTTTACGTTGTGCAATATGCAGTAATGATTTCTGGAAAGTTTACAATCACTATGGTATTAATTTTCTTTACTTGATTCAAAATATGTAGCAATTATTACAGAATTATTGTAATTATGTTTTCTAAAGATAATCAATGATTATTATATATTGTGTGAATAATTAATGTTTACTGAAAATCTATAAGAAT
>NC_050525.1:6567904-6568114 GCF_002922805.2 Oryzias melastigma
TTTCTTGTTCGAAATAAATAAAAAAATAAAAAAATAAAAATAAAGATTTTTAAGAATTCAAGAAATAACACTAGAGCTAAAACTGTTGTTAAAGGGTTAAATCGGAACGCTACAAACTAAGGAATGACATCACTCAGCAGATTTCAGTACAAGTTTACTGACTAGTTTTAAACTGTAAAAATGTCTGTGGGGTTTAAATCCCTTCAGTTG
>NC_050525.1:6568496-6576290 GCF_002922805.2 Oryzias melastigma
TGTAATGAGTTTGAAATAATTGTGTTTTGTCCTGTATTGTTCAATCTATGCTTGAAATAAACCAATCAATCAATCAATCAATCAATCACTCAATTTTGGAAGCTCCTTTGGAACTGAATAATAACTCTGCTCCTCTGCCCTACTGTGCCTGACCCCTTCCCCCTCCCGGTGGACCTAGGAGCCCTGGCCTACTGCACTTCTTTATTGAATAAATGAATATTTGCCAGTTCTGATCAGTCTGTTTTTGGGATCCACCCACTTAACCCTGATAGTATCTTCTGGCCAACTATGGATCCCGCAGCTGATCAGAACTGGAAGGTTCAAGTTGAAAACACCTTGGGTCGTTTTGAGGCTCAATTTGCTGAGCTTAAGATCAGTGTGTTCCAAATTAACCAAAGACTTGATGCACTAACAGCTGCCCCTCCTCCCACAGGGGGGAGCACTCCTCCTCCCAGACAACCCACAGAACCACGACTTCCTCCTCCAGAACGTTTCACAGGGAACAACGCAGAATGCAGAGCCTTTTTGACCCAGTGCTCCATGGAATTCATGCTCCAGCCCTCATCGTTTCCCACTGAGGAGTCCAAGGTGGCCTATGTGATTTCTCTGCTCTCAGGTCAGGTGCGTCTGTGGGGCACGGCAGAGTGGGAGAGGCGGTCACAGGCATGTACATCTTTTGCATGTTTCTCTGAAGCCCTACGAAGAGTGTTTGATCCAGTTCAACCAGAGAAGGAAGCCTCGCGTCTGTTACCCACCCTTAAACAGGGTAATCGATCTGTGGATGAGTTCTGCATAGAGTTCAGAACCTTGGCAGCAGACTCAAACTGGAATGAGCCAGCTCTGTATGACCAGTTTTATCAGGGGTTGGCTGACCAGATAAAGGATGAGCTGGCGGCTCACGACCTTCCTACGGGTTTGGATGCCCTAATGGATCTGGTGTCTCGAATCGACAGGCGTCTGTGGGAGCATCGCTCTAAGAGGACACGTAAGACTCGCACATTCTATGCTCGTGATCAAACCCCTGTGTCACTCTCCAGAGGTCGAGATGGTGGATGGAACCATGAGGAACCTATGCAGTTGGGGCGAACACAGTTGTCTGCTCAGGAGAGACAGCGAAGACTGAAGAGGAGAGAATGCTTCTACTGTGCCGCATCAGGTCACTTTGTTCAGAACTGTCCGCTAAAAGAGCAGGCTCAGCAGCCCAAGGGAGACCACTGCTGAGCCGCTCTTTCACTACAAATACTGTCTCCCCACCTTCTGTGTCTGCAGTTTTTCACGTCTCATCCTCTCCAGTGACTCTACCTGTGTACATTGATTCAGGAGCTGACATAAATTTCATTGATCAGCAGTTGGTAAAGAAACTCAAAGTACCTGTTGAACCCCTCGATAGACCCCTAGAGGTCAGAGCCATTGACAATCATGTCATTCACCCCAGCACCTTCAGAACTACTCCTATTAAAATTCAGATTGAGAACCACTATGACATGGTGTCATTTTATGTGATTCACTCACCATCGCTACCAGTGATCTTTGGCCTTACCTGGCTTAGAAGACACAACCCCCATATTAATTGGGCTGATGGTACAATAAGTAGCTGGTCTCCCTCATGTCATGCTACCTGCCTGTCTGCTGCAATGCCAAGAGAAGAGCGAGAAGTAGAGGAGAGGACTTACCCTGATATCTCTAAAGTTCCTATTGAGTACTATGTTTTGAGGGAGGTTTTTAACAAAATCAAAGCTTGTACCTTACCACCCCATCGACCGTATGATTGTGCAATTCAGCTCCTGCCAGGCACCTCACCTCCCCGTGGTCGGCTTTATTCCCTGTCGGCACCAGAGAGAGAGGCAATGCAGAGGTACATCGACGAGTCCCTCAGGGCTGGACTAATACGTCCTTCTTCTTCGCCAGCTGGGGCTGGATTTTTTTTTTGTAAAGAAAAAAGATGGTGGGTTAAGGCCTTGTATTGATTATCGAGGTCTTAATCAAATAACTGTAAAGAACCGATACCCGTTACCACTAATGTCGTCTGCTTTTGAGCTTCTTCAGGGGGCCACCATCTTTACCAAATTAGACCTACGTAATGCTTACCACTTGGTGCGCATTAGACAAGGCGATGAATGGAAGACTGCATTTAACACCCCTGTAGGCCACTCCAAATATATGGTGATGCCTTTTGGTTTGACAAACGCGCCCACAGTCTTTCAAAATCTCGTAAACGATGTATTGGGAGACATGTTGAATAGGTTTGTTTTTGTCTATCTAGATGACATTTTAATCTTCTCCCGTTCCGAGAAGGAGCACGTACAACATGTGAAGGCAGTGTTGGAGCGTCTGCTTCAAAACAATCTTTTTGTTAAAGCAGAGAAGTGTGAGTTTCACACAACCTCGACCTGTTTTCTGGGTCTTGTCATTGCAGCTGGAGAAATAAAGATGGACCGCACCAAAGTTAGTGCTGTTGCTGATTGGCCTACCCCAACCTCTGTTAAACAGCTTCAAAGGTTCCCGGGGTTCTCTAACTTTTACAGGAGGTTTATCCGCAACTTTAGCCAGGTAGCCTCTCCCCTCCATTTGTTGACTTCTAGTAAGAAGAGTTTTGTTTGGTCTCCTGAGGCAGAGAGGGGTTTTTCCAAACTTAAGCAGTTGTTTACTTCAGCCCCTGTGCTTACTATGCCTGATCCTGAAAGACAATTTATTGTGGAGGTTGACGCGTCAGATTTAGGGGTGGGGGCGGTTTTGTCACAACGTTCGGTTGATGGTAAGGTACACCCTTGTGCCTTCTTTTCACGGCGGCTAAGTTCCTCCGAGAGGAATTACTGAGTTGGTGATAAAGAACTCCTGGCAGTTAAACTGGCTTTGGAGGAGTGGAGACACTGACTTGAGGGGCCCGTTGTACCTTTCATTGTGTGGACTGACCACAAAAATCTGGAGTATCTCAGGACTGCAAAAAGACTAAATGCTCGCCAGGGCCGTTGGGCCCTATTTTTCACACGTTTCAACTTCACTTTGTCATATCGTCCAGGATCAAGAACAAGAAGGCAGATTCCCTTTCTCGTTGCTTTGAGGGATCTGAGAACCTCCAAACCCCAGACTACATCTTGCCTGATTCCACTCGTTTGGCTGTGTGTCGCACCGACCTGGAACAAGAGTTGGAGGAGGAGCTCCAGAACACCCCTTCGCCTTCTGCATGCCCTTCAGACAAGCTTTTTGTTCCAGATCATCTGCGGTTCCGGGTGTTGGAATGGTGTCACTCTTCCTGCCTCGCCTGTCACCCTGGGGTGAGACGGACCCGATCCATGGTCCAACAGCGTTTCTGGTGGGCTTCCTTAGGAAGGGACGTTAAGGAGTTTGTGGCAGCCTGCCCGGAGTGCAATCAAGGTAAAACCCGCAACCAGCGTCCATCTGGGTTACTATTGCCCTTGAACATTCCTAATCGCCCATGGTCGCACATCTCTGTAGACTTTGTAACTGGCCTGGCACCCTCCAAGGGGAATACGGTTGTATTAACTGTAGTTGACAGATTCTCCAAAATGGCTCACTTTGTGCCACTTCCCAAGTTGCCCTCTGCTAAGGAGATGGCCAGTCTTATGGCACAGCACGTCTTCAGGATCCACGGCTTCCCCAGAGACATTGTGTCAGACAGAGGTCCGCAGTTCACCGCGAAATTTTGGGTGGAGTTCTGCAAACTTCTTGGTGTGACAGTCAGCCTGTCCTCCGGCTTCCATCCGAAATCAAATGGACAGACGGAGCGGATGAACCAACAACTGGAGAGTGGTTTACGCATGCTGTGTAGCCGTGACCCTTCCTCCTGGGCGGATAACGTTGTCTGGGTCGAGTACGCGCATAATTCACTTATCTCCACTGCCACAGGTATGTCCCCATTCCAAGTAGTTTTTGGGTACCAGCCCCCACTTTTTGACACTCAGGAAAGAGCAGCCTCTGTGCCATCTGCCGTTGCGTCCTTTCGGCGCTGCCGGAGAGCCTGGAGGAGGGCTCGTCAAGTGCTTTTGAAGTCAGTCGACGGCTACAAGACGCAAGCAGATAAGAGGCGCACCCCTGCTCCAAGATACAACGTGGGTCAGAAGGTCTGGTTATCTACGTCTGATTTGCCCCTACGTGTTGAGGACCGGAAACTGGCCCCACGTTTTGTGGGTCCTTTTCCTATAACCAAAGTGGTCAATCCTGTGGCTGTTAGATTGCGGCTTCCCAGACCATTGCGGGTTCATCCGACGTTTCATGTCTCCCGGGTCAGGTCCGCTCAGGAGAGCTCCCTGACACCGCCCTCCGGTCCTCCTCCACCTGCTCAATACGTTGATGGGGGTCCTGCCTACCAGGTTCGTCGGCTGCTGAGATCTCGTCGACGGGGTCGAGGTGTCCAATACCTTGTCGACTGGGAGGGTTACGGTCCAGAAGAGCGGTCCTGGGTCCCGTCCCGTTTCATCTTGGATCCTGACCTGATCCGACTGTTCCACCGGGACCACCCAGATCAACCTAGGGGATCGTCTGGTGCCGATCCTTGAGGAGGGGGTTCTGTCATGGCCATGCCTCAGCCTCACAGGTAATCTGCCTTATTGAACTCACCTGTGTGGCTGCCTTTATAGCAGGAGCTGCCTCCAGCCTGCCAAAGCTGCTGTCTTCTGCGCCCCGTTTTGCCTGCATGAACTTTGTCAGGACAGACTTGGATTTATTTCCTGGATCTGGTGCTGTTGTCCTGTGGTCTCTCTCTCTCTCTCTCTCTCTCCTCCTCCCTTCCTGGATGTCCTCAAGCACACACGTGGAATTCTGTGCTTCACCTTCTCCACAACAGAGTGAGTGCCAATAAGAGTCTTTTGGAAGCTCCTTTGGAACTGAATAATAACTCTGCTCCTCTGCCCTAGTGTGCCTGACCCCTTCCCCCTCCCGGTGGACCTAGGAGCCCTGGCCTACTGCACTTCTTTATTGAATAAATGAATATTTGCCAGTTCTGATCAGTCTGTTTTTGGGATCCACCCACTTAACCCTGATAGTTTTGTCCCTTTCGGGGTCGCGGGGGTGCTGAAGCCTAACCCGACTACAGGGTTCACCCTGGACAGGTCGCCAGTCTGTCACAGGGCCTCAATCACACACCCATTCACTCTCACATTCACACCTAGGGGCAATTTAGAGTCACCAATTAACCTATGAAGCATGTTTTTGGACGGTGGGAGGAAGCCGGAGTCCCCGGTGAAAACCCACGCATGCACGGGGAGAACATGCAAACTCCACACAGAAAGGTCCCAGCCGGGATTCGAACCGGGGCCTTCTCGCTGTGAGGCGAGAGCGCTAACCACTGCGCCACCGTGCAGCCCTAAAGTAATCTCACTATAGAATATAGACAAATCACTAGGACAGATTTATGTGGAATATAATCATTAATAGACCCTTTTCACGGAGACAAAATGGTGAACGACAAAGCTGACAACTGAATGCTGTTTGACACAATTGAACATAAATAATAAAAGGTAACCTAATCAATTTCAACAGAAACATGTTCAATATTTATTTTATAAATGTCCTGTCAAACTATATTTTCATTTCCTCTCAGATTGTTCACAAATCTAAATATAAATTTGAGTAATCCCTAAATATTTAATGTTTTATTGAAAATATCCACCTTTCATAGTTTGACAGGAGTAGTTCACATTAGGCTTATCCCTATCGGGGTCACCACAGCGTAACAGCACCCACTGTTTCGCATCAGAGATTTGGCAGAGTTTTTACGCCGGATGCCCTTCCTGTATGACAGGACATTTGTAAAATAAATATTGAACATGTTTCTGTTGTAAGGTTACCTTTTATTATTTATGTACAATTGTGTCAAACAGCGTTCAGCTGTCAGCTTTGCCGTTCGGCATTTTGTCAGACGTCCCCATGAAAAGGGTCTATTAATGATCATATTCCACATAAATCTGTCCTAGTTATTTGTCTGTATTCTATAGTGAGATTACTTTAGTCTCCATTGTACTTCCTCACAGAGCTGCCCTCTGTTCTTCTGGCAAAAACTGTTCTGGAACTTTGCTTCTAAAAACTTCACCTGCAAACAATAAAAATAAATAAATACATTTTAACTCAACACAGCTGAAATAGTATTGTAGCTAATCATTTTAAGTATAGTTTATGAATATGCATTTTAATGACATGCAAAACACTATGATGGCTATAAAAGAAAAGAAATCTTTATCTCAATAAATGGAAGATTCAATAAACAATTTTGCAATGAAAACAACAAATATACAATAAAAAATGCCTAATTATCCAAGTCACATTTATCATAACATAATATAACAACACACAACATTTAAACAGAATTTATTGGCTATTGCTGTTATGACAAATGTGTTTTCCCTGCCAGGAATTACATCAATGTTTCTGATAACTATTTATTGTCCATTGGTACATTCTTCTGTTTCATATTTCATGTTTGTTATCTTAAATTAGCCAATCAAAGCTCCGTTTTTGTCACTGATCTGCGTGTCTGATGCTAGCGCTAGGTAGCTAGCTAGCATCACATTCCAGACATGTGGCACGTTGCGAGCTCCGTCACCAACATTCTGACAGTGTTGACACTGCTGATCAGGGCTTTTCATTGCATATACAGCCAACAACTTCTCATATTTAATCACATCATGGGTTTAATAACCCCAGGAAATAGCTGCAGGTAAAAACGGACATTTACAGTGTCATCAAAGCAGCAGAAAGTGCGGCTTCAGTTACCGGGACCCCTCGCCTGTAGGGAGGCTGGTACCCGAGGCTCGGTGCATGTTTCTGGGACGGTTTTACCACGGACGTCCCAGGAACATGCTCACGTCTGCATTAGAACTCTATGCATGCTCCGTCTTGGAGTTAGCAACAGCTAGCTTGTCAAAGTAGCAAACTCACATCGTCATAGACGGACTGAAAAAAAAATAATATAACTGATTCTTACCTGGAACGGATGTATTATCATGTCCTCCGGTCTCTGATTTTCCTTTTACCGTCACAAAACAACAATAAAATGATCACTTTCCCTGGACGAAAGACAGCTACAGCGGGCGCAGTGCAGCAGATTTTCACAATAAGAATCTGCGGAAACTACTTCCGGGTTTCCCCCTGTGTCAAAAACGAGATTACGAAAAACGAATCAAAGTCCCGTTATCCGTTTTTTGGTTTTGGTGCGCAAAACGAAAAAACGAAAAATGGATCGTTTTTCGTTTTGGATTTTGAATGGAAAAACGAAAAAAACGGTTGGTTTTTCGTTTTTTCATTTCCGATTTTAAGTTGAAAAACGAATGAATTAATGATACATGGATTCAATTTGCAAACGTCTTCAGAGGAACTCATTTGCTTAGCCTGAAAGGTGACGTGTGATTGCATGAAGTGTAAGTAATGTTAGTAAGAGAAGGAAAAGTTGGTATTTCCCTGATTCAAACCCGATGTAGCTAGTAAACATAATAACTTCTCCCCCCTCTCTGGGTTTTCTGAGGAGTCTTTTGTTACATGCAACTTGCTAAAGTTTTCTCTGTGCTTTTCAGCACAAATGAATCCTCTTACTTCCATTAAGCATGGTAAAGAAAGGTCTGATGAATGTCATTTTGGGTGTATTTCTTTGCAGCAAAAGTAGGTCAGGTCTCTGTCTCGCCCCCCTCTGGTTTCGAGGTGGAGCAAACACAGGTGAAGAGCACGGCTCGAAAGGGACCTGAGAAAAACAGTTGACATTGAAGTCCCAAGCAGACGACGCACAGGCAAAATTATCGCTAGACAAGATTGTAGGAGCACAGCGGTCAGCAGTCGAAGAAGAGG
>NC_050525.1:6576680-6579290 GCF_002922805.2 Oryzias melastigma
CTTGTGTTGGGCAGATTTTACTGTCACAACAGGGATTTATTGAGTATAAACCCCTGTTGTATTTAATGCTAAACTTTATTTATATTGAAGAATTTGCAGTCTGAAAGAGTGGATCCTTGGATCTATCTTCATTTACCTCCTCAAGTTCAGAACCATCAGGTTTCAGTGAACTTTGTTCTTCTTTGAATATAGATAAAGAGAATGCACACACAATAGAGTCACAGAGGACAGGTGTTTCTTTTTCTGGCAAAGAATTCCAAGTGTCAGTGACTTCAGCCTTCTGAGACTCTCCAAGCAATGAACATGTGGCTAGCTCTGTTGTCACGCAGACGTTCTGTTCTGCAGCATCAAGTGAGCAGCCATGCACATTTACAGAGTCTGGCTAAAGAAAAAGGCCTCGGTTGTTTGACCTGAGCCCACATTCTCAAACTTTTGAAGTCAATCAAAGGTTCAAAGCGATTCAGCAGGTCTTTGCCGATGAGAAAAGGTACCACATTCAGGGGTGACACATAAACTGGGTGAATGAGTGTCACAGCACCAAAAGAGAGTTCTATCAACGCCACCTCTGACACAGTAACAGTGCTTTGAGCATATGGGTGTATGTTCATATTGCACTGTTGTGTCTTCAGGAGTTTGTTAGCTTTGTCTGCAGCAAAGCATAAATCATCAAACAGAGCTGTGGACATGAGAGTGATGTCCGCACCAGTGTCCAGCAGCGCGTCTTCAACCAAAACATCTTCCAGTGTTATGGGAACATAGAACTTTTGTTCAGACCCTTTTTCTGTGAGGTCACAAAGGAATTGTGCTGATGGTTCAGTCAGTCTTAACGGGTCATCCTGGTTTGGTGGTTGCTTTTCCAACTCAACAACCAAGAAATCATTAGTTTGAAAAGATTTCCCAGTCATTTCATCTGGTGGGTAAGACTGAAAATCTGAATTGATCAACTTTGTGACTTGATCAAGACTGGATTCAGACGCTGCAAAACTCTGATCCAAAGCTTCAAGGTTTTGGTTCAACTGAGAGAGAAAGCTCATCATGAAAGACAGATTTTGGTGTGCCTGAAGTGACACTGCAAACATTTGTCATTTCATTTTCCTCTTCCTTTTCCCATTCCTTCAAGATAGTTTTAAGGTGATCAATTTCATCTGCACTGAGGCTGACAGTGTCCTGATCACCGCATGCTTCTGGTTTCAGTATTCAGTATGTCTGGCTTCACTTTTAATCGTCTCTTCCGTGGAACACGGCATGAGGAAGATTGTGACCCGTTCTTTACACCGTGTCTGTTGTTCGGAACCAGAGGTTTGTGGTACTGAGAGAACTCATCTCTCGGATGTTTCTTAGCATATGCAGTGTGCTTGGTTCGTTCTGTCAGTGTCTGGTCTTCTGTTAATTCAGACACGATTGTTTTGGGCTGACCCAGGTTTTGGTTGAAATGCCTTGATTCAAAGTTTGAGGAACTTTTGTTAAGTTGCTGTTGAGGAGAGGAGTTTCCTGCCTGTGTGCAGGAGACTCCTTCCAGCTTCACAGACACAGGCTCTGTGTTTGCTGCAAGCACAGCTGCCATCTGACTTAGTTCAAGCGGACACATTTTAGCAGTACATAACAGTTTAAGTCCATCCATCCATCCATCCATCCATTTTCCTAACCGCTTCGTCCCTTTCGGGGTCGCGGGGTTGCCGGAGCCCATCCCGGCTGCTGATGGGCGAAGGCGGGGTACACCCTGGACAGGTCGCCAGTCTGTCTCAGGGCACAGTTTAAGTCTGAAAGATTAAATATAAACACTGCTCAAATGATTGAGAACAATACACAAGCTTAACTCAAAACTAGGCTTCAAAGGTTGATGAAGCACATCTGTGATAGGCTTGAGTCGATTAACAATCACTTAAAAGGAAAAGTTTGAAGTTAAGGCTTGTTCAGAAATACTTTGTTTTATAGATTATTGTTTTTAAGATTATTTTAGAGTTTGAGAAACTGAAATGTGATTTCAATTAAACATTTCCAAACAAAGGGTTTTATTAAACCAAAAAGCACCTGAACTCCTGTTTTCTCTTTCTGAGTGAAAGATGCAGAGACAGGAGGAGGAGGAGAACAAAGCTCAAAGGGTTCCACAGATGCACAGGCAGAAGCTCCGCCCCTGGAAGTACACACCGGTGATCCTGGCTCAGTCTGTTGGTGACTGCAGCCCTGAAAGGATCTCCAACAGCAAATGAAATGCAGACACAGAGGTCTGACTTGCCTTCCTCAATAGCTTAGCCTGTTGTTCTTCTACCACTATGTGAGCACAAAATGATGAGTTTATCAGTTTTCCAACCATCAGAGATCAAACATGCAGTTTTCATGCATTGATTAGTTCATGACGGTGTAGTCTCATCTGCAAGGAAACTTCTCACTGCAAATTCTAGATTACTTTAAGACAGTGAATTGGTCGGTTGAGAAGCGGAAGCTCTTCAAAACAACAACTACCACTATTTCAGAGAATATAGTGGGAATAATTCACTTCAATGCAAGACTCAGTTTCTCAGTTTCAGTTTATTTTGAACACTATTAAAACAATAAAACAGTCAAACAGGAAACAAAAGAGTAACCAAAAGAACAAGTACACATGATATA
>NC_050525.1:6583656-6596364 GCF_002922805.2 Oryzias melastigma
TGGGTGGTCAGGAGGTACTCCCAGATGACTGGATAACTACAGCTAATGTGATCAGGGAGACAGGTAGGAGTGTACTTGGTGTGTTATCCGGAAAGAGAGTTGATAAGGAGACTTGGTGGTGGAAGCACTTTTTTTGACAAGCCGCCAGCAGCAAATTCGCCGCGCGGGGCACCCAAATTTTTCACGAATCGCGTTTGGTGCTTCATGGCTCGTCCTCCGCCCAGCTGACTGGAGGAATGAAAGAATGAGAAGTGATGTACTGGACAGCCCGCCGATGTCCCGCCTCCAGAGTTATATACGTCACTGTGATTGGTTCGTTCAGCTCTGCACACAGCAACTGTCATTCATATCATCTTGCGGGCTGCACCAACAGTAATCTTTCATATGAAGATGGGGACCACAAATCATCATCCTGCGGGCCGCGCGGGCTGCGAGTTTGAGACCCCTGCTCTAGATGAAAAAAAAAAATCCATGTTTTCTCCTGGAATGTGCTCAGGATTTTTTCGGGGCAGGGGCTCAAAGTTGGAGAAGGGCAACGAAAACTATTTTTTTTGTGTATGTTGTTTTATGCTTTAAACAATATGGAAATTAACATACATTTAAATATACACGTTTATTGTATATGTTTAAGATTTGGTTTATGGATGCAGTGGATGAAGACATGAAGGTGGCTGGTGTTAGAGTGGAGGATGCAGAGGACAGGGTAAGATGGAGGAAACTGATTCGCTGTGGCGACCCCTGAAGGGAAAAGCCGAAAGAAGAAGAAGAAGGAGAATATATATATATATATATATGCGTATTGGGAAATAACTACTTAGGTGGATGACCCGTGTTGGTGAAGGTGTCATTTTTTGATGTAAGAAATTTATTGACATAGACTTGAAAAACATGAACAGCATTAAAACACTGGATGGTCTTTATTTTGGCATCATGAAGCACCAGAATCAACATGAATCAAGTTTAATATAAATTTTAATATTTTAAACACAGATCCAACAACTTTCATCCACAGAATGCTGAAATTATTAATATTGACTGAATGAAATAGTTTATTTCAAGCAATCAGGTCACAATGCATAACATAACATATCACATAATGAATCACAAGTAGATCGCTTGAAAGGGAGTGGAAGGAAGCAAACTTATATAATCCCACCCCGACTCGACCATACCATTTTCTCTACATGAAATATCAATATCCGGTTCAGGACTTAATATCAAATATTAATAGATTCAGTCTTTTAAGAATCATTAATATCATTGATGTAATCAAATTTCAAAGCATCCACGTTAAATCATTTATATTAATCAGTAACAATAATCTAATATTCTCATTGAAAAAAAAGACACTTTGTGCAGATTGTATTCAAAGAATTATGATAATACTGTCAGGAGGCTGCCCTCTTTCTCCCCCTCTGGCTCCCTCCGCACACAGTCTCCAGAATATTGGTAGCTTCCTATTCTCTTCAAACTGCATTTCCCATCAGCCCCTTCAGCTCCTCCCAGAAGCTTTTCAGCTGCTTCTCATCTCCAATCACCCTCAACAGCTCAAAGCCAGAGCACCACGCCAAGCTCAGTGCGAAGTATTGTTCTCTGAAATTCTGAGTGCCCCTAAATTCTGCCCTTATTGTTGCCGACCTGTTTTTGAACTCTACACCTTCTTGTCAGCCGCCTGCCTTGACTCCTGCCTGCCCTTGACCTCCGTCTGCTTCTCCTCTAACAATGCCAAGCTGTGCCTGACCTTCGCCTGCCTCTGACCACCGTCTGCCTCATCTATGAAATCTCCACGCCGTGCCTGACCTCTGCCTGTCTGACCAGCTTCTGCCCCTCAACTCTTAAATAAACACTGCATATGGAACCAACTGCCTCTGACTCCGTGTTACAGAATACTTTGCTGGACGTGGATCCAGCAGCTGGGGTTCCTAGCCCTTCCAACCCAGCAAGCTTTGCCGCTATGCTGTTCCAGCATGGACACCAACTCCAGCGGCTAACTGCAGCCACCAATGCCATAATGACTCACTGCAAGCCGGCCAAAGTGCCAGTGTCACTCCACCAGGGCTGGTCCCAAACGTCACAGCTCCACGTCCTCCTGCAGACATGGCACCGCTGGATCATGCTACTGGTGCTATGGGAGGTCCCCGGCTTTCACTCCCTGATAAATTCAACGGGAGGCCTGAACTGTGTCGTGGCTTCCTGATGCAATGTGACTTATATCTGCGGCAGGAGCCCCACCTCTACTCCACTGAAGAAGCTAAGGTGTCCTTCCTGTGCTCGCTTCTCACTGGGGAGGCCCTTGAGTGGATGTCAGCCATGTGGGCATGAGGAGCGATCCCTGTTTGTCCCGTATGCTGCATTCACCCAGCAGCTTTGTGAGGTCTTCCACCATCCTGCTGATGGTAAAGACCCTGGTGACCACCTTGTGGAACTAACCCAGGGAAGAGACACGGTCGCATCATATTCTTTAAACTTTCGAACTCTGGCGACCCAGAGGGATTGTTCTCCGGACACTCTGAGGAGGCTCTTCCGGCGTGGACTCTCAGGTGACATGCAGAATGAGCTGCCCTGTCATGACGAAGGTCTGGGCCTGGAGGCTTTCATCCAGCTAGCCATCCGGTTGGACAATCTGATGTGGTGTCGGCGCCCACGTCTCTCTGCTCCTCGTTCCTTTTTAACTAACCCACCACCACTCCAACCCTCCCAAACATCTGATCCTGAGCCCACGCACCTTGGTTCGACACATCTGACCCCTGCTGAACGTGAGAGGCGGCAGCGTGACAACTTATGTCTTTATTGTGGTCAACCAGGACACCTCTGAGCCACCTGTCCCACAAGACCTCCACGCCGCTTCTCGGTAAGTGATCCACCAATGACTGTTGAAGTTCCTGTGATCCTTTACGTGCATAATAATCCTGTACAAACACTTGCCATGTTAGATTCAGGCGCTGCTGGCAATTTTGTCGATCTAACCTTTGCCCACACTCACAAACTGCCTCTTCTGACCTGTAACTTAACGGAGAAAAAAAGCAAAAAACATTGACATTTGTAGAACATGTTATCAGTATTGAGTTGAAAAGTGAGTTTATCATCAGTTATGACGCCCATAATATTTGTATGAGTGAACCTTCTCTTGTAGGCGAGCGAGACAGACTTTCAGCCGTACTTTGTCCCGGCCCTTGCTTGAGAAACAGAGCGGATTGTAGCTGGGAATGCTAAAATAGGTTTTTGTTTGCTCACCTTTTTGCTTTATCAGTAGCATGGCACAGTGGGAGTGGTTCCACAGGCTTTCTGTCAACTTCAACAGAGCTACCTGCCTCTGGCACTGCCAACTCCCCAATATCTATAACATGGATCCCCTGCAGTTCCACCAGCCTAGAACACAATGAGTCCCTTCTTTTACCTTTAGTGTAGCGTTTAGGAGAGTCAACCTGGAAGTGGGTCTTTATTTGCATCAGGCTGCACATACTCTTATAGTTGTGCACAACGATGCAGAAAAATATGAATATAACATTTAGTTTTCCGTTGAACATGTCTATTTTGAATAACATTTGCCTTGTTTTCAATATGACGCTTGCTTGTATTTTATTCAAAATTCCCCCTGTTAACAAACAGAAAAATATATCACATAGTCACAGGCATATACATATTGAGTCCCGACACATCAATTCAACTGAGTGAGAATACACAGTAAGACTAATTTATTAATCTTGAATAGAATTCAACTTTATAGAGTGTTATTGATCCCCTGGCAGGGAAATAATCTGATGAATAAAAAAAGATATTAACAGTGATGTCATGTCGAATGTTTTGTCAACAGGCAACAAAAAAGGAGGATAAACAATGCTCCAGACCAGGAAGTGGCAGGAAAACGAGAATCAGACGTCCACGACTCTAGATCAGGGGTCTCAAACTCAAGTCTGTATTAACAGATCCTCCTTCAGAGTAAGATATAGAAGCCCCGGTAACGAGAAAATCTTTGAAGGATTTCATTTTTTGTCGATTTTTGTAGAACTCCTCACAGTAAATAAATCTGATCTATGTGTCTTCTATTCATTGGAGGTGTGGGGTGCTTGCGCGCGCCGGCTGCATCAGCGCGCATTCGGGGGGGTGCTTTCCATGGGGGTTCCATGGAAACGCGAGTAGCAGAATATCGGACTTTTACTCGCGTTTGCATGGACTGGAATGCGTGCCGACACAGCCGGTGTGTGAACCTTAAAATTCACAGACGCACGCTATGCCTCAAGCTCAGAACCACATGTTTGACAGGCGGGAGCAGCGGATCCCCGCGTGGTGAAAGAAGGCGGGCTACAGGTTTGCAGCTCGGAGCTTGGGGAGCTCTGATTTAATAGGAACAGTCAGCACGTCAAAAAACGTATTCCTCGACATCATCTATGTGTTCATTCTGAGAGAGACATCCACAGACGGAGCTGGTAGCTCCTCCTACACGCGGCGCTGTGACAGAAACACAATTTTTGACGAGCCGCGAGCAGCAAATTCCCCGCGTGGGGCACACGAATGTGTCACGTGAATCGCGTTTGGTGCTTCATGGCTCCTCCTCCGCCCAGCTGACTGGAGGAATGAAAGAATGAGAAGTGATGTACTGGACAGACCACCGATGTCCCGCCTCCAGAGTCATATACCTCACTGTGATTGGTTCGTTCAGCTCTGCACACAACAACTGTCATTCATATCATCTTGCGGGCTGCACCAACAGTAATCTTTCATATGAAGATGGGGACCGCAAATCATCATCCCAGGGGCCGCAGATGGCCCGCGCGCTGCGAGTCTGAGACCCCTGCTCTAGATGAAAAAAAAAAATCCATGTTTTCTCCTGGAATGTGCTCAGGATTTTTTCGGGGCAGGGGCTCAAAGTTGGAGAAGGGCAACGAAAACTATTTTTTTGTGTATGTTGTTTTATGCTTTAAACAATATGGAAATTAACATACATTTAAATATACATGTTTATTGTATATGTTGTAGTGTGAAAGGGTGAATATGAAGTATTCAATCCCAAAGTTGGTTGAAAAATATAAATTTTATTAAACTGAAATTTAATAAAATTATCCTCGGGGCACCACTTTCGTAATGAAGGAAAATATTACTCATTAATTATCAGCCGCTACCTCTAATCAATACAGTAATCAATGAATCAGTCTCCCAATTTTAGCGTAAGTGTCTTTCTTTACCCTTTGAATTGACTTCACCACAAAGAAGAAAATAATGATATCTGAACAACGACGTCCTTTTGAATATTTATTGAATAACATGAGGTTAAACGAGCAGAAATAATAGATGTAAAAGCATGGAAAGCAATCAACAAATGTGGAACATAGAATATAGGTTCAACTAATAACTTAAATAAATGAGAAGAAAATACATGAAATATTGAGGGGAGGAATGCTAAGTGTGTGGATGCATTAAATGTGTGTTGTGCATAAAAATGTGCCGTTACTGATCTGAGAATAAGATATACTTAAAAGGAGGAATTCAAACGGGGCAAAGATGTTACTCTTGCAGATGTTACTCCTCAACATCATCTGTGTATTCATTCCAGGAGAGATGTAAGTGCCATTTTCTTAGAGATTTAATTTACATTAGAATTATATTTTGTTTAGATTATTTTATGTAATTTGTTTCTGTGACATCTAGAATATGTATTATTATTTGAATTGATTTAACCGCCAGAGGGCGCAACTCTGTTGTTCAGTGTCCATTTTATGAGTAGAAGAAGTTTTTGTCTTGTAACATTTGTCTCAATAAAGTTTTGGGATGGACGACGACAGAGCGACACGGTCGTTTTACCGTGAGCGGGTACTATGTCCATACGCGTAATACAGAACTTTGTCTTTGTCCTTCCATTGAAGAGGTTAAAGAAACAGAACAAGGGGAACCGAACAATGAGAATGAAAGATTAACCTCTACATTTAGTAAAACGACCTGGCTCAGTTAGAGAATGAACACGTGAAAAGTCTGTCGCCGCAGTGATCAAACAGAGGAATGTACGGAGCAACATCCAAAGACTGGTAGATGCAAGTAAAACAAAATGGAAGTTGTAGTTTTTGTCAGATGGCACTGTATGAGAAAGCAACAAATGCTTTGTGTCATAGACTACTTTGTTTGAACTCCTGTTGAATTACGAGCCGAAACTGAAACAACATGGCAGATGACGAGACCCGCGAGAGCGCCGCCGAAGAAATTAACCGCAGTACCAATGTACCAAAGTACACCGAAAAAGGACTGGAAGAATGTTTGCAAAGACATATAATGGCAAGAAGAGCAAAGCTTTCTCAAGTAACTGCCAAAATGAATCAAATTGATAGTTTGATGAAAAATAAGGAAGATCCATCTGTTGTTGATGAACATTTGAACGTGATTTCAAAACTTTTGAGTGACTTTGTCAAAGCAAATGACAAAGTAGTTCACCTTTTGGTTGAAGATGAGAAAGATGCTGATCAATCTTTTTGGTTCCAACCCAAAAATCAGCACTTCACCAACTTTGCAGTGGACATGGAAAAATGGATTATATCAACAACTCAGAAAGAAGATGATGACGTGGGTCCAGACGACAGCGCATCCCAGGCAGCTGGACCAAGTGCAAGGCGACCCCGTTCCTGCATCTCTGGGAGTAAGATCAGCGGCTGTTCATCTAGATCTTCAACTGCATCATCAACCACATCCTCAGTGCGTCGCAGGGAGCAAGCGGAAAGAGCAGCTTTACTGGAACAAGCAGCAATGTTGGAGGAGAAACAAGCACTGGAGATGGAAGAATTAAAGCTCAAAGCCAAGAAAGGAAAGAGCAGCTGGAACTTAAGACAGCCATTGCAGCCTCTACTGCAAGGAGTGTTGGAGGCGTGTGAGTATGAACAATCCGAAAATCTCAGTTTTCACCCAGTTGTAACTGATAAACTGCAAAATGAGGGACACTCATACAGCCCACGGATGGATGTTAAACATGAGAACTTTGAACAAGGAAAAGACTCTATGGTTAACATGTGTGACGTAATGTTGAAACAAAATGCCATTACTGAAATGTTGGTTAAGCAGCAACAAATGTCAAATTTACCTGCACGTGATGCTTCTATTTTCAGTTGTGACCCTTTAGAGTTCAATACGTTTGTTCAAGCTTTTGAACACACAATCAGTGATAAAACTGACAGTGACAGTGACAAATTATATTATTTAGAACAGTTCAAGAGAGGTGAACCAAGAGACTTAGTTTGAAGTTGTCAACACATGAGTCCTCAGCAAGGTTATAAAGAAGCAATGAAACTCTTGCAGTATCATTTTGGTAATGAGATAAAAATTGCAACAGCTTACTTGAACAGAGCAGTGAAGTAGCCTCAGGTACGGGCACATGATGCTAAAGGTCTTCATAGCTTTTCCATGTTTCTTACGGGTTGTAATAATGCCATGCAGAACATAAACCACCTTGAAGAGCTAGATAATCCCACTAATCTCAGAGCCATAGTCTCTAAATTACCCTACAAAATGAGAGAGATGTGGAGGGTGTCTGCCTTCGACATTCAAGAAACATCTGGCAGGCGTGTCAGATTTTCAGATCTGGTCAGATTTGTGAACCGACAAGCTAAAATAGCTTCAGACCCTCTTTTTGGTGACATTAAAGATGCTGATGACAAAGGAAAACAATTTTTGAAAACAAGTAAAACATTCAGACCAAGAGGCAGTGCATTCGCCACCAGTGTAGCACCTGCCACAAGAGAGAGGCTTTCAGACACCAAAGAAAGTAACTTGCATCAGACAACTGATGCCTTTAAAACACCATGTTTGTTTTGGGATCGAAACCACAAATTTGAAGAATGTCAAAAAATCAGAAAGCAGTCTCATAAAGAAAGAATAGAGTTCCTTAAAGAAAAGGGGCTTTGTTTTTCATGCTTAACTCAAGGACATTTAAGCAAAGATTGCAAGAAACGACTCAAGTGTGACATTTGCTTTAAATAATATCCTAGCATGCTTCACTATGTGAAAACTGAAGATGAAACGATTGAGCGAAAACCTGAAAGCATCCCTGAAAACTCCAATCGAGAAGACAAGAGTGTTACACCAATAATTGGTGGAACTTGTGGTGCCACCGGGGCCGGTAACCACAGCAATGTTTTGACAATTGTCCCAGTTAAGGTCAAACTTAAAAAAAGTAGCAAGACAGTTGAAACTTATGCATTTTTAGACAATGGCATTGAAGCAACATTTTGCTCTGAGACACTTATGAGACAACTTGGCGTTGAAGGAAAGAGAACACAAATTCTCCTCCGCACAATGGGTCAGAAAAGGTTTCAGCTGAGTTATTTGATCTCTGGCTTGGAAGTATGTGGCGTGAAAGAGAATGTGTACATTGACTTACCTGGTACCTACACTCACAGAGACATTCCAGTCACAAAAGAGAGCATTCCTGCACAAGCAGATTTAGAGAGATGGCCACATCTGCATGGAGTGGAACTTCCTAAAATTGAGGCAGAACTTGGACTCTTAATCGGATCAAATGCTCATAAGGCCATGGAACATTGGGAAGTGATTCACAGCATAAATTATGGTCCTTTTGCGGTTCAAACAGTCTTAGGCTGGGTAATTAATGGGCCTTTGAAAGAGAACGACTCTGAATATGACCAAGTTGCTACTGTAAACCGCGTGACATTAACAGAAATAGAAATGTTGTGTTCGCAACTGTTTAACCATGATTTTCCAGAAAAGGTCTGTGAAGAGTGTCAGGAAATGTCACGAGAAGACGTACAGTTCATGAACTCTGTCAGAGACAGTGTTAAAAAGGTAAACGGGCATTACAGCATTGCTCTTCCTCTCAGGAATGAGTCCGACACATTACCAAACAACCGCGCATTAGTTTTGCAGAGAACAGAAAGCGTTAAAAGGAAAATTCTTAAAAGGAAAGACTTTCATGAAGAGTACAAAACGTTTATGTCGAACATAATCTCTAAATGTTATGCAGAACCTGTGCCCGAAGAACAACTAGATTGTGACGATAGAAAGGTTTGGTAAATACCACACCATGGTGTGTATCACCCAAGGAAACAGAAGATACGTGTCGTTTTCGATTGTGGGGCTTCATTTAAGGGTGAATCACTGAACGGAGAACTTTTACAAGGTCCTGATTCAACAAACACACTTGTTGGAGTGTTAACTCGTTTTAGACACGATCACATTGCTCTGATGTCAGACATAGAAGCAATGTACCATCAAGTAAAAGTACCACCAGAAGACACTGACATGCTGCGTTTTCTCTGGTGGCCTGATGGCAATCTGAACGAACCTTTGCAGGAATTCAGAATGACAGTGCACTTGTTTGGGGCAACATCTTCCCCTAGTTGCGCCAACTTTGCATTGAGGAAAACTGCAGAAGATGCTACAGAAACCTCAGCACCTGCAGTTG
This sequence comes from Oryzias melastigma, assembly GCF_002922805.2. NCBI lineage: Eukaryota > Metazoa > Chordata > Actinopteri > Beloniformes > Adrianichthyidae > Oryzias > Oryzias melastigma. The sequence continues at coordinate 6,593,054 of NC_050525.1, forward strand.
TGAGTGCAGTGCAAAATAACTTTTATGTAGATGATTGTCTTTTGTCCTTACCAAATGAGAGCGAAGCCTGCACCATGATCAAATGACTAACAGAACTCTTCAGAAGTGGAGGTTTCCATCTAACTAAGTGGAACAGTAACAGCAGAACTGTTCTAGCCTCCATACCAGGAAAGGAGAAAGCCCCAGAGCTTAAAGAATTAGATCTCTGTCATGATGATCTACCTGAAGAACGAGTGTTAGGAGTCAACTGGTGCATTGAAACAGACTCGTTCAAAATCAAAATCAACTCTAAGTCAATCACACAAACAAGACGTGGCATTTTGTCACTTGTAAGTTCTATCTATGACCCTTTAGGGTTCTTGTCTCCTGTCATACTTCCAGCAAAAGTCATCTTGCAGGAATTGTGCAGAAGAAAACTTTCATGGGATGCAAACATTCCCGCAGATCTGTCTCAAAAGTTGAATGCGTGGTTCTCAGACTTTGTGAAGTTACAAGGATTCACAGTAGACAGATGTTTTAAACCAGTTTGTTTTGGTGCTTTTACATCTGCACAACTGCATCATTTCGCAGATGCAAGTGAGAAAGGATATGGGGTAGTCACATACCTTTGTGTCACAAATGAAAAGGGTAAAGCACATTGTTCATTTGTAATGGGCAAATCAAGAGTGTCACCTGTAAAACAAACCACCATTCCAAGGTTAGAGTTAACAGCGGCTGCTGTAGCTGCAAAAATTGACAAACTAATGCAAAACGAGCTCAAAATGCAACTGAAAGAGTCCACATTTTGGTCTGACAGCACAACTGTTTTGCATTCATTGTTAATGAATGTGTCAGGTTCAAGACCTTTGTTGCAAATTGGGTCTCTCTTATAAGAGGACATACCAATCCTGATCAGTGGAAGTATGTTAACTCAGGGTTAAATCCTGCTGACCATGCTTCCAGGGGAATGAAAGCAAATGAGTTCCTGTCAAACAAGTCCTGGATTCTAGGACCAGATTTCCTGACTGACAATGTAAAAAACCGGCCAGTGTCACCAATTTTGTCAACTGATATATCTGATGATGTCGAAGTGAAAGTCATGAGTGTGCATGTTGATGCTAACATTGCACAAACTGATCCAATCAGCCGACTTATTTGTTACTACTCAGATTGGCACAAACTGAAAAAGGCTATCGCCTGGATGCTCAGACTGAAGCACTTGAAACACAGAATGAGCCAAGAACGCAAAAGATTGCAAAGTCAAAACAGGAAATGTCAGAAGGAAGCCAAGACTTTTACCAAAACACCTAAAATGAAATCAACAGAGAATGAAATTCACTTGCAAAGCTCAAAGTAACTAGTCGTATTGTCAAACTAGATCCTATAATGACTGATGAAATCTTAAGAGTTGGTGGAAGGTTGCACCACTCTGCTTTACATTCTGATACAAAGCATTCGATCATACTTCATCAGGATCACCATGTGTCTACTCTGATTCTCAAACACATTCACAAACAAACAGGACACAGTGGAAGAAATATCATTCTATCGAAGCTGAGAGAACGATTCTGGATTCTTAAAGCTGATGCAGCTCTGAGGAAAATACTTTCAAAATGTTTTCAATGCAAAAGGTTATCAATCAAACCAGGTGAACAGAAAATGGCAAACTTGCCACAAGATTGTCTCATACCAGATAGTCCTCCCTTTACAAATGTGGGAGTTGATTATTTTGGACCATTTGAGGTCAAACATGGAAGGAGTGACGTTAAAAGATATGGTGTTCTTTTTACATGTCTTACATCAAGAGCAATTCACATTGAAGTTAGTCATTTGCTTGAAACTGACTCTTGTATTAATGCTTTCAGAATATTTGTGGCTAGAAGGGTTCAGGTGTCTGTTATGCGTTCGGACAATGGAACGAACCTGGTTAACAGGGACGTTGAACCCTCCAGCTGGTTCTCACTTTGGTGGAATTTGGGAGAGGCAGATACGTTCGGTGAGAAAAATACTTTACCAGTTGTTAAGACAGCAGACTCTGGATGATGAGCGTCTCCACACCTTGTTGTGTGAAGTGGAGTCCATCGTCAATGACCGACCGATTACGAGAGTGTCAAACGATCCAAATGATCTTGAAGCTTTAACACCAAATCATTTGCTTCTAATGAAGAAACAACCATCACTGCCACCAGGAGTGTTTCAGAAAGAAGATTTATACTCAAGGAAAAGGTGGCGTCAAGTTCAGTACATGGCTGATATTTTTTGGAAACGTCGGGTCAAAGAATATCTCCCTCTACTGCAGGAGAGACAAAAATGGTTAAATGTGAAAAGAAACCTGAAACCTGGTGATGTTCTTATTGTGGATGAAAGTGCACCAAGAGGTTCATGGTTAATGGGAAAGGTGCAAAAATCTATTTGTGATGCTAAAGGGCACGTGAGAAGAGTTTTTGTTAAGACCAAAAGCAGTGTTTTGGAAAGACCAGTTGATAAATTGTGTCTTCTTCTTGAAATGGATGAGGGATATGCTCAATGTTTTATTTTTGTTTTTGCTCAAAGTTCAGCAAATTCAGTATTTTTTGATGTACATATGTGTTTAAACGAAATAACTTGTAAATAAAGTTCAGATAAAGTTAAAATGTCACTTTAGTAACAGTTTGGTAATTGTTATGTCACAGCAATAACAATTAGGGGGCGGAATGTAAGTGCCATTTACTTAGAGATTTAATTTACATTAGAATTATATATATATATATTTTTTATTATTTAGTGTAATTTGTTTCTGTGACATCTGGAATATGGATTATTGTTTGAATTGATTTGACCACCAGAGGGCGCAACTCTGTTGTTCAGTGTCCACCTTCATCCACATTTTTCATGAGAGGAATCACACAAAATTGTTTAAAAGTTTTGAGAAAAATTGTGGTGTTGTCCGTTAGTTTTCCAATTATCCTTTTTTCATCAAAAATTAATTTACGTTTTTTTTTTTTTATTTACAAGAATGTTCCTCATTTCAGCTGGTGAAAAAGAGGTAGAGGGTGCATTCTTGTTTTACACCTCTGCTATTGATGAAACATGAAGTCCCATGAGGGACTGTTTATTGTTCGCCACACCTTGCTCAGATTTATCTTTATTTTATTAATTTTGTTTCATTCTAAATTTGTTCTCTCCGTTTGTTTGTAATCACCTAAAGACTTTGTCTAAATTATGTGGTTAAACCAGGTCTTGAAATGTTTAATCTCGTTCAATATTATGTAATGTTCTGAGCTCTTCTTTTATGAATCTCATTGAACTGTCGTTCTGAGCGTCTGTATTTTTTTTTTTTACTATCTGTTCAT
>NC_050525.1:6597060-6600826 GCF_002922805.2 Oryzias melastigma
AACTTAAGGCTTGGCTCTGCTGTGAGGAGATGGTATGGAGGATTCTATCATACCATGAGTCAGCTCAGTCACAGGAAGATCACCACGGCGCCCACCCAGACCGGGACAGCAACGGAGTCCATTCCACAGCTGTGAGGCTGCAGTGCAGGACTCCAGCCACCCCAGCAAGGGCGAGAACCACGGCAACGACCCCAGATCAAGCAGACAAGGCCTGATATGATTGAACCCACAGGAAACACTGGGTGTAAAATGACAAGATAATAGAATTAAATACATAAAATGTATGTAAAATAAATAATATTTGAAATTTAGATTAAATACATAAAATATTAAATAAAATCCATAAAATAGAATAAATAAATTGATAACTACATTTATAAAAGCTAATTTAATAAATAGGCAGATATATCAACTAAAAGCAGCATTAAAAAGGTGAGTCTTGAGCCTCTTCTTAAAAACTTCTACGGTCTCTGCGGCTCTGAGACTCTCCGGCAGGCTGTTCCAGAGTCGAGGACCATAATGATGAAACGAAGCTTCACCATGTGTTTTGGTCCTCACCTTAGGAACCACTAACAGGCCGGTGCCGGAGGACCTCAGGGTCCACGAGGGTTCATACTTTAAAAGAAGATCACTTAAATAAGAAGGCCCAAGACCATAAAAACATTTATAAACCATTAAAAGAATCTTAAAATCAATCCTGAATCGCACAGGGAGCCAATGCAGCGATTTTAAAACTGGTGTAATGTGTTCCCGCCCCCTGGTCCTTATCAGAACTCGTGCCGCTGAGTTCTTGAATAATTGCAAGTTTGAGGTAAACCAGAGAGCAGGGCATTACAGTAATCTAAACGACTAAAAATAAAAGCATGCATCAGCACCTCTGTGCTGGCAAGAGAGAGGAATGGGTGGACTCTGGCGATATTTTTGAGATGATAAAATCCTGTCTTGTGACCTGTAGGTACCTCCTATGGGTGTGTCCAAATTATTGTAAGCCAAAAGAAGGAAGCTCCCTCAGTTCAATTGTCTATATAGTCAGTGGTCAGAGGCACGAAGGGCATACTGATCAGAGGCAGAGGGCGGAAGTCCAGGACGTGAGCAGGGGTTGAGACGAGGCAGGAAACAAGTCAAACAGGTACTCTGGATGACAGGAGAGAATTGACTACTATCTGGGGATGAAAGTGGTATGGCAGTTTTAGGAGCGTTAAGAGGTGGTGTGTGTCTGTGTCCATAAGCTGTGTTCGGCAAACCTCTTTATTATTAAATTGATATCCTTTATGCCAGGCTGTTTTAAGCCAAGCTGGTAATGCTAAAAGTACAAGTAGTCAACTAACAGGGGTGGGTGATGTAAGGATTTTATGATACTACTCCTCTTATTGATACCGTTTATAGATCTGGTTTTCTCATCGATATTTCTGTGTGAAAACTCGGGGGGAGAAAATGAATAATGAAAACATTTCATTTTAGAACAAATAAAAACGCAACATGTTAATTTAAACATTCTTTGCAATAGTACGAAAAAATTAACATAAATAGTAATGTCTCTTTGTGATAACATACCTTATAAGAAAGCAGGTTAATAAACAGTGTTATTATAAAGGAACAAAATCAGACAATATCAAATAGCCTTTTTACTTAATAGAACAAAAACAGTGGGAATAAAAATGCACAATGTTACACACGCAGGTAACAGAGGGGAGATAATTTTTCTTCTATTGTGTGTTTACTGTTCACTAGTGCTCGTCCACCATCTATAATTGGTAGAAACCGTTGATATGTATATCAATCTCATTAATGGTCTATGGTAGAGACTCAGCGGGCAAAGTCACATCAGATCCTTTGGGATCATGTTTACAAGAACAGGCAGAACTTTGTGTTTGGAGCAGACACTACCCACAGTCCACTCTCAAATTCCCTTCCTTGATTTGTCACATTATGGCGTGTTGCTGCAATTCAGCGCAAAATTGCTGAAGGCTCGAATATTTAAGGTGCTTACACGCTCGTCACATGTGGTGTGTTAAAGATTTATGAATGTTTCATACAAGTGTGGTAAAGTGGATTTTCTGGGGGGTTTGGGTATAACCCAAAAGGAAACAACGCCACCCCGGAATGCAGGGTCCGGGGAACCCAAAGGGCCGTCCTGATAAAGGACACGTAGATTTTTTCCCAAGCAGCCAAGACGTGGCTCCAGTTCAATAAATAGTTTTATTAAAAAATAAAACCAATTAAAACAATCAAAGCTAAAAAAAATAAAAACCCTACTGGGGGAAGGCTTACTGGCAGAGCGCTGGGCGTACGAGGGGAGGAAAACAAAATGAAACAAAAATGGATTGAACCCCAGTGACATACACACACACACACACACACACACGCGTCAAAGGGAATGGATCCACACCAGGAAACACAACAAGCCTCCACCGTCGTCGGCCAATACGCTCTGCCAAGCACTTCCCTGAAAAAGAAAAAGAAAACCAGTAAGTAGGGCAACCATGCACACCTTCACACTCACACCTAAACAAAATTTAATAAATGTTGTAAAATAAAAAGGAAAGGCAACCGTCCATAAAGTCCAGGGGTGCGCCGGAAGCCTGAAGCCGCTGAAGGGGAGGGCGCGCCGGAGGCCTGAAGCCGCTGAGGGGGAGGGCGCGCCGGAGGCCTGAAGCCGCTGAGGGGGAGGGCGCGCCGGATGCCTGTAGCCGCTGAGGGGGAGGGCGCGCCGGAGGCCTGAAGCCGCTGAGGGGGAGGGCGCGCCGGAGGCCTGAAGCCGCTGAGGGGGAGGGCGCGCCGGAGGCCTGAAGCCGTTGAGGGGAGGCGGTGTCCAGGCAGGGCTTCAGTTTGGCCGCACAGCACAGGAGCAGAAACCAACAAAAAGATAAAAGCAGGCAATCCAGGCAAAGCAGCAGGGGCTCATGTCTGACCCTGTGGAGGACAGGCAGGGGATCAGAGCAGCACATTCACTTTAAAACACAGGGTGAAGGGCCATACACATTCCGTCTATCCTGCCAAATCACATGCTCTCTGGGTCCGGTGGAGAGGGGACCCTGGTGCTACAGGTCCATCACCAGGTTTGCAGGTGCCCCACTGATGGGGCCTGGAACCTGTAGCACATTGCGGCGTCCCCTCATCAGAGTGCAGTGTGCAAGCACAAAGCAACTCTGCCCTTTTATTGGCTCCACCACACCCCTTTGGCAATCCCCTGGATTGCCAACACCTGTGTAGCAGGTGCAGCATTTCATCCTGCTACATAAGGTTAATAAATGCAGGTTTATTGATGTGCTTTCACGGGTTCACTCAGGTGTTGGCAGGGAGAAGATTCTTCTATCTCATTTTTACTGTTCATTGGAGCTCCTCCACCACTTACAATAGAGAATCTCAGAGCGAAAAAGTCAAAACATTGCAAAACCCCCAAATATTGCTCCAGGCTTTTTTTTCACAAATATGTTCCTTGAAGGAGCGCACAAACCAACCGCATCAGTGTGTATTCAAGCAACCACTTTCAATGAACATTTTCAGGCATAATTGCAGCAGCGCAGTACTGTGACCAATCAGGGATTCGGATTTGTGAGTGGTGAGTGGGTAGCGTCCACCTCAAAGCACTGAAGTACCAAACATAATCACAAAAGAGAAATTAATCATTGCAGTTTGTGTCCGGTTGGATTAATATGACACCCAGACAGACATTAAAGGAACAGAGCTTTGAAAAATAAAGAACCTTGAGCAAGATTAGGAGGACTTTGGAGGATTTAGGATGACTGTGCTCAGAGGAGGGCAG
>NC_050525.1:6600956-6617112 GCF_002922805.2 Oryzias melastigma
CAGCACACCTTCCTTCCTGATGCAGCTGCTGTCTAAGTTGGGTTGAGAAAAGAAAGAGGAGGAAACTCAAGCTCAAAGCAGATATAAAATTGCTCAGAAATTCACTCCACTCTGCATTTTGGTAAAAAAAAGAGTAATTTAACTGGTGAGCAGCTGTTGTTCTTCTTTCAAATTCTTTACATGGGAATTTAACTCACTTTCCTCTTGAAAATTGTCTGACAGGTGATGCTGTCAATTAGTGCAGGGGTCTCCTTCTTGTGAGGGCCACATAACTGTTTTCTTCTCTGTTGGGGGGCCAGGTTGGTTTGTAGGCTAACAAAAAAGTTTAACAATTATAGGGTGTGTCTAAACGTAACAATTATGTTTTTTCATAAAGCCACACATGACCATATTTTAACAATCCCTTTCTTTAATCTCTACAGAGAAAATGAATCTAAAACATTCCATAAAGTAAACCAATCCTTCCCTGTCATGGTTCCTTTGAGATGTTGGAGTCCTGCAGCCCCTCACACAGAGATATTGCCAGTGATCTGAATCTCCCAAGATGATATTTAGTCGTTTTGTTGTTGTTGTTTTAAACCTATTAATAACTATATAAACATATGTACAAAATCTATAACTAATGTAAAAAAATGTTTTTATACTTTTAAGTGTAAAATATGTTAAAGGTTATTTTCCTTCAAAGTAAAATGTACAAAATAAATGCTAAAAACCAAAAAAAAAAAATCTTCAACTTTTAATGATACTGCAACTGCAACCCAAAATACTAATTATAATGGATTATAAATAAATTATAAATGAAAAGGAAAAAAAAGTAAGAAGGTTTGTAATCATGGTAAAGGTTGGCATTTAGAAATAGCAAATATCTTTGTGAATCGGATTTGGCTTCTTATGTCAGTATCTGATCTGTTCTGGAAAAAATGTCTACACAGGTTGGTTGTGAAGTTGGTTCTGTTAGAAATTTTTTTCTTGCAGATTCTAAATTCAGTCTTCTCATTATCAATACCAGTGACATTATTCTAGATTTCTGTTCTTTTTCATTGTTTAAGTTTTTGTGTCGATGTTGGTTGTCAGTTGTTGCAAATCTCCCCACACTGTCTCTTTCTCATGTGCGCAAACGGTGACGAGCTCTGTACACCCCCTCCCCATCCCCAGGGGCGGAGTGGGACAACTTTTCTGCCTTTTCTGGAGTTTAATGGTCAAGACTTGCCCATTTTTTTTGCCACATGAAAAGTTAAGCAAACATTTAGTGTTACGTCCAGCAGTGTTTGCCCCTCCTCCCTTGCTCTCACCTGGTTGCCTCAGCTGCATATTATTTTCTCATTAGTGTTTCAGGTATTTAAGTTATGCTTTTCTGGTGTTTCTCTGTCGCAGAGTCCTGTTTGCTTCTATGTTTTGGAGTGCTATTAAACCCTTTCCACCGTTTCCCATCTGATTTCGAGTCCTTCCTGCATCTGGGTTTCCTCCTGTTTGCCCAACCGTAACATTACTCTGCCAACATGTCAAACCCAGCGGGAGGTTCGCGCTTTGGTGATTTACCTGGACCATCTGAAGAAGCCTCTGGTGGTGAGCTGTCGGCTTTGTCCCAGGAGATGTGCGGCTGCATGTCTGGAATGCAGCAGCTCCATGATCGCCTCTCCAGGCTGGAGCAGGCTCCTCCACCCCGACAAACCCGGCTGGGTCAACCCGAACCTTTTGATGGGACTGCTGAGGACTGCAGAGCTTTTCTGGCCTCCTGTCGCCTTCATTTTGACTTTAATCCAAGCGAGTTCCCCTCCGAGCAGAGCAAAGTGGCGTTTTCTCTGAGTTTTCTAACTGGCCGAGCCAAACGATGGGGATTGGCGAAATGGGACCGCGGAGCCCAGCTGTGCCGCTCATTTCGAGCTTTTTCCACCCAGCTCCTGATGGTGTTTGATCCCACCACACCCCACCGAACGGCCGCGTCGGAACTCCTCCGTCTCAAGCAAGGATCCCGCAGCGTCTCGGATTACGCCGTGGAGTTCCGGACCTTTGCTGCCAGCACCCGCTGGCCGGACGAAGCTCTGGTGGACGTCTTCCATCAAGGTCTCTCCAGCGTGCTCAAAGACGAGCTGGCGGCGAGGGAGATTCCAGAGGAGCTGGAGGGGCTGATCGACCTGGCCGTGCGCATCGACCGGCGCATGAGAGAGCGGGGCAGAGAGCAACGCCGCACACCAATCTTCTCTCCAGCACCACCTGTGAGTTCTCCTCCGCTCCCTTCCTCCACCTGTGTTCCAGGCCAGGATTTCACTCCTCCTTCAGAGCCCATGCAGCTGGGGTCTGGACGTCTCACCCCTGCAGAGCGACGGCGGCGTATGGGAGAGGGGCTGTGCCTATACTGTGGACAGACTGGACATTTTGTCCGCCATTGCCCGGGAAACTCCAGGGCTCACCAGCAAGGAGGGAACTGGTGAGCCGCTCCTCTACGTTTTCACCACCCTCTCGACCATCCACCAAGATCGTGGTGGCACACGCTGGAGTGCAGGAGCTGCTGGAGACTTTGATTGACTCAGGATCAGATGGAAACTTAATCTCTCATGAGGTGGTGAGCAGACTAATGATTCCTGTTGAACCTCTTTCTCCTGCCTTACTCATCCATGCTATAAATGGATCAGTTATTCACAAGGTTACTGCACGCACTGTAAATATTAAAGTCACTGTGTCAGGGAACCACACTGAACTAATGAGATTTTTTGTGGTTGATTCACTAAGACCTGCAGTCATATTAGGTTTTCCTTGGTTGAGCAGACACGCTCCTCATATTGACTGGTCCTCTGGCCGTGTGTAATCATGGAGCCCCTTTTGTCTGTTGAACTGTTTATCTGCTGCTGCAGTGAGGATTTCTGTTAAGAATCAGCCTCCAGAGCCTCTGGACCTTAGTAAGGTCCCCCCAGCATATCATGACCTTGGTGCTGTGTTTAGCAAAGTGCGGGCTAAGTCTCTACCCCCCCACCGCCCCTATGACTGTGCTATTGACCTCCTGCCGGGGACACAACCCCCCAAGGGTCACATCTATCCCCTCTCTGCTCCCGAACAGAGGGCTATGGAGGAGTACATCCAGGAGGGTCTCCAGGCTGGGATCATCCGTCCCTCATCTTCTCCAGCAGGGGCAGGGTTCTTCTTTGTGGGAAAACGGGATGGGGGTTTGCGGCCTTGTATAGATTACAGGGGGTTGAATAACATCACTGTCAGGAACACTTATCCCTTACCTCTGTTGCAGACTGCTTTTGACCAGTTACAGGGGGCTCAATTTTTCACCAAATTGGACCTCCGGAGTGCCTACCATCTGGTCCGCATAAGAGAGGGGGACGAGTGGAAAACTGCATTTAGCACCCCAAGTGGCCACTTTGAGTACTTGGTTATGCCTTTTGGGCTCACCAATGCACCTGCTGTGTTTCAATGTTTGGTAAATGATGTGTTCAAGGACATGATTGGCAGGTTTATGTTTGTGTATCTGGATGATATCCTTATTTTCTCTCCAGATCTCGAGACCCACGTGCAGCACGTCCGAGCTGTTCTACAGCGCCTACTTGAGAATCAGCTGTTCTGTAAGGCGGAGAAATGCGAATTCCACACCACACAAACCAAATTTCTGGGTCATGTGGTTTCCCCTGAAAGCGTGCAGATGGACAGTGCTTAAGTCAAAGCTGTTCTCGAGTGGCCTGTCCCTTCTGATCGTAAACAGCTCCAGCGCTTCCTGGGATTCGCAAATTTCTACCGGCGCTTCATCAGAGGCTTTAGTGGCGTGGCTGCACCACTACATAGACTTACATCAGCTAAGGTGCGTTTTGTCTGGGATGAGGGTGCCGAGGAAGCGTTTACCAAGCTGAAAAGACGTTTCTCTACAGCCCCTATTCTGACTCAGCCTGATCCCTCCAAACAATTCATTGTGGAGGTGGATGCGTCTGAGTCTGGGGTAGGAGCTGTCTTGTCACAGAGGGCGTCTGATAACAAAGTCCATCCCTGCGCGTATTTCTCCTGCAAGCTCACTCCTGCAGAGAGAAACTACGACATAGGGAACAGAGAGCTGTTGGCAGTAAAGTTTGCATTGGAGGAGTGGCATCACTGGTTGGAGGGGGCTGAACTACCATTTTTAGTATGGACTGACCATAAGAACTTGGAGTATATTCGAACAGCCAAACGCCTTAATCCTCGCCAGGCTCGGTGGGCCTTGTTCTTTGGCAGGTTCAATTTCACCCTCTCATACCGACCAGGAAGTAAGAACATCAAACCAGATGCCCTTTCACGTCAGTTCCAACAGGTGGAGACTGAGGGTGCTTCAGAGGCGGCCAGCATCGTACCTCCCCATCTGGTGCTGGGCGCTTCTCGTTGGTCCCTGGAACGCAGAATTAAAGCGTCGGTTCCTGATGTTGCTGGAGTTCCTGCTGGATGTCCTGCTGGTCGTTTATTTGTACCTGCCACTCTTCGTCCTGCAGTACTGAAGTGGGGTCACTCGTCCCGCTTGGCGTGCCATCCAGGGGTTACGAGGACTGGTTTCCTGGTGGCTCAACGGTTTTGGTGGCCTCCATGTCCTCGGACATAAGGGCGTTCGTCTCCTCGTGCCCAGTGTGTGCCAGCGTAAAGACCCCCAGGACTGCTCTCGCAGGCCTCCTGCAGCCTCTACCTGTGCCCTCCAGACCTTGGTCCCACATAGCCATGGACTTCATCACTGGACTACCCAGTTCTAGAGGTAACACTGTCATTCTCACCATTGTCGACAGGTTCTCTAAACTGGTTCATGCTGTGCCCTTGCGAAAGTTGCCATCGGCCAAGGAACTAGCAGCACTGGTGGTTCGGCATGTGTTCCGGTTGCATGGTCTTCCCCTGGACATAACATCTGATCGTGGACCACAGTTCGTCGCCACCTTTTGGACCGAATTCTGCAAACTCCTCGGGATCAAGGTCAGTCTGAGTTCTGGATTCCATCCTCAGACCAACGGCCAGGTAGAGCGCTTTAACCAGGACCTGGAGACGACGTTACGAGCTATGTGTGGAAAGAACCCCAGTACTTGGTCCAGCCAGCTTCCTTGGATAGAGTACTCTCACAACTCTCTAGTGAACTCCACAGGGTACTCACCTTTCCAGGCAGCATATGGTTACCAACCGCCCCTTTTTCCTCACAAAGAACAGGCTGTCTCAACTTCGAGTGCAGCTGCCTTTGTGAGGAGATGCCAGCGCACCTGGAGGGGTTTCCGTCAGCGGCTGTTGCGGAACCAGGAGCGCTTCACCGCTGTGGCCAATCGCAGAAGGACTGCTGCTCCTGACTACAGGGTAGGAGATAGAGTCTGGCTCTCCACCGCTGACGTACCACTGAAGGGGGGTTCGAGGAAGCTGATGCATCGGTACATCGGGCCATATCCCATCGTCAAGGTCGTCAATCCCGTGGCCGTCAAGCTGGATCTGCCCCGCACCCTGCGTATCCACCCAGTGTTCCACGTGAGCAAGCTGAAGCCTGCAAGACGCTCTCTCCTCCAGTCTAACCCTGCATCCCCTCCTGCACCTCGCTTCGTGGATGGCGGCCCTGTCTACACCGTTCGTCAGCTCCTTGCCTCCAGGAGGGTTGGTCGAGGCATCCAGTATCTTGTGGACTGGGAGGGATACGGTCCTGCTGATCGTCAGTGGGTCCCTGAGCGCCACATCCTTGACCGGGAGCTGATTGCCTGCTTCCATCGGGATCACCCGAACCAGCCTCGTCGTCCGTCTGGAAGCCGGACTTTGTGAGGGGGGTGATGTTACGTCCAGCAGTGGTTGCCCCTCCTCCCTTGCTCTGACCTGATTGCCTCAGCTGCATATTATTTTCTCATTAGTGTTTCAGGTATTTAAGTTATGGTTTTCTGGTGTTTCTCTGTCGCAGAGTCCTGTTTGCTTTCTATGTTTTGGAGTGCTATTAAACCCTTTCCACCGTTTCCCATCTGATTTCGAGTCCTTCCTGCATCTGGGTTTCCTCCTGTTTGCCCAACCGTAACATTTAGAATAAAAAATAAATGTTTTATCACAGTTCGGGTGGGGGGGGGTCATTAATAGCAAATAGTTATAATAAAAACGTATGTTTTAACAGAAATATTTTCCTGTATGAAAATGTGAATGAAAAGATAAATTAAACTTTTTTAACATTTGAAAAAAAATATCACCATAATAACTCCAGAATCTACAGCATACCACATAAGAAGTGAACCAGTTTCTGGAACATTATTTGTTACTTTGTCACAGTCAATGGACATAAGAATTTATTTTTCTGTTGACATCAGCATAAATGCCTTGAAGTGGTCCTGACTGAGCATGCTCCAGCCTGTTTTTAATGAACTTCAGAATGGAGACGGTTCTCTGACATGAAACTTGTGACGTGACGCGCAGCAATAGACAGACTGTCTCCTTTTTCTTTTTTCATGGAGGTTCTCCTCTAAATTGGGTGTTTAAACTCCTGATTTTAAAGCGTGTCTTCTCCCCCTCACACTCTGTGGATCAAACAGCTGCCGAAGAATAATCCAGTCGGACCGAACCATTTTCAATTTAGAGGAGGGGGGTCCGGTGTCGATGTTTCCAAAACAAAATATATAAACATCGTTACCTTCACATTAAAAATAAAAGTATTTGCGATTATATATTGGTTATTGGTTTACTGAAATAATGTTTTCTGTTGTGTCTTTTTGTCATCATTCGGGACCTCCGTGCCCCCCTTCTCAGTCTGGGCTCCTAGAATCAGCCGCTCCGTAAGAAGAAGAAGAAGGGCGTTTCTCCCGTGTTCGTTTAAAACGAAAGTTTATCGCAAAAGACTAATTTCACTATCGAAAAAAACTAACATCGCAATAGCGATAATTATCGTTTTATCGCCCAGCCCTACTAAACAATTGATCGAAGAACTGTTAGTGACCATGATATACACAGAGAGAGAGAGGAAATATTTAATTAAACCTCAAGAATTGCAATGGAAAAATATTTAACGGATGAAAAGAAACGGAGAGAAAGAGAAAGTGCGCGCTGGGGGGTTACACGTGCAGCAGCACACGAGCCAAACAGAGAGAGAAAACATCAACACAAAATGTAAAGAAAATTAGAGACATTAGAAAAGAAGAAAAAACTGGAACCATTTGACTTTTCTTGATAATGTGAAGGAACAGAGTCTGCAGGAAATCATTCTATATATGTAAATAAATATATATATTTTAAATATTCTATTTATATATTCCATAACCAACAAACACCTGAGAACTGAGAAACAGATCCTCAAAGCTGAGACTCTTGTCTTTCTTTATGCTATTGTGAATAAAAGTCTGTTGCTTTTTTACACTTTGATTTGTATTTTGGGTTGTGGTTGCAGAGTTGTATGTTGTTCACTTCAAATGTGTTTAAAAGGATGTATCCCTACAAATGAAGGGTGGTTAAAAAAAAATACTGTCTAATATTTCAGATGTGACTTTTGATCGATGACGTCATCAATAATCACTGATCTACTAGCATTAGCGCGGAGCTTCTAGAGCTTGAAAATACATAACAACAGCGGCTGTTTAAAAAGGTCACATTACAACATAAAGTCATTACTTATATTTAAATGTAAACATCTGTGGTTCAGAGCGCACCAAAGTGAAGAAAAGAGCTTCTCAGCGCAACGCAAATTAGAGTACTCTTGCAATGGTGGACTTTGGACCCGTCTGTTTGGAGGGTGAAATTTAAAAAATAATAATCTGGGCACGACTTCGATTTCAGCTGCCACTTCAAATTAAGGGGAAGGGAGAAGGGAAAACTTCAGATTGGACCTAGATCTTTCGTCAATTTACGTCTTTATTCTGTTCATCCATTCATCTTCAAAACCTGCTGATTCCCTTCAGGGTCTCAGGGTTGCTGGAGCCAATCCTGCTACTGTTGGGTGAAGGCGAGTTTCACCCTGAGCAGACTGTCAGTCTGTTGTGCAGTCTTAATTTGAACAACACTCTTACATTCACACTTAGGGACAATGTAGAATCAGCTGCTAACCCATGAATCCTGTTTTTTTACTGTGGAAGGAAACCAAACTTTCCGGGGAGAATCCACGTATATGCAAGAGGAGAACGTGTAAACTCCACACAGAAAGAACAGCCAGGATTTGAACCAGGACCTTCACTGTGAGGTAAGAGCGCTAACCATACCTCCACCATGCAGCCCTTCATCCATTCTGTGTGTTCACTTTCGGCTTATCCCTTTCGGGGTCACCACAGCGTAACAGCACCCACTGTTTCTCATCAGTGATTTGGCAGAGTTTTTACACCGGATGCCCTTCCTGACACAACCCTGTACTTGAGGGGCACAGGGACCCAGTTAGGCAGCAGCGTCAAGGGTCTTGACTAAGGACCCAATCTGGGTGGAGATCAGTGGACAACCGGGGGAATTGAACCCAGGGCTCGATCCATTCTGTTCTTCATAAATGTTTCTTTGTTACTAATGTTTTGTTATATTAAACATATGGATTTTTTTTAAATAAAATTCATTATTATTTGTTATTCACTCCTGTTGTCAGAGTTTTACAGAATTTCTTCATATGAAGGCATTACAGAACCCAAACCAGTTTCTTCGTTGTGGATTTACAGTCTTTGTTTACGGATTAAATCACCAACATAATCTGCATTTTCTCTGTTTGCTGTAGAACAGTTCCAGGTTGACAGAATCAGACGCTCTTTTTTCCAAAACAACACATCAACCCACAGTCAGGACCTGATTCTGGTTCATCTTCATCTTCATTCACCTGAACATGGAGGAGCGACCAAACAGGAGAGGATCCATGGAGAAATATGTAAAAAAAAAGCATTTGAAGCTGCCTCAGCTGAAGGAAGCAGCAGGAGAAATTAGCCTTGATAACCAGTACATCTACAAAGATGACATCCCAGAGTATCCTCAACCTCAGTTTCAGGTCAGTTTTCTGAAACATGACACAACAGCAGCCGGCTTGAAAGGAATCCGGCAGAAGGGAGGCTTTAGAAATCCATATAGAGGACCTCTGGTTTGGTTTAGTCTGTCTGTGAGAAATGAAGATATAAAAGCTGCAGAGAAGAAACTGATGGAGGAGAAGTACTCCGGTATGAGCGGGGAGATCGGCCTGAAGAGGTTTGCCACCTCTCCAGTCTTTTCACCAAAATCCCGGTATGGAAACTTCCGCTTCACCTTTCCCCTGGAGGAGGTGCTAAAGGCATACAGTGAGCAGGTAAAGCTCTGACCATACAAATAAATACATCTTCTGGAATGTTTCATAATACCAGCTTTGGTATTAGCTATTTGTTGTTCACAGATTCTGCAAATTATCCTCCTGAAGATATAATGTCTGTTATCCTCATCATAGATACACTTGAACTGTGAATGACAGAAAGTAAACAAAGAAAACAGGAAATCACAGTTTTAAACAATTCTTTCGTGTGATGGAGTAGAAAATAGGAATTTAAACAAAAACCTCAAGACTTTGTAGCATGATCCTGGTTTCAGTGACAGAAGTCAAAGGTTTCCTATAAGTCTTAAACAGATTTGCACTGTAGCTGCTATTTTTGGTCCATTCTTCCATGCACATCTTCTCCAGAGCTGTGATGTTCTTTATTGGATTAAGGTCCAGAGACCAGATAGAACACTCCAGAACCTTCAAATGCTCTTTATGCAGACACTTCTTAGTTTTCTGGGTTTGGTTATTTGGATCACTGTTGTGCAGGATGATCAAGTCATATTTTATCCTCAATGTTCTCACTGATGGAACATTACTTGACTGTTTTGTTGACCGTTTTTTGGAAATCTCACCATGAGGATCAGTCGTCCTGTCCTCTTTGGATCAAAGTAAATCAAACAATGATGTTCCTGCCCCCATGCATCACAGTGGGTATGGCGTTCTTTGGATACAACACAGTATATTTTACCCTCCAAACATGGCGAGTGGAGTTTATACCAAAGACTTTCATTTGGTTTCATCTGACCACATGACCTTCTCCCAATCCTCTTCTGAATCATCCAGAAGGGTTCTGGAGAACTTTAGATAGAACTGGACATGTTCTGGTTTAAACTGTAAACAGGAAAGAAGTAGAAAGCTGCCTGATGAAGATAACACCAGAGGTCATAGATTTTTTTAGGAATGTTTTCCATGACTTTTCCTAAACTTTTCACTTGATTTCCAAAATTAAAAACAAACACATTTCAGTCAGACTATTGTAGTCAGTGCTGCTTAATCAAACCAAGGAACATACATATACAGTATATACAGTGCCATGCAAAAGTATTCGGCCCCCTTGAACTTTTCAACCTTTCGCCCCATTTCAGGCTTCAAACAAAGATATAAAACAGTATTTTTGTGATGAATCAACAACACATGGGGCACAATCATGAAGAGGAGCTGATTTTATAGGATATTTCAAACTTTTTTTGACAAATATAAACTGAAAAAGTAAGGCGTGCAAAATTATTCTGTAAGGTGATTGGAGTTTGTCTCTATCAGTTTTGCAAATCGATAGGCTGAAATTTTTGCCCATTCCTCCTTGCAAAACAGCTCGAGTTTAGAGAGGTTGGATGGAGAGCGTTTGTGAACAGGAGTTTTTAGCTCTTTCCACAGATTATTGATTGAATTCAGGTCTAGACTTTGACTTGGCCATTCTTGATTTTGACTGGGAGGCAGTGGGGTTGCTGGTAGACGGGGGTGATGTGATGAAATGGTGGAGTTCTAGAAATAATGTGAGCAGCTGCATTCTGGTCCAGTTGGAGTTTATTGAAACTTTTTTTAGGTTAACCAGAGATAAGTGCATTATAGTAATCAAGGCATGAAGTGACCAAAATGGAAGTGGAGTGGCCAGTGATGGAGGGGAGAAGACGATTTATATAGCGCAGGTGACAATAGGTGGATCGAGTGATGTTAATTATATGGGGTTAAAAAGAGACTGAAGTATCAAGGATAACACCCAGGCTCTTTACCTTGGGGGAGGGCGAGACTGAGGTGGAGTCAAAAGAAAGTGTAAAATTTGAGCTTTTAGGAAAGGTGGATTTAGAAGACACAGGTAATAATTCTTTTTTACTGCTGTTCAGTTTAAGAAAGATTTGAGTGAACCAGTTTTTAATTTCAAGTAAGCAGGAGGTTAGGGAGGAGAGTGGGAGAGAGGAGTTGGGTTTACTGGAGTATTATACTGTAGCTGGGTGTCATCCCCGAAACACTCACCTGAGCACAGGTATCAGCTCACTTTAGCACTAACCGTTTGTGTGACAGAATGAAAGTCTTTATCTGAATGGGTTTGTATGATGGAGTGTGTGAGCTGCTGTTATAGTTGAATTGAGTACATGTATAGTATATGTATAGTATATGTGAGTATGTTTAGTTTAAATGTAGAGACTATTTTGGCCAACAAGTGTGTGTGTAACTATAGAGTGTGTGTGTAGACAGGCCCCGCCCATTCTAGTTTATCACCTAGTCCTGGTTGTTTTATGATGTTGCTTCCCTCTGTTGCCATCTTCTTCCATCCATCCATCTTCTTGACCGCTTCTTCCCTTTCGGGGTCGCGGGGGTGCCGGAGCCTATCCCGGCCACTGATGGGCGAAGGCGGGGTACACCCTGGACAGGTCGCCAGTCTGTCACAGGGCCTCAATCACACACACATCCACTCTCACATTCACACCTAGGGGCAATTTAAAGTCACCAATTAACCTACGAAGCATGTTTTTGGACGGTGGGAGGAAGCCGGAGTCCCCGGTGAAAACCCACGCATGCACGGGGAGAACATGCAAACTCCACACAGAAAGGTCCCAGCCGGGATTTGAACCGGGGCCTTCTCGCTGTGAGGCAAGAGCGCTAACCACTGCGCCACCGTGCAGCCCCAAACGGGGGCCATAATACTGAAAAGATGCCTCTCTATATGTTTTTGTTTTAACAGATGGAATTACTAAAAGACTAGTGCCAGAAGATCTTAGAGTCCGCGAGGGTTCATATTTGACCTAAAGATTTGACAGATAAGAAGGCGCTTGGCCGTTAAGACATTTAAAAACCATTAAAAGGATCTTAAAATCAATCCTGAAGCTTATGGGGAGCCAATGCAGGGATTTTAAAATTGGAGTGATATGAGCCCGTTGTCTGGTTTTTGTGAGAACTCTTGCAGCTGAATTCTGGAGAAGCTGAAGGTTCCTAATTTTCGTTTTTGGAAGACCAGCAAGCAGGGCGTTACAATAATCAATTCTACTCATAATAAAAGCATGCATCAGCATCTCCATATTAGCAAGAGAGAGAATCGGGCGGACTCTAGCCAAGTTTCTAAAATGATAAAAACCTGTTTTAACTTGTTGTTTAATGTGAGGGATAAAAGTTAGCTCAGAGTCAAAAATAACACCCAGGTTTCTGACTGTTTCTGAACAGCTTAATGAAAGTTCTTGTAGTTTCAAAAACTGTTTCTCTCTCTTGGCCTCAGGACCGATAACTAAAATTTCAGTTTTTTCCTGGTTTAGCTGCAGAAAATTATTCGCCATCCTTAATTTCACATCTAAAATACAATTAAAAAGTACTTCTACTGGCCTTGTGTCATCAGGAGACATGGATATGTACAGCTGGGTGTCATCAGCGTAGCTGTGAAAGCTGATGTTGTGCCTCCTGATGACATTCCCCAAAGTTGAGCATAGATATTAAAAAGCAAGGGGCCAAGGATGGAACCTTGAGGCACACCACATTCAATACTGTGGACCCCAGAGAAGCACGTGTCCCTGCTCACCATGAAGTTTCTCTCAATGAGATAGGAGGTAAACCACTCAAGGACAGTCCCTGAAAGTCCTGTTTTTTAGTCTGTTTATCAGGATCAGGTGATCAACAGTATCAAAGGCCGCACTTAGATCTAAAAGAACTAACACTGAGATCTGACCTGAATCCAATGCATATCTAATATCATTAACCATCTTTACCAGGGCCGTCTCGGTGCTGTGGTTCACTCTAAAACCTGACTGGTTTATCTCAAAGATGATTTTACTTAAGAGAAACTCATTAAACTGAAAAAAAGAAGCTTTTCTGAAATCTTGCTTAAAAATGGCAAGTTAGACACTGGTCTGTAGTTATTAAAAACTGTTGGATCTAAATTTGTCTTCTTCAGTAATGGTTTCACCACTGCACTTTTAAAGGCAGTGGGAAAAACACCTGTTTGAAGAGAGCAGTTTGTAATATTTAAAATCTCGCTCTCAAAAGATCCGTAAAATGATTTAAAAAGTGATGTGGGGATGGGATCTAAAAAACAGGTTGTTGGATTAACTTGGGAGAAAACTCGACCAAGTGTTGCAGCATCAACCAGGTCAAAACTGTCCAGTGCTTCCTCAGGTAAGATCAAGTCATCATTTTCAATAAAAGGACTTCTCTGGTCGTTTAAAACGCTTGATCTTACAGAATCAATTTTGCTCCTGAAGTGGTCTGCAAAGTCCTCGCACAATGAAGCAGAAGCTGGTATTGTGTTTCTGTTCACATCGGGGTTGATCAAAGATTCGATTGTGTTAAAGAGGACTCTGGGATTATTTTTATTTTCAGAGATGATGTTCGCAAAGTATGAATTCCTAGTCTGTTTTACTGTTCGGTTATATAGTTGTAGTTGATTTTGATATAGTTGATAGTTAATTTCGAGCTTGTGTTTTCTCCAAAGTCTTTTAGCGGCCCTGCACTGTCCCTTCAGTTTTTTAATTTCCTCAGTTCTCCAAGGGGGTGTGGATTTGATTCTGATCTTTTTAGATTTTAGCGGAGCAACTGAGTTGAGACTAGATTTCAATTTATTGTTAAAACTTTGTACAAGTAGGTCACAGGGGGCTGGTAAAATTATTGGAGAGTGGGAGCGAACAGCTGAAATAAATTTTCCGACCACTTCAGGAGTTAAGTAGCGTTTCCTCACCATTCTCACAGAGGTCTCTTGTTTTCTAAAACCAGTTATGTTAAAAGGCACACAGTAATGATCAGATTCCGCCAGATCAACAATGGGTAAACCATGACTGATGACAAGGTCAGGAGTGTGCCCCCTGTTGTGAGTCGGCTGCATGACATGTTGTTTAAAGTCCAGAGAAGTGAGCAAGTCCATAAACTGAGTGGCGCAATAGTCTGTCTCACTGTCCACGTGCAGGTTAAAATCACCTGTTATTAAAATCATATTAAAGGAAGTGTGGACAGATGCTAAGAACTCAGAAAACTCCTCAATAAAACAAGTGTTTGATTTTGGTGGTCTATACATGTAATGCATAAAACTGGAGGGCCGTTAAAAACAAAGGCGTGGTGTTCAAAGCTGGGGTACTGATCTAATGAAATTTGCTTTACTGCAAATGAGTTGGACATTATAGATGCAGTACCACCACCCTTTTTGCCCTCTCTGCATGAAAAAACAAAACTAAAATCAGGGGGAGAGGCTTCTGTGAGAACAGTGGGGGCTTCCGTGCTCAGCCATGTTTCAGTTAAAAAGACACAATCAATGTTATAGTCTAAGATAAAATCATTGATAATAAATGTTTTGTTAGAAATAGACATAACATTATAGAGTGCCATATTAAAAGTGGAAGGTTGATTGTTTTTGGCACTGCTTCCTCAGGCTTTGTTGCTTCCTTTAGTGAGCGAAGGCTGTTAATAATTGGTTTCCTCCCAGCTCGTCTCCTCATCGAAGACCTGTCTGTGACAATGGTTGTAATGGCATAGGCTGGAGGGGCAACAAGATTTGGAGGGGAAGCAGTTTGGGTGGCTGAAGCAGTTTGTGGAGAAATGTGGGAGGATGATGCCAAAACCAGTCAGTCTTTCTGCACAGAGATGTTTGTACGGAAGAAGTTGTGGTTTGGACTGGTGTGGACGTGATGGGGGCAGGTGAAGTCAGGACACAGTGTCTGATGTTTGCTGTTAAAACGTTACTACCCAGTAAACTGGGGTGGATCCCATCCGTTTTGTAAAAAGATTATCTGTTCCAGAACAGGTTAAAATTGTCAATGAACAAAAATCCATTCAGGCTTGAAGAAGACAGGAGCCAGGTGTTCTGGCTCAGCAGCCTGCTGAAACGGCCCTGGCCACAGGAGAGGGAGAGGAGGGGCCCTCGAAATAAAAACAGTAAATGGGCATGATTTTAAAAAATTAAAAAGTTCAATAAAAGCCTTCTTAGTTGTTTCAGACTCTCGATAAGAAGTGTCATTAAAACCGACATTTAAAATCAGTCTCCTCACAGAGGAAGGAAAGGAGCACAACAGTTCTGGAAGTTTCTCCAGAATATCCAGCACTGTGGCTCCGGGTAAACAGTGAGTCACTGCGTTAATGAAGCGGACCTTCCTTATAATGGAATCCCTGCTTATTGCCGTCGTCGGGGAAAACAGAGGAGGAGGAGACGGGGGAGCAGGTGAAGCGCTGACAGGTGTACTTGCGGCGGAGTCCGCGCCGCTGTGGCCGATGCAGAAGGAGCCGGAGAATCTGTAGCCAGGCTTGCAAATCGGTCAGAGAGACTCAGGATTGGGGGCTTTTGAGTCTCGTCTAAACTCCTTCTGGGCCTTCGGACAACCACATCTTCATCTGGCGAGTTGTGTTTGGGAGTGGAAAATGATGAAGGCCGTGGACAGGTAGAAGGATCCCATGGAGCTGTGTCCTGGAGTGCGGCGTTGAGTGAGGTAAGCCTCTTCGACTGCGCGAAGGAGACATCCATAAACTTGGAGATAAGTGAGTCCTTCATTTCAAGCTCAGCTCTTAAACGACGGATGTCTTCTTTAAGTTCAGCGATTATTCCAGCAGTTTTACCCAGAAGTTCTGGGTCCAGATTCGTTGGTTTTTGTCATGAAGTTTCCTCCTGACTCACCGCTGCTGTGCGACTCTCCGCCATCTTGCTTTAGCTGAGGACTTGCTTTAGATGAGGACTGAGAGTTGAAGGATTTTAGCTGGATGAACTGAGTACGTGCCAAGGAGGATGAGAATTATGTTAAGTGCTGAATCTGCAATGAGAAGAAGGTAATTTGATTTTTAGGAGAGCAGTTTCCATGCTGTGGGCGGGATGGAAACCAGATTGAAAGAGTTCAAAGAGACTATTATGTTGAAGATGCTGTTATAGTTGAGAGGCGACTGCTTTATCAAGTACATGTATTTTTGAAATGATGGGCAAATTGGAGATCGGACAAAAGTTGCTAAGTTGCCATTGTTGGGTAGCTGGAAGGTAGAAAATATGTAAGACACAGAGGAGTCAAA
>NC_050525.1:6617161-6638916 GCF_002922805.2 Oryzias melastigma
ATCTGGTTTGAAATTTTTTGGTCAATGTACGACAGACGGGTGTCACACGTTGCAGTGAGGTTCATAAGCGAGGAAGGAAATCAGGGACCTGAAATACTCTGCTCACAAAAAATAAAGGAACACTTTTTTTTAATTGGACCTGGTGTTACGCCCTAATTTGTCTAGGGCCTAACATAAAGGTAAATTAAAGGAGAAAATGTGCAACAAAAAAAACAAATGTCTCCATGAAAATATGACAAATTTATTTACAAGAAAAATAACCAAACAATCACTAAAAGTGAAGCAAAAGGCTTCAGGGTGAACCAAGGCCAAAATAACAAACAAAACCCCAACTAACTCAACCCAGGGAGCTTACCTGCAAATGAAACTATTAAAGAATGACAAACACTAACCTCCCTGGACTAACAGAAACAGGAGAAAAAATTTACAAAAGAATATGCCAGTTCACCCCTACAGCTTCACTTAACTTTACCAACACTAAACACAGAGTGGGACCTAAACCAAATACCAAAGAAACAACGTGCGCACTAATCAAAACAGGTGGAGAAGATCACTGAGCTGCAGTGGAGACTGTTTGCAGCCCAGCTCCCTTCTCCATGGTCTGGAGGTCCAAATTGTGCTTTTGATGGCTCCCTCCTGCGGCTTGGACCAATGGGGAGCCACACCTCCAGCACCACACCTGGGGCCCGTTTCAAGAAGCAGGTTCAACAAATTTAGAGTTCAAACCTAAACTTAGAGTCACTGGACTCTAAATTCCCAAACTCAGGGTTTTCGGTTCCAGAACAGCTGAAAATGTTTGATTCAATCAACTTGAAGTTGTCAGAACCAGAATCAGGTGTGAGCGTCGCGACCATAAAAAGCCCTGATCAATGGAGCAAAGACAGCACGATTCACCATGGCAACAGGAACAAACATCTTACCTACTTCCGGCGAGGGAAATTGATAAGTTCCTTCAAGCATATGCGACTATAGGAGAACATTTACTGCAAGAAAAGCAACACAGCTGCAGCGGTAGAACAGAGAGAAAATATCTGCAGTTATTTGAATTTCTAAATTCTAATTTCTAAATATGAATAAATAATGTCAGGAAGGTTATTTTGTCTCTTGTTGAGTAAGGAATGGTTTTTGATCTGTAACTAATTTAACCAGTAATCCCCGTAATCGTAACCCCCCCACCTACACACTGCACGCTAAAAAGAAACTGTAGCTGCCTGGCATATGTTAAAAAAGTATTTATTTATTTAATTTTAATTCTCAAGACTTAAAAAATATTTGCCGATTTTTTTTAAACGTAAAAATAGTTTCCATAGCCGGGAGTCGAACTCACTATCTATGCAGTGGGAGGCAGCGTTGCTTTCAATGGAGCTAATGTCCAACACAAGTCCTGAATGGTGGATATGTTGACATGGTTCTCCGGTGTTTGACATTCCTTAATTCCTATTGTTAAGGGTTTCAAATAAGGAAAATAAAACTGTATTTTTTAATAGCGAGTCCCTGGAAAAACTCACTATTTATAATATCACTGAAATAAAAATGAATCAGGAAACTGCAGTCAGTCGACTCGTGTCCTTTCCGTAGCCAGGAGTTGAACTCTGGCCTCCGCAGAAGGAGACAGTGCTGCTGACAACCGAGCTAATATTTGTCAAAAGTGCTAGGTCGTAGATGAGTTCAAAGGCTTTCCCTGTGTTTGACATTCGATAATTTCTATTGTTAAGGGTTTAAAATGAGGAAAAGAAAACCCTGTATTATTAATAGCGAGTCCCCGGAAAAACTCACTATTTATAATATCACTCAAAGAATAAATGAATCAGGGAAACTGCAGTCAGTCGACTCGTGTCCTCCAAATCCTCTACCGACATAAATAACATTTCCTCTGGATTTATCCATCCCCCTCTCTACATTATCCTCTATGAATGAACATGTCATTTTGGTTTCTGCGTGGTGGAAATGTGACGTCTCTAATGTGAATGTTCTCTAAATGTTAATGAGGAACTCATATTTGAACTTCCTTCACTTTAAAAGGGTCCGCAGTGAGCTCAAAGTTTTCTGAATGTAACCTGCTCCAGACCAGGTTTTGTTCACAGACTCAGTTGCCATAGTGATTCATTCTGAGTTCAGCTTAACCCGCTTCTTGAAACGGGTTTGGTTTAACCCACTTTCACGGGTTTGAGTTATCTCTCTTTCTGAAACCGAAAACTCAGAGTTTTACTGAATTTCGAGTTCACAAACTCAGAGTTCCAACAAAACCTGCTTCTTGAAACGGGCCCCTGAAAGAAATCGACAGAAAAACACACAAAGATCCACAAAACACAAAGAAGTCCCACTCTGACCAAAATCCACAGAACAAAAAAGAAAATACAAAACCAAATACGGCCACAGCCGTAACACTGGCATGAATTGAATTAAACCTGTCTAATAATTTTCTTGTTGGTTAAGCAGCTGAGGGCCTCGTTAATCAATTTCAGCTGTATTGATGTTCATGGAATTAACAACCGGTGCACTTCAGTGGCAACAAGTAGAAAACCCTCAAAACAGGACTGGTGTTACATGTGGAGGTCATTTCAAGTTTCTCCCTCTTGATCTTTTTTGGCTGGTTTTCCACTCGTGCTGATTTTAGCTTGATAATTATCTCTACTGGCAGTATGAGGCGATTCCTTAACCCTACAGAAGTTGAACAGGTTGTCCAACTTCTCCAGGATGGTACATCCACACGTGCTGCAGCAAGAAGGTTTAATGTGTCTCCCAGCACAATCTCCAGAACATGGAGGAGATTTCAGGAGACTGCTGGTTATTCTGGGAGAGCTGGACAGGGCCGTAGAAGGTCCTCAACCCCATACCTGCTCCTTTGTGCAAGGAGGAACAGGCTGAGCACTGCTCGTGGCCTACAGAATGACCTCCAGAGGGCCACTGGTGTGAATGTCTCTACCCAAACAATCAGGAACAGACTTCATGAAGGTGGCCTGAGGGCCCCACGTCCTGTAGTGGCCCCTGTGCTCACTGCCCAGCACTGTGGAGCTCCACTGGCATTTGCTCAAGAACACCAGAATTGGCAAGTCTGCCACTGGTGCCCTGTACTTTTCACAGACGAGAGCAGGTTCACCCTGAGCACCTGTGATAGACGTGAAAGAGTCTGGAGAAGACCAGGAGAACGTTATGCTGCCTGCAATGTGGTTCAACATGACAGGTTTGGTGGTGGGTCATTGATGGTCTGGGGAGGCATATCCATGGAGGGACGCACAGACCTCTGCTGCCTAGGAAATGGTGCTCTGACTGTCATAAGGTATCCAGATGAAATCCTTGAACCCATTGTCAGACCCTACGCTGGTGCAGTAGGTCCTGGTTTCCTCCTAATGCACGACAATGCCCGGCCTCACGTGTCAAGAGTATGCAGGCAGTACCTGGAGGATGATGGACTTGAACCAATTGAATGGCCTTCACCATCCCCTGACTTAAACCCAATAGAACATCTCTGGGACATTATGTTTGGGTCCATTAGGCGCCGCCAGGTTGCTCCTCAGACTGTACAACAGCTCAGGGATGCCCTCACACAGATCTGGGAGGAAATGCCATAAGACACCATCCGTCGTCTCATTAGGAGCATGCCGCCACGTTGTCAAGCATGCATACAAGCTGGTGGGGGCCACACAAGATACTGAAAAGCATTTTGAGTTGCAGAAATTAAGTTTTGGACAAAATGGACTAGCCTGCCACATCTTCATTTCACTCTGATTTTATGGTGTCTACACAACTGAGCCTCTGTAGGCTGAAAACTTTTATTTCCATTAAAAGACTTGGCATCCTTTTGTTCCTAAGACACTGCCCTGTGGTTATTTGTATAGATATCCAACTTCATATTGAGATCTAATGTGTATCTAATGTGTTTCTTTAAAGTGCTCCTTTAATTTTTGTGAGCAATATATATTCATTAGTGAAAAAAGATTTTTAAGACTTTTTGGTTTTCACCGATGAGTTCAAAGTAGTTGCCTCTTTTCTTGAGAGACAATACATTTTTATACACTATGAGATGGGTTTTAAGCATTTCCCTGTGCACAGACATTCTAGTTTTTGATGGACGAAGGCAGGATACTCGCTGGAAAGGTCACCAGTCCGACACAGGGCCTCAATCATACATCGATTCACTCACACATTCACAACTAGGGGCAATTTAGAGTCACCAAATAACCTATGAAGCATGTTTTTGGACGGTGGGAGGAAGCTGGAGTCCCCGGAGAAAACCCATGTATGCACGGGGAGAACAAGCAAACTCCACACAGAAAGGTCCCCAGTTGATGATTCTCTCTCAGATCCCCCAGCCAGGACTTGAACCGTGGCCTTCTTTTGCAACCATGCAGTCTGTAGGAGAGTATCAATAGCCATATTTTTGATAAAGCAAAAAAAAATATAGGTGTGAAGGCTTCGTAAAAGAGAGACAATCAGAAATACTGAATAAAACAAAAAATGATCATTTACATGGATCTTGTCACCAGAACAGTTACTGGGGGTTAAGCCAGAGCAGCAGACTAAGTCCAAGGTATGTCCAAGCAGGAGCAGAAGTCTTTGCTGATAGGAAGGCTGCTTTTGTCAATATGGATATTAAAATCACCCATCACGATGACATTAGGTAAGAGGGATGACAGGTGGCTGAGAAGAGTTCCAAATTGATCCAGAAAATCACTGTTCACTGTGGCCAATGGAAGAGGTATAGTAGTGTCCAGGTAAGGGCTGTCTAGATGTATTCCTTGGCATGGGATCATCGTTAATCCATCCATCCATCCATTTTCTTGTCCGCTTCTTCCTTGCCGGGGTCGCGGGGCGCCGGAGCCTATCCCGGCTACTGAAGGGCGAAGGCGGGGTACACCCTGGACAGGTCGCCAGTCTGTCGCAGGGCCTCAATCACACACTCAGTCACTCACACATTCACTCCTAGGGGCAATTTAGAGTCACCAATGAACCTATGAAGCATGTTTTTGGACAGTGGGAGGAAGCCGGAGTCCCCGGTGAAAACCCACGCATGCACGGGAAGAACATGCAAACTCCACACAGAAAGGTCCCAGCCGGGAGTCGAACCGGGGCCTTCTCGCTGTGAGGCAAGAGCGCTAACCACTGCGCCACCGTGCAGCCCATCATCGTTAATAATAATAATAATACATTTTATTCATATAGCGCCTTTCTTGGCACTCAAGGTTGCCTCACAGTATATAAATAAAAGCATAAAAACACAACAATAGCATAAAAACAAAATAGGTAAATAACAAACACAACAGTGAGTCAAAAGTTAAAATTACAGGTAAGTGTCAGGTATTGAATGCACTGCGAAAGAGGTAAGTTTTCAGGTGTTTGGAGAATTGAGAAAATGAGTCCATATTTTGTAGATCAGAGGGGAGGGAGTTCCAGAGTTGTGGGGCAGAGGGGCTGAATGCTCTACCCCCCATGGTGATGACACGTGATCGTGGAGGAACCCGTCGGACGGAGGAAGAAGATCTGAGGGAGTGGGTGGGAGTAGCGACAGTCAGGAGCTCTGAAAGATACGGAGGGGCGAGGTTGTGGAGGGCTTTGAAAGTTAAAATGAAGATTTTGTAGATGAACCGGTGAGATACTGGTAACAAATGGAGCTGCTGTAGGACGGGTGTAATATGCTGAATGGAGGGGGTTTGGGTTATTATATGAGCGGCTGAGTTCTGAACCAGTTGAAGCTTACAGAGAGTTTTTTGAGGAAGTCCAGAAAGAAGGGAGTTGCAGTAGTCAATACGGGAGGTGACGAGACTGTGGACCAGGACAGCTGTGGAGTGAGGGGTGAGAGAGGGACGGAGACGACGGATGTTACGGAGATGAAAGTAAGCGGTCCGGGTGATGTGGTTGATGTGGGCAGAGAAGGACAGAGTGCTGTCAAGGATGACACCTAGACTCTTAACCTGAGGGGAAGGGGATATGGAGGAGTTGTCGAAGGAGAGAGACAAATTACAGTTTTTACTGAGGATGGATTTTTTGCCAACAATGAGAAGTTCAGTCTTATTGCAGTTTAATTTAAGAAAGTTTGTTGTGAACCAGGACTTGACTTCAAGTAGACATTCGTAATGGGAGGAAGGTGGAAAAGCGGGGCCAGGTTTGGAGATGTAGAGCTGGGTGTCATCCGCGTAGCAATGAAACTGGACGTTGTGCTTCCGAAAAATGTAACCGAGGGGGAGAAGGTAGATGATGAAGAGCAGTTAACTTGTTGAGTTAATTAAGGCCACAGACTGCAAACTCAGACAGGTAACTCTGAGCAGGTTAGACCACATCAGAGGTTGTTTACTGTCACAAATATACTGTTAACTTGGTTGTTTTAGGCTGTGACGCCACAAACGAAAGCTCTCCAAAAGCAAACAACAAAGTGTATATCTTCGTCTAAATTCAGGAGAGATGTCAGAGTCCATACATTCGCAGTATCAAAAATACAAAAGAAAGCTATCAGTGATTAGCAGCAACAATCATGCCTGCATCCACTTAACCCGAACCAGAAAAAATATGAGGACCAACAGACTTTACTGCTTTGTACCCAATATTGTCTTTGGGATTGACTCACAAATAAAATAAATAAATAGCTCATACTGATCAATATTGAATCCTTCCACAAAGATTTCCTCTGTAATATTTGTGGGAAAAGTTGGAAGACCAAAACAGACTGGCGATATTGTGACGAAAATGGATCATGTCTAAGACACGGCCACATTGATTAGATTAGGTAAGAGCCCAGCCCGTTTGCAGCTCTTAAAAATATCAGAGCAAAAATCATGCAAAAGATTTGATTGAAAGTTGAAAGCGTCACACTCTGAACTGACGACAACTCAAAATGTTTTGCGGCAAGGTAAACTCTCATCAACGACCGCGCAGGTTGCATTTCTGCCATAATTTATATTTGAATCTCATGTTAAACAGTTTCATTTTTTTCTGCATTAAACTAACATTATAATTAATATTTAAATTTAGATTTATGACTTCTCCAGAAATTTACAGAAGATTTCATTTTCCACCAACTTTTCAAGAACCTAAAAATTGCATTTTCATTTTTCAAAGCTTTTGCAGGTTTTTCAAGACCATATGAGCCCTGTAATGAACTTGATTATTTGAGAGGTGGAGGAATACAGAACAAGTGTAGATGGTAGTGGTGTTATCTAGAACAGTGTTTTTCAACCAGTGTGCCGTGAGAGATGGTCTGGTGAGCCGTGGGAAATTACCCACTTTCACATATCTAAAACATTTACCCTCACTATCAGCTCTGTTCATCCAAACGGGCCCTGATGTAACTAGATAGTTTGGAATATGCAAGATCGTAAAATACATTTTTCTTTGATTCGATAAATGACTCTTTAACCAGAATGATGTTGCCGCAATTTGGTCGCTAAACTAGCCACAAGCACTGCTTTCAGAAAAGTCCCGCCCCTTCAACTGCCTCCGCCAATAATTGTTGGAGGCTTGATCACATGTCATCAATCTGACCAATCAGAAGTGGTTAATGTCCATACTTCCTTGTTCTGATTCGGCTCATAAAGTATCTCAGTTCCAACAAAAATGAAAGGTAGTGGTGTAGCTTCCAGCGGTATCCGACGTCAGACAGTTTAAAAAGTGAACAAAAGAATAAAGCTCAGAGACGCGACTATGCCCGGAATCCGTGCAAGTTAATGCACTACATCCCCCATGATGCATTGGGTTAAAGCAGTGTTTCTCAAATGGTAGGGGACGTGGGACAACCCGGGATCATGCCATTTATATTAGTTACTAAACAATTGATCGGAGAACCGTTAGTGACCATGATATACACAGAGAGAGAGAGGAAATATTTAATTAAACCTCAAGAATTGCAATGGAAAAATATTTAACGGATGAAAAGAAACGGAGAGAAAGAGAAAGTGCGCGCTGGGGGGTTACACGTGCAGCAGCACACGAGCCAAACAGAGAGAGAAAACATCAACACAAAATGTAAAGAAAATTAGAGACATTAGAAAAGAAGAAAAAACTGGAACCATTTGACTTTTCTTGATAATGTGAAGGAACAGAGTCTGCAGGAAATCATTCTATTGACTTTATTCCGGGGGCCTCTCATGTAAAAGGGATTATGGGTGCAACTTCCGGCATAGCAACCGGAAGTTACACGGCTCTATTTGTTTCCACTGAAAGTTGGCGGTTTTGTTAGCTTTAGCGGTGCATACAAACTTTAAAAGCCTGTTTTACTTAATCCCTCAAAGTTTTCAAAAATGTCTTTGCGCAGTTCAGGCGCATGTTTTGCAGCTCGTGGTTGTACTAACAACCAAACCAAAATAAATTTGTGGAGCGTTGTGTGTAACATTGACCGCTGACGAAGAGGGAGTGCAGCGGCCCTCCTTGGTACAGATTTTACCGTCTACCGGGCGAGGATGAAGTCAGAAGGATGTGGATGAAAATTTAAATCTTTCATTTTGTGAATAAAGTACACACGGAGGAAAGTTCGTATCCAACATTATGGTGGGGTTACTCCAGAACACCAGAGAAGAAGAGACGCCGGGTACTGCAGAGACCTGACAGCAGCGGTTAAGCTAGTTTCATATTCGACATTCGTCACACATTCAGTAATGAACGGCGATATTTCTCAAACGCCTTTGCTAAAAAAAAACAGTAAAAATGTTTTACTGACAGATGATAAATCAATGTTTCACATGACTCGTTTTCATTATTCACGATCCACGTAACGAGCAGACCACCGCAAACGCCGCTGCGATGTGAGCGGAGCCGGAGCGCTTTGCTCGAGCTGCTGCTGAAAGTGATGTGGAATGTTGATTGTTTTATCATCTCTCAGGAAAAACATTTTTGGTGTTTTTTAGCAAAGGTGATTGAGAAATATTGCCGTTCATCACTGAATGTGTGACGAATGTCGAATATGAAACTAGCTTAACCGCGCTGCTGACAGCAGAGTCACAAGAGCAGACAAGATATTTCGTGTGTAATTGCTGCATCTCCTGGTATCAGCTATTCAAAAATTACTTTGTCAAGACATGAAACGGGCAAAAGCTTCACCGTGCGATGCATCCCTTATCACAGCATGTAAACACAAGCACGGGAAGAGATAACGTTACAATTGATCAGCACTCTGTGCTAACTCTGGCACAAATAGGCATAAATAAAGAATTAAGATTGTTTATAGCTTCGCCACCTGCTGCAGCTGAATTGAGAAAGTAGCTAAAAACAGTAGCCAAAAATGCTACTATATGTTATGTTTTGTAAGGTCATCCTCCAATCCCTCAATTTTATCAGACACCGGAGTTGTTACGTCGCCTCTTTTAAGACATGACAGCTGGTTTTTCCACATTTATATGTAGTTATAGATCCAAAACAAGAGGAATTGTGCTGTTGGCTCTACAGTTGTAATGTAAATATATGCGAGTTCAGGCGTCTACCGGAAGTATCACCCATAATTCACGCAAAGGCTCATGGGGTTAGGAATAAGGTCAATATGTGTAAATAGATATATTCTATTTATATATTCCACAACCAACAAACACCTGAGAACTGAGAGAATCTTCTCTAAAACAGAGCAGATCATCACTGACAGAAGAAACAGATGACATCCTCAAAGCTGAGACTCTTTTGTCTTTCTTTATGCTATTGTGAATAAAATTCTGTTGCTTTTTTACACAATTTAATTTGTATTTTGGGTTGTGGTTGCAGAGTTGTGTGTTGTTCACTTCAAATGTGTTTAAAAGGAAAAAAGCTTAAAATGAGTTAAAAACTGAATAGTTGATAGCTAGTTCTTTTTTCATTTATTTTGTACATTTTATCTTTAAGGGATATATAACAGAAAATACAATTACACTTTATATGAATAAAAACATGTTTACATTATGGATTTTGACCATAATCTTATATAGTAGTTTATACTAAATTAAATAAAGCCAAAAACAACCTAAAAACGTAATTTGGTAGCCAAAAGAACATCTTTCAGAGAGCTAATGCAAAAAAATTGAATTTTTAAGAAGAGTCAAAATTCCCATCACTACTACAAGGAAAGACCACTGTTTTAACTTGTCTGATAGATTTGGAAAGATTCTTATTAAAAAAAAAATCATAAAAACTGATTATTTAGAATTTTCTTTAAAGATTTTTTAGTCATTCTTTAATGATAATAAATGTAGACTGTTTTGAATAGATATACGTTTAACTTGAGCAAATTGACTAATGATAACAATGGTATTTGCAGCAGAAAGTTGTGTGTGTGCGGGGTGAGAGAGTGAATTGGGATTGAGAAACACTGGGTTAAAGTGACAGCACCTCTGCGCTGCAATGATGCTTCTTGATTATTTAAAAAAAATTACACTAGATTGTGGAGGGAATGTACATCAATACAGACTCATTTTTTTACCTTTTTGGATGCTAGTGCTAGTGTGCTGCGGGACTTTTTTCATGTAAAAAGTCTACCTTGACTCAAAAAGGTTGAAAAACACTGATATAGAACATCCACACCCAGCAGCCAGTCAGAATCAAGTCTTCACCTAGACCATAGTATAAGTTCATTTCTATTGCAGAAACACAGTGTTTGTTTCTCATAACTGTATATCAGAGTTTTCTTGGAGTAATACTGCAGACATTGAAGTCTTTGCCGTTCTGCTAATCTTACTATTGATTTGTCTTTGTATACACAAATTACACGTCTGGGTTAAGAGTTTATACATTAAAAAAATTCATACGATATAAATGAAGGAACATTTTTCTCACTGGCCTCTTTTTGTCGTGTAAAATTTACAGAGTAAAACATTACTCACAACCCAACATTGTGATTAATTATTTTTTTAATCGATTGACAGTACCAAATAAAACACAATATCAAAACATCAGGGAGAGTCAGCATATCACTTCACACACGCATAATGCAGCAGGCAGAATATCTACAGGAGTCTGAGAAACATGCAACCCCCCACTAAAAGTGCTCCAACAGTCCACCAACCTTATAGGTGTGTATACGGTTTCCATAACAGAACCAGAACCAGAGTTTTAGAGAATCCAGCACCACAGCTGGAGGAGCAAACACCACATCATTGTTTTGTTCTGTGGGCCTCATATTCACACTAATGAGAAAAATCTCTGCTTATCTGCCTCCTCAGTTCTGCAGTGGTGGTCAGCCCGTCATGAGGGTCTATAAGACGGTTCTTTACAAACAGGAAATTGTGTATGCAGTGTTGGTCCACAGTCCAGATGATCAGAACTTCTCACAGTGTCCTTTATTGGCTGAAGACCCGAACGCCGTCTGCTTCTTCAGAGATGGCAGTTTCTTCTGGAGGTCAGAGGCCATGTGTTTGACACACTGGTGAGTTCTAAGAGCAACAGCAGATACAGTACTTCAGTAAATGAATTAAAACATGACAGGCTTTGTGTTCAAATAATGAAGAAAGAATATCAGGACCAAAAAAAAGCATTCTTGAACCTCTGATGTTAATTTCATTTTAGTTATTTATTATTTTTGACATATGATGTGAAATAAAAGTAAACAATTTTTACAATTTGTTTACTATTTGGGTTTGAAGACGAGCCATAAAATATTGGTCTTATAATTAATTATATTCTCAATAATTAATTATGTTCTCAGTAATCATCCATCAATCAACGGTGGGGACCTCTCTGGATGGCTCGCCAGTTCATGCAGGGCTCCTAAAAATCCTCTAGAAGTTCATTTCTTCTCATCTTTGTGACCTATAAAGCCTATGTAGTCTTTCAGTACTGCCTTAAAGAGCCTATACCACACTATAAAAAGGGAAACATGGGATCAATTAACAGCTCTGGGCTATATGGCGCCCTAGGCAAAAAATGAATTTGGCACGACCAGCTGTGTCTTAGACTCTGACGTTCCACCTGGGGCACGAACTGGGGCATCCTTCGCTTCCAAGCAGCGCGTTAACAGACTGCACCACCAGCTTGTTTTCAAATGGAAAGTAGTGGGCTTTTAATCATTAAATGTGTTAACAAACCCACTAGACAGCTAGTTAAATTAGTCTTTTTTGACGTAAATGCAGGGAGGAGTGAATTTCCAAACAATTTTATTCAAGTAAAACAGACAAATCTCTGCTTTGAACCCGTTTCCTCCTCTTTCTTTGTTCATTTTTAACGAAACACTAACAGCGGCAACACACCCCACTTAGCACTTACCCAACCAAGCTTAGCAGCAGCTACAGGAAGAGTGTGGTGCATCAAACTGTTAAACAAAAAAAAATATATGTAATTGTTGTGATTTTGCACCTCCTCCAGCAGACGGTGCCCTAGCCAGCCGCCTAGGTCACCTATGCCTAGGGTCAGCACTGGTCTCTAGCCTGTGGGTGTTTAGTGGGGCCCTGCACTGCTATCATTTTTTATTTCATTTTTTTAAAAAAGTGCTATACAAATAAAGTTTGATTTGATTTGATTTGATCCCCATTCTTTGTGGCCGCGTTCGCTGCGGAGGGGACCCAGACCAGAGCGAGGAATTCTGGTCGGCCCTGTCGCCTTTTACACTGTCAATGCACGGAGGTCTGGTCGGCAAACACGGGGATTGCAGGCAACAGTGGGAGGCCCTTCTAAAAACCGAGAGGTTGATCGGTCCACTGGCCCGCTCCGTTCTGCAGGTGTTTAGAAGGGTCCAGCACCGCCTGCTATTTCAAGCTGTCATAATTTGAAGTTGTGCATGTGTAAATTGTATTTTTTTTATTTGATAATTTTTGTATTTATGCACAAAATATATTGTATGACTTATAAATCAAGAATTACTCACGCACAAATTGAGGTGAGTCTATTTTCTTATCATGTTAAAGGGCCTGTATACCATGTTTTTCTTAAAGCGTAACACCAGACCATGAATCAACTTTTTTTGGCTGTTGATCTATATAAATGGGGCTTTAAAAGTGAAGTCTGTTGGTCTTTGTCAATTTTTTGTTAAAGTAAAATAAACTTGTTAAATTCTTTAAAATATAGTCAAAAACCGTCTGTGTGCTGCCACTACAGGTTGAATTGAGATATTACAGTTGAATTTTGTGACTGGTCAAACTATGTAAGTTTCAGAAGTCTCACGTCATGATCTGTAGCGCCAGTGATAAGAGTTCTGTTCTCCAGACCTGCACCTCTGACTGGATTTTCACATTTTGGCTGCAGGTGGTGTCAGCCTCCAACTTCACTGTTTGGTTACGCTTTTAAGCATTTCAGAGCAAATTATATGCATATATATGGTCATATATTAGCCTCGGCATCCTAAAATATATATTTTTTTTAAATGAAGTTTTTTTCTTAGCTTTTTTCCTACCCGGAAGAAAGACGACTCAATCCTTGAGGCTCTCTTTTGCTCTTTGTGGGATCCCTCCATCTGGTCATTCTAGATCCGGGCTCTGCAACGTGTCTGTGTTTCGCCCACGAAAATAAAACAACATACAAACTTTTGCAAAGATTTATGTGCATATCCATTCATTCATCTTCTTCCGCTTCATCCGGGACCGGGTCGCGGGGGCAGCAGTCTAAGCAGAGATACCCAGACTTCCCTCTCCCCGGTCACTTCCTCCAGCTCTTCTGGGGGGACCCCGAGGCGTTCCCAGGCAAGCCAAGAGACATAATCTCTCCAGCGTGTCCTGGGTCTTCCCGGGGGCCTCCACCCAGTGGGACATGCCCTGAATACCTCTCCCGTTCAGGAGGTATCCGGACCAGATGCCTGAGCCACCTCAACTGGCTCCTCTCGATGCGGAGGAGAAGCGGCTCTACTCCGAGCTCTCTCCGGGTGACCGAGCTTCTCACCCTATCTCTAAGGGAGCGTCCAGCCACCCTACGGAGAAAACTCATTTCAGCCGCTTGTAGTCGGGATCTCGTTCTTTTGGTCACGACCCAGAGCTTAAAACCATAGGTGAGTACTGGGACGAAGATCGACCGATAAATTGAGATAACTTTGCCTTCTGACTCAGCTCTCTTTTCACCACAACGGACCGGTACAGTGACCACAAAACGGCGGACGCCGCTCCATTCGGCCTGTGGATCTCATGCTCCGATCTTCCCTCACTCATAAACGAGAGATATTTAAACTCCTTCACCTGAGGCAGGAGCACTCCACCCACCCAGGGTGGGCAAGCTACCCTTTGCGATCACTGCTACCTCCACGGAGAAATTGTTTGTGTTAGCCTGGGGGCCGTGCTGACAGCAGACTCCTTCTTGAAAAGCTGTTCTTATAGAGAGAAAATAGCTCCCTCTGATTTGTAACTCATACAATACTTTTTTTGCAGGCACTTTTAATTGTGTATTCACATGTACAAAAATTACAAAAACACACCAACTTACAGGGCCTAAAGCAGGGGTCTGCAAGCTACAGATCTAGAGACACATTATCTCTCTATTGTGGCTCCTCGGCCAAACATAAAATAAGTCATGAAGACTGCTAATAGAGACATGTCAACCGTCTGAGTCAGCAGCTCCTGATAATGGCTGTCTAACCAAAACTAACTAAAGAAAACAAATAAACAAAGCCCACAAACTAAGACTACCAAGGTCCAACCCCAAACTAAAATAACAAAACCCAGCAGTGTAAGACTGATGAGGATAAAGAGGGGAAAAAAACAAAAAAAGAAAAAAAATGATATTCTTAACATAAGAATTACTTAGCATTTATTTAATTTCGATTAGTTAAATGTATAAATTGATGTCTGAGGTTCACATAGTTGATAAACTATGTAGGTTTTTACATCCTGTTGACCTGAAGACGTCTTGTTTGTTCAACTCTACCTCCAGAATGAACTGATTTTATATGCAAAGAAAAACTTTGGTAAAAAGTTTGATTTTTTATCAGTTAAAGCTAGGGCTGTCAGATTTGTCGCGTTAAAAACGCGTTAATCTGACATGTGCTTGACGCCGACAATTTTTTTGACGCATTAATCGCAGGCTTTCTCATACGTGCCTTTCCATACCGCGCGCGCGGGCGTCCCGCCCTCCAACTCACCGGCTGCTCTCACTAGATCACCGGCGGGTCTCCAACCACCGAGCTGTGAGCTAAAACCGGCTGGCGCTAGGACCTGGAGAGCTCCTGCACTCTAACCCGCCTCCGGTTCGCGTCCAGTACCACGTCTGGTGGTACCGGCTCGCATCCGGCGCCGCGTCCTGAGAGCTGCGGACCCCCGACGTTCCGAACAGCAAGCGCACCGGGGGATGTTTTAAATGTTCTGGAGGTTTAAGCGTGATCCAACCCCAGCATAGCGGTCTGTCTGCCGGCATATTCATGGCGTGAGCTCCGCTGGACACGTCGCTGCATCGAGCTGCAGCCAGAGAACACGGCGGGAGTAACAGACTGTCAAACTATCCACAGTGTATCCCGCTTTTCTCAGTCTTTAATGTTTTAAAAAACAAAAGTTCATTGGAAATGATAAATCTCTATTTCATTGATTACTGTAGTTCAGCAGAGGAGGAAAATATTTGGTCCTGACAAAAAATGAACATGAAAGTGTTATGGAAATGTTATTTTTGATGTTTTTTATTTTATTTTACTGAACGTTGATTGAAGTTTTGAATATAAAATGCCCTTCACTTGGACTTGGGCTTTTGTTAGGCATTTTATGTTACAGCCTTTTATAGTTAAGAAAGTTTATCTCAATACAATGTTACAAAATAAAGTATTTCTGATGAAAACTATTAATATTGTCATTCTTGTTTTCATAATTAATGTAGAACTGCTAAATTCCACGAAGCACACATTTTTTTCCTTAAAAAAGGCCACATATTAATTTGCGATTAATCTGGAGTTAACTCAGGACTTAATCGCAATTAAAAAATTTAATCGCCTGACAGCTCTAGTTAAAGCACATATTATCTTATGCTGCACAACATTGGTTACTAGCTGTCCAGAGCTGTACTGAGGTGATCCTGTTTGACACAGAGCATCTTTTATCTTGAAATTAAGGTATTTGAGCTACTGTCGCACGTTAATAATAAAAAAATATCACATTTTGGGAGATTCTAGTTTCCTTTTTATTTTTTGCTTTTCTTTGTGCCAAAAATATACATAATTCATGTTTATTATTTTAAATAATAATCCCAAATGACTCTTTTACTGTTAAAGGTTGCAGACCCCTGGCCCATGCCATGCTTTTCTAAAGTCTTTGAGCATAAACCGTATTCATATATATGATCATATATTCCAAGAACATGCTTCATTGGTTAATTGGTTACTCTAAATTGTCCCTAAGTGTGAATGGGTGTGTGATTGTGGGAGTGGTGACATGTCCACGGTGTACCCTGCCTTCGCCCTGAAGTGGCTGGGTTAACTCCAGCAGCAGTTTACCTTCACAGCACTGATCACATCACATATTTATTTTCTCAACCTTATAATTGTTGTTTGTTCTCCTTGACAGGTATGGGCTCTTCCAAAACAACAACAGTTTAGAGGTGAAGAGTTTTGCATATCATCCTTTTTATGTCTGGGACAATGTCGCCATCGCGTTCCATGTTGGGAAAAAGGTACGTTCACTGTTCACGCTGCATCTCCATGTTTATGAACTCAGTCTTTTCCAAGTCCAGACCAAAGAACTCCAATCATTCATTATTAACTCTAGGTCATGGGTCTGCAACCTGCGGCTCCAGAGCCAGGTGTGGCTCTTTTATCTCTCCATGGCGGCTCTCTGGCTACGCTTATGGCTAATTTGTTATTTACTTAGGTTTTTTAGGCTAATTTGGAGTTTAGCTTCTATTTTAGCAACATGCTAATGTTTTTGGCTAATTTGGTATCAACTGAGGTTTTTTAGGCTAATTTAAAGTTTAGCTTCTATTTAAGTATATTACTATTGTATTTGATTAATTCAGTTTACTGATAAATTTTAGGCTATTTAGGAGTTGAGCACAACATGCTAGCTTTTTGGCTAATTTGGCATCTCCTAAGGTAAAAGTTAAAATACAATTTAAAAAAAAAATCAAATTTTGAGAGATGCTGGTTTCATTTTATATTTTTGCTTTTGTTTGTGCTAAAAAAAATAGACATAAGTCATATTAAAAATAAAAAGACGGGAATGCAAATCCAAATTTCTTAAAGGCTAAGTAAATCTTTGCGGCTCAGAGGTTTTGATCAGTAGAAAACTAGTATAAATGGCTCTTTTAGTGTTATAGGTTGCCGACCCCTGGTTTAAGTGAACATCTTGCTGCTCTCCAACCATCTCCTCTAAAGCTTTTCTCTGTAGCTTCTCTCCTCTCTACAGTAGCTTAGAATCTTGAAGCAGCCGATGAACAGCTGGACCTCAAACAGATGGTTTTTGCAGAATCATTATGGTTCATGTAAACTTGAATGCATGAAGTACCCATCCATAAGATGCAAAATCAGTGAAACCTCAGATGTTCTGTCTTTTCCACAGGAGTGTGAACCATCAGTTGTTATGTAGACAAAGAACAGCTGGAATAAATATTTCAGCTGTGAAGAACAACAGGTTAAGTGTTAGAGCACGAGAACTGACCAAACAGCTCAATAAATGAAATAGAGAACATTTTAACAAAAGGTTGAATCACATCTGCCTGTTCCAGATTCTCTGTCCTGGTTTTTCAACTGCCTATTTTCCAGCTTTTTCTGCTTCAGCTTGTTAGTAGAATCGTCTTGTTTGAGGTTTTCATTGATTTAAAGCTATATAGTGGTTATCTCTGCTGCTGTCAACAGAAAATCCAAAAACTTTGAAATAAAACAGTTTGTCTTTTTGAAAGCTAGAATGGAGCCAGAACAGGTTTCAAGTCAGGGTCTCATTGCGCTGGTCCAAAAGCCCAGATAAAAGAAGATTGTTATGTCAAGAAGAACATCCAACGTAAAGTCTTTGGGGAACCGATTATGCAAATCAGCTAATGCTTAATCTTACAGTACTTACAGGCTATTTAGGTGGTATTTATATAGTACGTTGTTTTGTTCCAACTGGATTTTTACAGTGTAAATACATGGTACTTTTTATATAACCTACTG
This sequence comes from Oryzias melastigma, assembly GCF_002922805.2. Lineage (NCBI taxonomy): Eukaryota > Metazoa > Chordata > Actinopteri > Beloniformes > Adrianichthyidae > Oryzias > Oryzias melastigma. Next base: position 6,635,088 of record NC_050525.1, read on the forward strand.
GGCACTTACATTGTACTTGCTGTGTATTTATGTGGTATTATTTGGTAGGGATGTAACCATTCAGTCAAGCCACGATTCGATTTGGTTCACAGTTTTAAAGTCACTATTTCGATTTTTCCAAATACAGCCAAGGCCCGATCCAAATTCTCCCCTTCTTCCTTCCCCTTTACCCTCCCCCTTCGTTTATCCCTCCGTGCCTAATACTGTCTAATTTTTCGGATGTGACTTTCGTTTGATGACATAATCAATATCACCGGTCTGCTAGCATTAGCAAAGAGCTTCCAGCGCTCGAATATCCATAACAACAGCTGTTTTATAACTTTAAAAAGGTCACGTGACAACAAAGACATTACTTACATTTCTTACATGTAAACTTCTGTGGTTCAGAGTGCATCCATCTGAAGAAAAGAGCTTCTTAGTGCGGCGCGGTTTACTCCTGCTATAGTTGACTTTGGACATCTCTGTTTGGAGTGTGAAACTTAAAAAATGATAATAATAAGAATATATTATGGGATAATTACAGTCAAAAATGAATGTTAGTCTGAACTATCATGTCTAAAGTTGTCCCAAAATGAGTGTGTCATGGAGCAACCTGCTGCTACCGTCTCCAGTCACCAGAGGGAGCGCTCACCAGAGCTTTGAGCTCACCACCTGCCATTACCTGGACTCATCAGCTCAGCTGTTCCCCATCACCTCATCACCACCTCAGCATATAGTCTGGCTCCACACTCCACTCCCCGCGAAGCTTTGTTTGTGCCACCTTGCCTGCAACTCTGAGCATTTACACCTGACCTGACCTGACCTGACCTGACCTGACCTGACCTGACCTGACCTGACCTGACCTGACCTGCCCTGACCTGACCTGACCTGACCTGACCTGACCTGACCTGACCCTGCTTCTCTGATTGCCTGCTGCCTGCCCCTGACCCTCGCCTGGACTCTGACTCCTCTTCTAGCTCGTCTCGGATGATCCCATGCCCGTGTATGACCTCTGCCTGTCTGACCCTGCTTACTCTGTGGATTGTACATAAACCTGCTGCACGTGGAACCAGCTGTCTGCCTGTTTGTGACAGAGTGTAAGAAGTGGAGTTTTATCGTGTACTGTTCATGTACGGGTCTAAAACAGTTCATTGAGTTCATTCAAAGTGCCATGTTATTGTGTTATATACAGACACTTAAACGTCTTCATGCTTGGATAAGTCGGTTAAAACACTGTAGGAGTTTCAGTTATTTCCTTTTGCCTGATAGCTAGTGCGCTTACACTTCAACGTTCTCTCATCCAGCAAATGTGAGTTTGAGTCCCACAGTAAACACATGTTTACTATCTTTCTCTTTAGCTGACTTTTAGCAACAGTTTTGTTGTTTTTAAAAAGACGTTCATATCACAAAAGTGCTTTTTATGCCTAATATAATGCAACTATTTATTAAAAAAACGAAAACCCTTTACAGTGGGATTTGAACCCAAGTGAGTCACAGTAAATTGATCAGATCTTGCACATTAGCACTGCACCACAGGCAAACTCATTTTCTTTACTGATTAATATAAATGATTTGTCATGGATACTTTGAAACTTGATCACATTAATGATATGAATGATCCTTAATAGTCTGAATCTATTAATATTTGATATTAAGTCCTGAACCGGATATGGATAATTCATGTGGAGAAAATAATATGGTCGAGTCGGGGTGGGATTATATAAGTTCGCTTCCTTCCACTTCCTTTTAAGCGATCTACGTGTGATTCTCTAAGTGATATGTCATGTATTGTGACATGATTGCTTGAAATAAACAATTTCATTCATTCATTCATTCATTGATAGATTTCTCACATTTTTAAACTGGAATAAAAGGTTTCTGCAGGTTTGCTGATGTCATTACTACAAAATGAGATTCCTTTAGATAGTCTGTTTTGATATTTTCAATAGTTAATCCATCCATCTTCTTCCGCTCATCTGGAATCACGTCATGGGGGCAGCAGTCTAAGCAAAGATACCTACTTCCCTCTTCCCGGGCACTTCCTCCAGCTCCTCTGGGGCGACCCAGAGGAGGCTGGCCGAGAGATGTAGTCTCTTCAATGTGTCCTGGGTCTTCCCCAGGGTCTCCACCCAATATAATGTAATATACTGTATGTAATAATTCAATACATACTTGTAAAAGCAAAAAAGAAATGGAAGAGGAAAAGCGAAAATGAAACATTGAGTAGCATCAAAATAATAATGTTGCTAAAAGTCAGCAGAAGAGAAAGCATACACGAAGAATCTGCTGTGTTTACCGTGAGGCTCAAACTCACATTTTCTGCATGAGAACAAGTTAAACTGCAAGTGTACTAGTTATTATGCCACGAAAGATAACTGGAGTTTCAGTAGTGTTTTAGCCATTTTAGTCAAGCATAAGGATGTTTTCTATATAAATCTGTGACACAACAAGACGGCGCTTTGAATGGGCTAGAACATCTTCTTGTACGCCATAAAATTCTGCTTTTTATTCCCGTCTTGGGACAACTTCAGACTATGATAGTACAGACAATACACCCATTTTATGACTATCACAGTTCTCAAAGTCAGTGAATGCACCAGGACTGAAGTTACCACCCTCATCGCTAGCCCCGGCCCAACAAGAAATTTTCAGATTTTAAACTTAAAAAAAAGAGTTGAAAAGGAAAAAAAATGTTAAACCTAAAAAACTGAACATTCGAAGCTTAAAAGAATTGTTTATTTTAGAATAGAAAAAGGTCCGCAGCCAGGGGCCGGAGGAGATCTGGTTTGGGGACCACAGGATTTCCTCTCTGCTCTTTGCAGATGATGTTGTTCTGTTGGCTCCACCTTAGATGGATGAAGCTGATTTGCTGTGGTGATCCCTTAAGGGAAAAGCTAAAAGAAAAATATGTCTTCTTAAAAATTGGGAGAAGTTAACTAAAGCCTTTTCTTTGTAAAGGTGCTGAAGTTTGATGTGGATCAGCTCGGACGGAAAGTAAAGTACTGTGAGCTAGATGATCTGACAAAAAGGCAAAAAAGGAAATGGGGTGAGAAAATACTGACTTATGTTGAAGCTGAAAAACTGTTCAAGAGATTATGGTCTGAGCTCCCACTGGAGAAAGAGGATCACACCAGGTAAGGAAGTAAGCTCCGCCTCCTGTTTATTAAACAGTTCAGGACTATTTTTTCTGCACCTTCTTCCTTCCTGCTTCTGTTGCTATAAAACTTGAAGACATCATAAGAAAACTTTTATAATTTTTTAAATTCTTGTCATTTTTTCTGGTTTGTAAATTACTGATTATTTTCCCCTGGACATAACTTAAAGATATAAGTTAAATGATTTGTAGGGACAGAACATTTGCAAATACAGGTATAACTGTCAGTGAATGCTGCTCATTAGGATGCAGGAAGCTTTCACCGTCCATGATTTGTGCAGACACCGCTGTAGAGACCACTAAAGTGACCTGAGCGGCTCAGACCTGCTAAAAGGTCAGTCAGCATTTAACCCAACATTTAATGATGGAATTCATGAACCCGCAGAGGGAAGAGTTCGCCTTCGTGTTTACAGTCAGCTGAAGGATTTCCTGCAGAACAGCGAGTAGAGATTCTGTCACAAAAGGGTTTCTGCTCAGATTATTCCAGGATAGACATTTTAAGAAAGTGAGAAGTGACCAGAGCTGATGTTCTGTTAACCAACCAGTGAAGCAGACGTGTGTTTGTTTGTGAGGTTTTCTGACTGCTAAATCCCTCCCATGTTCTCTTTGCTGTTTCAGAGACGATGAAGCTCCTCCTCCTCAACCCTCCTCATAAAAACCTCCTGTAGCTCCGCCCACCCGCGGTGTCTCCTGATT
>NC_050525.1:6638997-6639798 GCF_002922805.2 Oryzias melastigma
GATGATTCTCTAACTATTATTAGGATCATTGATAATTATTTATATGATTATTCCTAAAGATAAATATTTGATGTTATTGCTTTTACTGTATTATGAAATCATTAACTGGAGTTCAATATTTAACAATTGTGATAAATGTAGAAGATTTTATTGGAATCAAAAAGGGAAGTGTGATGTTATCCTATTCTTTTAATATTTTAGGTGAAGGTTTACTTTCTTGTTGGGGCTGAAGGTTTTGTTTTTGTTTTGCTGCAGATGCTAAACTCTGTTGTAGGAACCATAAAGACGTGTTAGGATTTAAACAGGTCTTTGTGGTCTTCACTAGTCCTTCAGTCGTGGTGGAGACATCTCCACGTTTCTTATTGAAAATCACTGAGAATCAAAGAGGAGCGCTGAGGCTTCATTCTACACACTGACTTCATGTAATAAAATTGTTTTCTCCAAAGAGTTCTGTTTTTTTTTCTATAACACCTTAATATGTTCTGAACAGTTTCTTGAGTCAATCCTTTTAGTCAGAGAGACTTCTGCTCCAACCGTCTCAGCTCTGACGGGTTCTTCTCCAGATGTTCATCAGGATGTAGCTCAGGGCTCTTAGGAGACTTCAGAGGATTATAATGTTTTAGTTGTTTTCTAATTATTTCATCTGTTTGTGTTTTGGATCCTAAACATAGATGATCTTCGTATTGTGGATGTTCATATTTCAGATCACAGCTTGTTACGACCCCGGCCTTCTCCTCTTCCAGGCCTGTGTGTTTTTGTGTGTTTTCCCTTATTTGTTTGCAGGTCCTGGTTGAGTTGGAG
>NC_050525.1:6642206-6646211 GCF_002922805.2 Oryzias melastigma
GCAACAGCAGACTGCACCTTTGCACATCTGGATTATTTATCATATATATATCATTACTGGACTATTCATCATTATTAATGCACCTTAACAACTGCACATGTACCCCAATATCCAGTTCTGTCAGTCTCCTTTGCACAATAATATCCGCTTTAAATTTGCACAACTGATTAGGAAATATCTTAGTCACTTACATATGCATAGTTTGTTTATTTCGTATATATACCTTGTTTTCAGTCATCCTGTAAATATCCAAAAACTTTAATTTTTTTTTTTTTATCTTTATGGCATTCAGAGTGAGCTGCAAAGTAAGAATTTCATTGTACGGGGAAACCCGTTTCTTTACTGTACATATGACAATAAACCCTTTGAATCTTGAATCTTGAGATAGTCTGTTTTGATATTTTCATAGTTAATCCATCTATCTTCTTCCGCTCATCTGGAATCACGTCACGGGGGCAGCAGTCTAAACAAAGATGCCCAGACTTCCCTCTCCCCGGCCACTTCCTCCAGCTCCTCTGGGGGGACCCCGAGGCATCAAAATAATAATGTTGCTAAAAGTCAGCAGAAGAGAAAGCAAACATGAAGAATGTGCTGTGTTTACCGTGGGGCTCAAACTCACATTTTCTGCATGAGAACAAGTTAAACTGCAAGTGTACTAGTTATTAGGCCACGAAAGATAACTGGAGTTTCAGTAGTGTTTTAGCCATTTTAGCCAAGCTTAAGGATGTTTTCTATATAAATCTGTGATACAACAAGACGGCGCTTTGAGCTGGCTAGAACAGCTTCGTGTATGCCATAAAATTCTGCTTTTTATTCCCGTCTTGGGACAACTTCAGACTATGATAGTACAGACAGTACACCCATTTTATGACTATCACAGTTCTCAAAGTCAGTGAATGCACCAGGACTAAAGTTTTCAGATGTTAAACTTAAAAAAAAGAGTTGAAAAGGAAAAAAAATGTTAAACCTGAAAAACTGAACATTCGAAGCTTAAAATAATTGTTTATTTTAGAATACAAAAAGTTAAGGACTTTTTTTTATTGTTGTTTTTGGCCAAACACCAATATTTTTTTTTAACTTGTTATATTTAGGTTGCAAATAATAATGGTCCCAATTTAGCTTTGGAGTAGAGGATGCTGAAGACAGGGTTAGATGGGGGAAGTTGATTTGCTGTGGTGATCCCTTAAGGCAGGGGTATTCAAGTCCAGGCCTCGAGGGCCGGTGTCCTACATGTTTTCCAACCAACCTTCCATTGAAGCTCCTTATTGGCTGCTAATTTCCAGGATCAGGTGTGTTTAGCCAATAAGGAGCTTCAATGGAAGGTTGGTTGGAAAACATGTAGGACACCGGCCCTCGAGGCCTGGACTTGAAAACCCCTGCCTTAAGGGAAAAGCTGAAAGAAAAATATGTCTTCTTAAAAATTGGGAGAAGGTAACTAAAGCCTTTTCTTTGTAAAGGTGCTGAAGTTTGATGTGGATCAGCTCGGACGGAACGTAAAGTACTGCAAGCTAGAGTGTTTCACACAAAGCCTAAAAAGGAAAAAGAATGAGAAAATACTGACTGCTGACAAAGCTACAAAACTGTTCAAAAGATTATGGCCTGAGCTCCCACTGAAGGAAGAGAATCACACCAGGTAAGGAAGCTAACACAGAAGCTCCGCCTCCTGTATATTAAACAGCTCAGGACTATTTTTTCTGCACCTTCTTCCTTCCTGCTTCTGTTGCTATAAAACTTGAAGACATCATAAGAAAACTTTTAGAATTTTTTAAATCTTGTCATTTTTCTGGTTGGTAAATTACTGATTATTTCCCCTGAACATACCTTAAAGATATAAGTTAATTGATGTTAAATTTTTGTAGGGACAGAATTTGCAAATACAGGTATAACTGTCCGTGAATGCTGCTCATTAGGATGCAGGAAGCTTTCACCGTGCATGATTAGTGCAGACACCGCTGTAAAGACCACTAAAGTGACCTGAGCGGCTCAGACCTGCTAAAAGGTCAGTCAGCATTTAACCCAACATTTACTGATGGAATTCATGAACCCGCAGAGGGAAGAGTTCGCCTTCGTGTTTACAGTCAGCTGAAGGATTTCCTGCAGAACAGCGAGTAGAGATTCTGTCACAAAAGGGTTTCTGCTCAGATTATTCCAGGATAGACATTTTAAGAAAGTGAGAAGTGACCAGAGCTGATGTTCTGTTAACCAACCAGTGAAGCAGACGTGAGTTTGAGTTTGTTTGTGAGGTTTTGTGACTGCTAAATCCCTCCCATGTTCTCTCTGCTGTTTCAGAGACGATGAAGCTCCTCCTCCTCCTCAACCCTCTTCATAAAAACCTCCTGTAGCTCCGCCCACCTGCGGTGTCTCCTGATCTTATATTTACTCTGTTTGCTCTGATTTGCTTGCTGTAACCCCCCCCTCATCCCCACCAATCACAGATGTGTGTGAAGTTTTTGATTATGCTGATGATTCTCTAACTATTATTAGGATCATTGATAATTATTTACATGATTATTCCTAAAGATAAATATTTGATGTTATTGCTTTTACTGTATTATGAAATCATTAACTGGAGTTCAATATTTTAATAATGATTTATTTTAACGAATCTGATAAATGTAGAAGATCTTATTGGAATCAAGAAGGGAAGTGTGATGTTATCTTATTAATCTTTTAGGTGAAGGTTTACTTTCTTGTTGGAGCTGAAGGTTTTGTTTTTGTTTTGCTGCAGATGCTAAACTCTGTTGTAGGAACCACAAAGATGTGGTAGGATTTAAACAAGTCTTTGTGGTCTCCACTAGTCCTTCAGTTGTGGTGGAGACATCTCCACGTTTCTTATTGAAAATCACTTAGGATCAAAAAAGAACACTGAGGCTTCATTCTACACACTGACTTCATGCATAAAATGTAATAAAATTGTTTTCTCCAAAAAGTTCTGTTTTTTTTTCTATGACACCTTAATATGTTCTGAACAGTTTCTTGAGTCAATCCTTTCAGTCAGAGAGAGTTCTGCTCCAACCGTCTCAGCTCTGACGGGTTCTTCTCCAGATGTTCATCAGGATGTAGCTCAGGGCTCTTAGGACACTTTAGGGGATTATAATGTTTTAGTTGTTTTCTAATTATTTCATCTGTTTGTGTTTTGGATCCTAAGCACAGATTATCTAAATATTGTGGATGTTCATATTTCAGATCACAGCTGCATTTATTTTAATACTGATCTTGGATTTAGACACCTGTCCAGGCAAAATAACTACTCAACAAAGAATCATAAACCAAACTTAGCAAAATATCTACTCCTGAAAACTCCCTTCCTTGGTTGACTGAGAACATTCGGGCATTTAGAAGATCTTCTTGTTAGGTGGAACGTATGTGGAAATCATCTAAACTAGAAGTTCATTTAAAAGAGTTAATCTCTTCACTGAAAACATCAAACAGGCCAGATCGGAATATTTTTCCAATCTGGTTAATATGAATAAGAGCAGTCCCGAAATGTTATTTTCTACTATACACAGATTGTATCACCCTCAGTTCCACCGGTGCTCATAGAAACAACCAGTGACTGCAACCCATCCATCCATCCATTTTCTTGACCGCTTCTTCCCTTTCGGGGTCGCGGGGGTGCCGGAGCCTATCCCGGCTAGTGATGGGCGAAGGCGGGGTACACCCTGGACAGGTCGCCAGTCTGTCGCAGGGCCTCAATCACACACTCATTCACTCTCACATTCACACCTAGGGGCAATTTAGAGTCACCAATTAACCTATGAGTGACTGCAACCGCTTTCTAAATTTTTTCATGTACAAGGTCAGTGATTTTAGATCACCTGTAGCATCATCTGCAGACTGGACCCCTATTCTCTGTCCCTCATTGTGCCATGTGGCCGTCCTTCATGCCTGTGACATTTGAGGGAGTGAGGAGTTTAGTAGCTGTGATGAAACCCTCTACCTGCCTGCTTGATGTTTTACCCACATACCTGTTTTTTAATTCATTTGACGTGGTCGGCCCACACA
>NC_050525.1:6647261-6659897 GCF_002922805.2 Oryzias melastigma
CATCTGCAGACTGGACCCCTATCCTCTGTCCCTCATTGTGCCTGTGGCCGTCCTTCATGCCTGTGACATTTGAGGAAGTGAGAAGTTTAGTAGCTCTGATGAAGCCCTCTACCTGCCTGCTTAATGTTTTCACATCCCTGTTTTTTAAATCATTTGACGTGGTCGGCCCACACATGTTGTAAGATTAGCATTTCTCTAGAAACCTGGTCAGTCCAATCCTTAAGAAGCCTCACTTAGATCCCACAGATCCAAATAACTATAGATCAATATCAAAACTACCTTTCTTAACTAAGATTCTGGAAAAAGTGGTAACAGTGCAATTAACTGCTTTCTTAGATAAATACAGTATTCTGGATCTGTATCAATCCAGTTTCTGTAGACTCCCCTCCACTGAGACTGCCCTGCTTAAGGTTTCAAATTATATATTTATGGCTTCTGACTCTGGTCGTTACACTGTATTGGTACTACTGGATCTCTCATCAGCTTTTGATATCACAAAATCTCGCTGCATCATCTAAAACAGGGATAGGGAACCCTGGTCCTCGAGAGCCTCATTCCTGCATGTTTTCCAATATGTCCTGCTCTGGCATGTTCTTGTTGGCTGGACACACCTGAACCAGGTAATTAGTCATGAGTCCCTACTCAAGACTGATTACCTGGTTCAGGTGTGTCCAGCCAATAAGAACATGCTGTCATGCAGACACAGCCCCCTGTACCGGGATAATCTTTTAACAATAATCTATAAACCCAAACATGGAGACATAATTACTTATGCTTTTGTAGAACTCTTCACCATAAATAAACCTGATTTCTCCACATTATCTGTGTCTTCCATGCATTCTAAGTGAGATATCCACAGACACTTTTCCTTATAGCATCATCCTGAAGGCATTAGCTGGTAGCTCCTCCCACATGCGGCCGCGTTGTCAAGCAGGAAGATTTTTTGATAGGTGACGAGCAGCGAATTTGTTGCATGACGAAAGAGGGGCGAAGCACGAGAATTTGTTGTGTGAATTGCATTTGGTGTGAGTGTGTCAGCGAAACATAGAAGAAGGAGAGCATGCAAACATCATCGATTGAGCAATAATAACACCTACACAACAGATCTGCTTCATGTGTAGAAAATATCATTTTTTTCTCCTCATTTAAAGAGATTGAAAGACAGGAACATAATCTTCTTCTGCTTTGAAGAAAAAAAACATCTAAGTTTCAGTGGAAGGAGGGGTCTACTTCTTGGGTTTCATCAGTCGCTGTTCATTTCTTCTGGGCCTGAGGTCCTCCTGCAGGTTCCTTTCTGAGTCCGAAGATCAGGAACCAAAGGAAGAAGGATCTACTGAGTCCTTCAGGAGAAGCCTAAGCAGAACAGTGACATGCTTTCACTGACGTTCATGGTTTCCTTGCTCTTCATCAAAGAGAAAAATGAAACGTAAACACATTGGAGCGACTGAAGTCACTTCAAATGCAAAAAGTTTTAAAGTTGATGAGATTCATAAGCACTTCAGTTTCTCCGATATCATGAGGAGCAAGCTGAAGAAAACAGAAGTATTTGGTTTGAATGAAAGGGTTCTGTGTGCGTCTGCGACGTCTCCATGCTGTGTGTGTGTTTGCCGCAGAGACAAAGTCTTTCTGTCCTCCATGTTTCCTTCACCAGAAACACGTCTTTCATTTTCCTCAACCAAACTTGCTTCTCCTGGATAGTTTTCCACTTTGATCTTGAACTGAAGTTTAAAGTTTTCAGTTTTTCTGGTTCAATTAAGTCAAAATGAGGAAAACAGAATCGTGACGATGACGACAAACTTGTTTGTCTCTGGGACAAGAAAACGTCTTGACGCGTCACACTGACATCCTCATCATCCACACACAAACACACAGTGTGCGGCTGGCCCCTCCCCCGTGACCCCCCCAACCCCTCTCACAGACCCTCACTGTTCTGTTGTTGTGGTCCAACCAAATCACACACAGACACACACGATGGCTGCTGCGCCGCCTCGAACGCCACGAGCCTTCATCACCTTTCTCTTCATCCTCACAGGTGAGTCATCCTCACGTTGAGACAGCCGCGGCTCAAACTCTCATGGGTTCAGGTCACCTGTTCTGAACATTTGTTCTTTGAAATAGTCAAATTTAGACTTCTTCTACACATTTGTGGAGAATCTGTTCTGAAAGTTGACAAAGAAGTGAAGAGGGATACTGACGATGAACAGGAAGTGATGAAGATGAGATGGGATCAATCTGATCCAGAACCTGCAGCGAAAACAGCCACAAAGGATGAGTGCCAGAATGAGAAGATGCAGAAAGCCGTCTGAGATCATCTCTCAGTCTTCCGGCTCTGATGGAATCAGATGTTCCTGACCAGATATCCTCCAACCGCTGGAGGGAGGAAAGCTTCTCTCTGAAGTGTGAGGAGGAACAGCTGAGGAGACTGGAGACTGTTGCTCAAACCTCCATGTTTACGCTTTAACAGCGGCGCTCCAGTGTTTATGTTCTTGAATTTTATGTAACTTATCCACCGTTAACACAATCAATGTAATTCCAGTAGATTCTGAATCAGAGTGATCGTGTTCAGGGTTGAAAAGTTAACGTGGATTTTGTGTTTAAGCGTCACCGATGACGCCTCAGGTGTTAGGGTTAAAGTAGTTTGATGACCTCATGTTAGCAGAAAGGCTAAGTGTTGAGTGATCAGGAAAACAACTGAAATTATCTCCACTGTACTTACGGCTAGTTCACACAAGTCGTGGAAGCACTGCAGTCCTCCAACAGAAGGCTCACGTCGTGAAGCGGATTGTTTCGCCGTCCGTCTGGTCTATGTTGTGTTTGAGCCGCAAGTGATCCGCGTCAATTCTGGCAGGAAGTTACATCTAGTTACATAAGAAACTTGGTTTATTTTCAAAGTATAACCAATTTTTTCACAATAAAACACTACGATAGATAAATGCGATCAGGTTTTTGTATCTGAATGGACTAGAGATAAAAAATAAACACACAATCACAACACACACTTCTCTCTGTGTCTCAACAACAGATAAATTAAAGAAGTGTAGGCCTACTAACTGTAACGCTTTGTTTAAAATGAGGCTAGACGTGCTGACATCAACAGAAAAAGGTTCGTCTCAAGGAGCCAAAGGTGCGTGAATGAAACAAAGACTTATAAAGATTTCAATCGATTGTATTGAAGAAAAAAAATAAATACAAAAACACAAAATAGGGAGCGAAGGCTGAGGAGGAAGGTTGTGGGGGAATGAAGGTAGATTTGAAGTGTCCAAGTTCATGGATCTTGAGAATTTCACTGCAATGAGTGTGGTGATAATCCGTTGGGCTCTATTGCAGATTGATGAGATGTTTATAGTCCAGCTTGGTTCAGGTTGGGTAGCTCGCCATCGATTTGGGACATCAGAAGAATACACACAACAAAAAAACCTGACCTAGGATGAGTCAGAAAATATCAAAATGAGAATCACAACAAAACAGTTTGACCACAGTGAAGGTAGTAATTAAACAAATAAATCAAAGATTAGCTCACTTACAAAGTTTAGGAAGAAATAAATATAAATATTCAGTTCAAACTTATCAAAATATAATTCTGTTTGATTCAAAGGTTTCATTTCCAAACACAGTGCCCTTTCAATTCAAATACTTTTTTCCAGGAATAATGACAAAATAGTTAATCAAGTAATCCAGTTTCAAATTCCAATGGAGCGCTTTTTTCTTTTTCCAAATGTACAAAAATTTTCCAAAACGGACTGCTACAAAAATGGAAAATTAAACAAAATAGAGGGAAAAATCTCTGCTATGAATTTAAACAAAATCAACTAAGCAAATCAAGACTAATTACCTCAAACTGGTCAAATGGTCAAATGCTAACCACAGCAGCAACAGCAGCAGTAGTAGTAGTAGTGGTAGTGGTAGTAGTGATGGTAGTGGTAGTGGTAGTGGTAGTGGTAGTAGTAGTAGTAGTAGTAGTAGTAGTAGTAGTAGTAGTAGTAGTACTAGTAACAGCTGACAGCAGGCAGCATGTGGCAGGAAGCAGGAAGTAAGCAGCAGGAAGTGCATCCATCAACTTGGAGCTTAAATAGTGTTTGGGACCCTCCACAATAAAAGCATGGCCAGGTGTTTCAGCTTGCCTTGATGGTACTGGTTACATAACCACTTGCTTCTTCTTAGCACAGGGGTCTGCAACCTGCGGCTACAGATTTTCCTTCACCTCCTTCTGTGTCTAATTGTCAGTTCAAGACAGTGTGGGATTCTGGTCCAGCAAAGAAACAAGCTCCTTTCAGGACCCACTGTAGTTTGTTCATAGTGAAGAGATTGGAGCTGATGGTCCGTCATACAGCTGATGTAAAAACCCACTGTCGTCTGCATATACCAGGCAGCATTGGGAGGATCGGCTTGTTTCCTCGTGGAATGAACTCCAGGGGACACGGATAGATGCATTCACAGTGCACGTCCTGGACAGCTGAGCGTTTGCTGTTATTTTCTTCTTTAGTATACAAATAGATAACTAAAAAAAACAAACAAACATTGATTTCCTGGATTTGTTGTTTACATCCTGTCTTTCATAGATGAAGTGTTACTATGATGAACATTACAGACCAAACTCAGCTTTGTTTGAGACGACTTACAGAATCTGACTGAGAAAATACTTTGTGCTCTAGAGTGGAACCACTTTCTGCATTAATCTGCACACACAGGTCCACACAGACAAATGTGAATATGAAGAATTGTCTGACTGTCGTCTTCAGGAGGTGAAGTAAAGAGGCTGATCAAAGGGATGAGGATAATCTGGGTTCTCCTCTTAAACCAGTAGAGCTTCTGCAGGTTCTTATTGAGCGACGAGCAGTTTAGGTTTGATTAAAAAATGCAGTCCAGATCCGGTGGAATACACAAAACCTTGTACAGCAAGTCAAATATCACAACTGAGTTTGTCGTTGTACCTTTGTTTGGAGGTTGAATAGAAAAAAGTGTTTAATGATTATTTCTTTTTTACATTTGATCTTTCTAACAAATGTATCCTGACTGAAAATGATCTCATTCTGACAGAATCGCTGTTTTTTGGTCTGCTGTTCTTCGTCAGGTGGACAGCTGTCGCCCGTTTCCTCTTTTAAAGTGACTGAGGGGGGCGTGGCCTCACTGTCTTGTCAGTACTCCGTGAAGCGCTTCGGTCTGAGTCGTGTCTGCTGGGGTCGAAGCTGTGGGACTTTCTGGTGCAACAACATCCTGGTGCAGACGGACGAGAATGGCATCGTGTCAAAGGTCGGTTTGGTTCATCCAGATTTTCTTACACGAATTTGAGTTTACAATCACTTACAGGTTTGTAACAGTTGAGGTGGTTTACTGACTCACCCAAAGACATAGTGACTGATGGGGCTATTCCAAAAGAAAGGATCCTCACTGAATGAATTCATTTAGAAGTCATAGAAGTTCTTTTTAACAACTCAACTTGCTCCAAACTACAACAAAAGTACACAGGTCCCGCAAGAAAGTTTAAAACGACTAATTAAAAATATATACATCGTGAACTTGCCAGCACAGTGGTAGTGCAAACATTGAAAACACACAAATGGTCTGTAAGTGTTCATAAAGGTTCTTTTGAGAAAGCTGGGGGTCAAGTTGTGTTGCTAATCTTTTTTTAGGCTATTTAGCTTCGGCCCTTCAGTGGACTGGCCAACAAGCCAGGGTAAACCCTGGCTTTGCCCAACAGTGCCTGAAAGAGGGCTTCAGCAACCTTGTGACCCCAAAAAGATTTAAGGGGGCTTACAAGATGGATGAAGAGATTTTAAATGCAGTGTCTGGTGTGATATTACAGGGTTATCAACCAGGTTTCTTTAGAACTAAATTTATAGCAGTCATTTTAGCAGGAATATATTATGGCAGTGATAAGAAAGAGAGATCAAAGGGGGAGTGTCAGAGGGAATACAGTGGGAGGAGTTTGGACAATGGAGTCTTCAAAACTACTGAAGACTCATAACAAAGACATAACAAACTTGCAAAAAGCAGTACAATAAAAATGAGGTGGCAGATGATCAAGTAATTGGGTTGTGTACTTCTATATTGAGACTAGAATTTTTTTTCATCTGAGCTTCTTACCACAGAGTAATTTGATCTAGACTAAGCAATTTTTGTAAAGGAAGTGATATATTAGATGTCCATCTGGAAAACAAGTTCAGATTTCATGCAAAGCTGCATGACTTGCCCATCCTTGGACTTCACAGGCTTCTGTTGTAAATAAGGACACAGAGACAAGGCATTAGAGAGATGGGTGAGTATAGAAGAAAAATAAGTGACGAACTCCCTAAATGGCTGGTGCAATACCTCAATCAATGGCTAAAACCAATAACCCCCCATATTAATTGGCTGCTGCTGGTGGTGAGAGTTGAACAAGAATGATCGTATTGTTGTTTGGTGTATCATTAGAGACACTAAAGCAGGATCCATGGTGAATGTGTCTCAGCAAGATGTCTAATGGTCAATCATTAGGGAGCAGACATAACCCAAATAGATCAGTAGCCAAATACTGGAGCAGCTTTGCCTCTTGTGATTGGCAACAGGAAGACCTGGAGGAATGTGGACCAGAAACACACTCCACCAATACTCATTGCTGGACTGACCAAGAAGCTTTTGTTCTCGGATGACTTTCTGCTTTAGTAAATTAATGTTGGTTCCAGAGAAGTGTTGAGGTGTGGTCAGTTATCTAAATCACCAATTAGTTTAGTCCAGCAGAGACAGACAGAAACCAGGGCTCCAAGGCCAAGACTAGACAATAAAGCGGTAAAGCCCTGCAAAAGGGAAAGATTGATTCTGTACTAGCAAGAAGCGTCAAGTTGCACCAGATTTCACTCAACCAGAAGTCAAAACATGTGATCCATGGCACCATAAACTCCTTTCACAGAATTCGATTTTTGTCAAATGTGTCATCCCGACGTTCTTGTGGTGCAGGTGGATGAACGGTACCATTTGACCGGGGACATCCTGGATGGGCAGATGGACCTGGACATCCTGAGTGTGAGGAGGACGGACAGTGGGCCATACTGCTGTCGTGTGGACGTGGACGGGCTCTTTAACGACAAGAAAATGATCATGAATCTGAGGGTGGTCAAAGGTGGGCTGAACTGCAGAACAACACAGACAGACAGGAAATGTACACTTGTATGTAGATCCAGAGAACAGTTGAAGAAGCTTGTGTACTGACATTTAAAGGTGCGTAACCCCAAACCTACAACAGAAGCGTGACAAAGATCAGGTTTACGGATCTGAAACTGTCCAGCCGAAGCAAAGACCTCAACCTGACTCTGATGAGATGCAAAGAAGACTGACACAAAATCAAATCCTTTTACTTGGCTTCCATTTTTTTTCAGAAAGGACTTAGGTGTTTCTGTTTTTCAGCTCCAGCCAACAGTCTTCCTCGCCTGACAACGACAGCAGCTATGACCACAGAAGGGGTCACTGAGATGGCCCCCACCTCTGTCAAGACAACAACAGGTGAGTTCCTATACAACACAGAGCTGGCTGGATGGTACTGGTTCAGAAGAAGGACCGCAGCTGTCAGGATGACTGGTTCTTCGTGGTGTTCTATGTCCCTGCAGTGAACTGGAAGAGCCTGCTGTCCTCTGAACTGGACCTTCTGAGGAGGAACTCCACCTTGTTGCGTTCTGACACTGTAACAGTAAGACATCCATCCCCACCTGGCTTAAACTCACTTCTACTGAATTGAGCTAAAATGAATTGAAACGACCTCAGAGAAATTACCATTAATGTTTTTGGCCTCATTGCCACATGGAAGCATTGACTGCATATCTCATTTATACTTAGACTTAGACTTAAACCTGGCTTTATTGATCCCTTTGGAATGGCACCCTTGGGGAAATTAAGTTTTTCACCAGCTTACAGGAGTATACATAATAAAAATAAAAATCTCAATGTACAATAATAAAGTCCAACAATGTAAAGAAGAGCAAAGTATGTATGGCGTTATCAAAACAGTTTGAGTGTGTTATTGAGGTATTGCACATAATAGGTTATTACATAGTGTTAATTATTCACTTATACATTTATGGATGATTTGCTGAATGAATTTGTTTCCAGTCCGCCTCTACTATCTCCTCGCCCCACAATGTATGGAAGACAAAAATGATGTTAAGAGATCAGATTCATTTATTTTGAAGAGCTCTACAAAAGCATCAGTGAGGACGTCTCCATGTCTGGGTTATGGTGATTATTACCCTTCATATTGTGCCTGCAGGACGGCTGTTTCAGCTGTTGTTCCATGTCTTGCTGTGCTGTATTAGTCAAATTAGGAAGACAAGAATAATAATGTCTCAATGCAAATAAGAGAAATATCATTAAGTTCAGGAGGAGACTGATCAGTTTCTCCTCCATGTTTGTTTTGGACGGTGGTTCTTCAGCATTGCTGTCAGTGGCAAATACTGGTACAACTACAGTGCACTCTAACAGTTGGGGCGGCCATGGTGCAGAGGTAACGGTAGACCTGAGGAGAGAAATAAGTATCACTCCGATTTATGCGTGCCTAATTCCTGATTTGTGCGTAACTTTGGATTTTAATTCTTGATTTGTAACTCAAATAATAGACTTTGTGCATCAGTATAAACATGAAATCCAAAAAACTAAAATTTACACATGCACAAATTAAAATGTAAAAAGCTTGAAAATAATTACACGCCAAATCTTTAAAAGTTATGCACGAACCGCTTGTTACGCACACACAAAACCTCAGCTACGCACAAATCTGAGGTGAGACTCTTCGTGTCTCCAAGAGTTTCCCATGAGTGATGCGTTTAAAGACTGCTAGAAAGTTGGGTCTTTAGAGTTTTCTTATCAGTACTTTTGAACTTAGATTGTGAATAATCTGGTGAAACTTGACATTTTCCCACTTTCTTAAACAGATATGCCCGCTCATTCATATAAAAAGGTCTAAATAAGTTTTTTAAAAACACTTATCTCTTTAAAAATAAAAATATTTTTCAGAACTGATCACTTCCTCCCTGACACGAGACTCTGTCCCAAGCACTCCAGTCATGGGGATAGCAGGATGTTTAAGAAAGTGGGACAATGTCAAGTTTCACCAGATATTGTTCACAATCCAAGTTTAAAATGGCCGATAAGAAAGCTCTGATGACCCAGCATTTTTGCAGCATTTAAATGCATCACTTACAGACTGATCTCAGATTCGTGCATAACTGAGGTTTTATTTCCATTTTTAGAGATTTACATGTGTAATTAGTTTCAAGCTGTTGTAATTTTATTTTTTGCATGTGTACATTGTATTTTTTTTCTATTTTGTTAGTTTTTTATTTATTCACAAAATGTATTATATGAGTTACAAACAAGAATATGCACGCACATATCTGAGTGAGACTATTTTCTTTCCATATTGACCTCTGTTTGGAAGATCCCAGGCTTGGTTACATGTGTGCCAAAAGACACAAGGGTGGTTACCCACATTGCACTTGGTGATTATAGATGTTTGGTAATGGAGTGTTTGAATGGGCTTTTTTGCTTCCTGCTTTGCAAGAGTGCGGACGCACATTGCTTTGCTCCACCTTCTGCTTTTAATTTTCTCTCATTATTTTCCTTTTTTCTTTTCTTAATCACACCAGCAATAACTTTTGAATACTTTTAAACCATCGGGTCGGATTTGTTTTTCTTTTTTACTCTAAAAAAAAACATTTTTTCCTGCATTCCTTTTAAAACATTTTATCTTAAGCGCTTCGTGTATGTGGCCTTCACACAGCTGAAGCCTGATAAACGGAGCAGCAGCTAACACAAGGCTAACTAGCAGCAAGATCCCTTTCCTTTCCGCAAAGGATTACCAAGACCTTCTGGAGAAGATCACAGCACTGGAAACAAAGGTTCGCCACATAGAAGTGAACGTGGAGGTAAATGGACTTTATGGAAACAACACAACTTTGCCACTACCTCATCTCAGCAGAGAAGAGAAAGCTACCACGCAGCTAAATGGCTCAGATTCTACGGAGAGAAAGACAACATCTGTGGACAATAACAAACAATCGAAAGATAATCCTCCCTGGAACCATCTTGGAGCAAAGCCAAAGAATAAGTCCAACAGCTGGAGAATTGGAGGACATGGGAGGACCGACCCCCCGTGGAGAGCTGAAGCCTCTGAGGCTGACTGGCCCTCTCTTCCTTCGAGACAGAGGACCTCTTCTACTCCCGTACACCGGAGGACAGGAAAGAAGCCAAGCATGAACGGAGCGGTGACGCTGCAAAACAGATTTGCTCCACTGTCAGATGACCCCGGATTACCCAATGACCATCCACTGGAAAGCAGCACAAGGAGGACCTGTAACCCATCAGAAGGTAAACGGCCAGAAAGAAAGCTGAAGGCTCGGCCTGAGACTCTGATTGTGGGTGATTGCACTGTAAAAGATGTTCAGTGGTTCTGCAGCAGGAACACTAAAGTCCTGTGCTTTCCAAACAATATGGTCAGTGACATGAAGGAGAGAATTCTGCAAACTGTGGCAAAGTATCCATCAGTACAAAACATTGTACTACACACAGGGTCAAATGATCTGTCCAAGCAAAAATCTGAAGTTTTAAAGCAAGACTTCACTGGACTGATAAGAACTGTGAGCTCCATGAATGCAGCTGTCTTTATCAGCGGTCCCATTCCAACTGTTCGAGGAGGAGAAGAGCGATTCAGCAGGCTGTTGGCACTGAACAGGTGGCTTTCTACGACATGTGGTGAAACAGGAATTCATTTCATCAACAACTTTCACATTTTCTGGGAACGCAAACATCTTTTTAAAGAAAATGGATTCAGTTTAAATAAATCAGGAATTAAACTGTTCTCCTCCAATCTCTTCTACTTCCTGCGTCATGCCAAGAGTGAGATAAATTTATCTCAGTGTCAAGGCCAGACACAGACTGGATCCACACAAGGAACGGAGCTGCCCCAACTGGAGGAAAACATCAGAAAAGGGAAACCTGCCTCCGAACACCGGAAGAGGAAAAACAACGAGGAAGGTGGACCCTCCCAAAGACCACCAAACCAACAAACTCCTGACGGTTCCCCCTCCCCCTCTTCACCCTCTTCACCCTCTTCACCCCACCTGAAATTCACCGAGCAGATGATGGAGCGAGTCGGGATTGGGCTTTGATCTACCCCTCTGGCCAATCCATTTTTGTCCCTCATAACTCTGTCACCAGAACGTTCGAAGGGACGACGTAAAGCCCCACCCTCTCCTGTACAACATCATATCCTGTCCCTGCAGTCAGATGTTTGATGTGTTGAGGGTCCAGGCTGTGGAAATACCAACATTCATGATGTTCTCCAAAAAAACCTGGGACCCTGTTCTCTAGAAACACACACCGTTTCTGTACTTGTCACTAACAGGAGGAATGTAACCTGCCCAAAACGCAAACAAAGAAGGTAAATGAAAATATTATTACTCCTAGACCTCTCAAGTTAGCACTTTTAAATGTTAAGTCTTTAGCAGGAAAAACATTTTTAATTAATGATTTTATCACTGAGAACAAAGTTGATTTTATGTTTTTAGTTGAAACCTGGTTAGATGAGAATAGTAGGGGTGCAGTTCTCACAGAGTCAGCTCCTCCCAATTATGGTGTTATCAGTGAGGAAAGAACAAGCAGAAAGGGCGGGGGGGTTGCAGTTTTGTTCAATGAAATGTTTCAGTGTAAAAAGTTATCTTTTGGAAACTTTCCATGTTTTGAATATGTAGCCCTACAGCTGAAGGCCTCACTCAAAACCATATTTATCAATATCTATCGCCCACCTAGATATAATCCAGAATTTAACCTTGAGTTTAGTGAACTGCTGTCTATAATTTGTCTTGATTTTGACTGTATAATCATGGCTGGAGATTTTAACATCCATTATGGAAATCTTGAGAACAAAGGGACTAAGGACCTGATAAACACTCTGGACAATTTCGGGTTGACTCAACATGTAACAGAGCCCACACACAACAGAGGGAATATTCTTGATTTATTGATTTCCAAAGGTCTGAACATCTCTAAGGTTACTGTATGTGATTTAGGTCTGTCTGATCACTGCTGTGTTTTCTGTGAGAGCACAATTCCAGTACACACAAATGTTTTGAGGGAGAAGATCACAAAACGGTATATAGCTGAAAATACTAGTGAGATGTTCAATCAGATTTTCTCTCTGACTCTTCCCCTCTCAGGGGATTCAGTCAACGAACTTGTTAATAGCTTTAATTCTAACATGTCAGATATCATGGATAGTATTGCTCCAAGTAAGTTGAAGGGGATCTCTGGTCCATGGAGAAATTCCATTCTGGTAAAGAACGGAAAAAGAGAATGTCGGAAATCTGAACGCAGATGGAGAAAATCTAAACTACAGGTAGATTATGACATCTATAAAGAGAAACTTCACTTATATAATTTACAACCGAGCAATGCAAGGAAGTCCTATTTTTCTGACATTATTACCAAAAACTCCCATAATTCTCGGGCCTTATTTAATACAGTCGACAGGTTGACAAAACCCCCTGTGTCAGTGGCACCAGAACTTTACTCCACTAAAGCCTATGATGACTTTGCCAAATTCTTCAGGGACAAAATCAAAAACATTAGACAAACAATTGTTTCATCAACTACAAGTTCAGGATATGAACCCTA
>NC_050525.1:6660748-6663436 GCF_002922805.2 Oryzias melastigma
ATAGACTTCCAGAAAACCTTAGATCTGCTGAAACACTCAGTGTATTTAAATCCAGGTTAAAGACTCACCTGTTCTCAGTTGCATTTGGACTAGTGTATTCAAAAGTTTACGTCCGCACTGTCTATCTATGCGTGTTTTAAATTTAGTTCTGTTTACTGTCTTTTAATTGTATTTTAATGATCACACCTTTACTATTTATTTTGATTGTTTCTTTTAATGTTTTATATAAAGCACTTTGAATTGTCTCTGTACATGAAATGTGCTATACAAATAAACTTACCTTGCCTTGTGACTTTTAAGTGCTTTTGTTCTTCTCAGAAGGTAGTAAAGTGCAAAGCATAGGCTACACCATTTGCCATTAGTGGGAAACAACCGTTGGAGGTTAATTGGTTGCTGGTGGGAAAATAACAATTATATGTCTGAGTTAAAGTCGTAACCCTGGCCAAATTATGCAAAAACACACAACCTATACTCTGAAATATATGGGTAAATTTAATTGAAGGGAACTAAATGAAAGAACTTACCTTCAGCTTCATCTACAGATCTCTAAGTTCCACTAGAGGGAGACATTGTCCTTCAGTGAGCCTCACACGTGAATCCAGATTTCATTTTCCCTGCTTTTAAGGTTTTTTTGTGAAAAGTTTTGAAAGCAGCATTTCCTGTCTCCCTCCGTGTCAGGTGGAGGACTCCCAGCCCTCGCTCTCCCTTCAGATCAGCGCTCCAGTTTTGGCTCTCTCCGTCACGGTCCTCCTTGTTGTTGCTGCAGTGTTTCTCTTTCCAGCCTTCAAACGTACGTCCATCAGTTCCTGCTGTTATGCTTCACTAAAGACACTTTTCGTTTACAATCATAATTATTAGCGAACACTAAACTAATCAAGTAAGCTCAAAGATCATGTTTTTGTGTAGTTTCTTGATTCCTGTGGTCCAATCAGTCTCTGTTCTGCAGGCGGAGTTTACCGAAGAGCATTCAAAAGTGTCTGGTGAGTTTCTGTGTTTATGTGTGATGTCGTGCATTCAAGCCCATTTAAATACGGTAAAAGAAAATTAATTGCAGTGCCATGAAATCCCCTTTCCTCCAGTTTCTCCCCTGAGGAACCATCTCACATCATCTACGAGATCCGCATGAGGAGGCCGGTGCAGGAGAACATCTACACTCTGGACTAGAGCGCCTCCTTCAGGGCGGGAAAGGAGTCCCTTTGTGCTGTTGTTGCTGTATTTCATTGTTTGTTTGTTTTTTTTTTTTAATTTTATTTTATTTTTTATATATATATTAAAATGTATTAAAAGCATCTCTGATCACTGTGATTGGAAAAAAGAACGTTTTTAAAGTATGTAGATCACGGGTGTCAAACTCAATCACACAGGAGGCCAAAATCCAAAACACAGAGTGGGTCGCGGGGAAAACAGGACAAACATTTATTGAACACATAAAAAACTAAGAAACTGTTTATTCGCAATTAATTTTTGAAAAAGTGCGACCAGTGCTAAACATTTTTCTTAGTCGCGCAGACCCAGGGGAAAGGGGGCTATGGTTAGAATTATGGTTAAGGTTAAGTACATTGTTGGTTAAGAAATTGTCACTCAAACACAATCTAAAATAGCTATTGAAGTGTGGGCTAAATATATAACGGTAAATATTTCCCAACCTCGATACATCGATCATATGTGCTGAATTATAAGGAGGATTTTTTCGTCTATGAAATTCCATGTGAGTTTCCGTAGTGTAGTGGTTATCACGTTCGCCTAACACGCGAAAGGTCCCCGGTTCGAAACCGGGCGGAAACATGATTTTCTTTTCCCCCTCAACCGTCACTTATTATTTATACAGCTGTTATTATGTCTTGAAAAGACGTTCATTTTTCTGTACCATATTAAAGAAAGCAATTGCTGATGTTTGCACAAATACCTGCAACCAGAACAAAATGTGAGAGAAATTCATGTTAGCAACAAAAACACACCCGTACTCAGGATCCATTTTGATGGTTTAACCTTAACCGTAATCCTAAACTTGACCGCTCTTGTGTCTACCCAGCCAAAAAAAAAAAAAGTGTTTCCGCCCGGTTTCGAACCGGGGACCTTTCGCGTGTGAGGCGAACGTGATAACCACTACACTACGGAAACCCGTGTTATGACGAACACAAAAAAAGTCTTTACATATCCATTGTCAGAATTTCTTTGATAGACTTTTTATGTTATAATATAGCCGTTTAGGTCATATTATATCACCACAGCAGTGTTTTGTGTCTAATTTGAGTCCGGGAGCTTAAAATTGCTAAGCGTAGCTCTTACCTTTTTCCATTCATTCTCCATGGGACTCCTTAAAACTACGGATGTAATATACTTTTTCACCACTAGCGGGATTTTGGGGGCGCTGTTTCCACGTTGTCGCAGGCTAGGCAGGGCAAGTTTATTTGTATAGCACATTTCATGTACAGAGGCAATTCAAAGTGCTTTATATATAACATTAAAATAAACCATCAAAAGGAATAGTAAAGGTGTGATCATTAAAATACAATTAAAAGAAAGTAAAAATAGCTTGATTTAAAACCAGCACAGATAAACAGTGTGGATGTAAACTTTTGAATACACTAGTCCAAATTCAGCTGAGAACAGGTGAGTCTTTAACCTGGATTTAAATACACTGAGTGTTTCAGCTGATCTAAGGTTTTCTGGAAGTCTATTCCAGAT
>NC_050525.1:6663645-6663876 GCF_002922805.2 Oryzias melastigma
CACTGGTTAATTCTACCTCCCTAATAAACACTTTAATTGTGACCTGTTTGCTCTGTTTTGGGTTGTCCTCCTGATTTCCTAACACAATCGACTAAAGATGAAAGCATGCACTAGTTTCTCCAGGCCCTGCTTTAGAAAGATCTGATCTTTAATCCTCGAGATATTTTTGAGATGACAATAGGCTGATTTTGTGACTGCCTTAATGTGTTTATCAAAATTTAGGTCTGTGTC
>NC_050525.1:6664004-6666378 GCF_002922805.2 Oryzias melastigma
GCTGATTTAGTGACTGCCTTAAAGTGTTTATCAAAATTTACGTCTGTGTCTATCACTACACCCAAGTTTTGTTTTTTTTAAAAAAAGCAGAATTACAACAAAGTATATGTTTTAGCATGTCAGAATAAAATGGGTATGCATGGATTATGAAATTATAATCATACCTTTTCTGGTCAACCAAAAAGATACAAAAAGTAAACTAATTATTTAAGTATTTATTTCATA
Organism: Oryzias melastigma; assembly: GCF_002922805.2. Taxonomy (NCBI): domain Eukaryota; kingdom Metazoa; phylum Chordata; class Actinopteri; order Beloniformes; family Adrianichthyidae; genus Oryzias; species Oryzias melastigma. Next base: position 6,664,230 of record NC_050525.1, read on the forward strand.
CCACTCGTATATTGAGCATGTTTCCCTTGTGTTTGGATGCTTTTTTAGGGTACAAATACTAACAAAGAACTGTGAATAATTTGGGCATTAGAGTGATGGACATTTCTGTTTCTCTGAATCCAGACCAGCCTGAGAGGTCCTGCTGCTGCACATACAGGTGAGTGTGTTGATGATTATTGGTCAACTTTAATCTCCTGCAGCGACATATCTATTTCAACTATTTGTGTCTTTTTTTCACCAGTTTCTTCTGCTCCAGCGAAGGCTCCTCCTCCTCCAGTCCCACCCGAGTTGCTCGCTTTGGATCTGCCTCAAAGTGGAACAGCGCCAACTTCAAGAGGAGTGCAGGATAAAGCCTACAGTCAGTGGAATAACTTTGACAAAAAAAAAAAATGATAAGAATACTGTAATCGTTTGGACTTTTCGATAATGGTGTTTATTTAACATGAACTTTTGTTATTTTTGCAGCAGTCCTCCACAGAACCCCAGCTCAGTCTGCAGGTCTTCCTTCTCCTGATCAGTCTGTAATGGTTGCCATTGAATGCCAGTTGTAACCATGATTCTCGTGTTAACCAAGTTGTGTTGAGCTGGGTTTTATCCACGTTATGAGGTCATGAGTTGTTTTTGTTTTGTGAGCCACCCTATTGGACGAGCGGGACTGTGGCTGAGGAGTGAAAGGACTCCAGATTTCTTGAATGGACACAGGTGCGCAGGAGAGGGGCGTGGCTCAGCAGATGCCGGCAGAGCCGCCAGCAGCACGGAGCGGATGATTACGGTGTGGAGGAAGTTTGCCGTCTCTTTGTGGATTGTACCATCAAAAAATTTTTGTTGAGGTTTTTTTCCCCTGAGTTGGATTATCTTCTTCATTTTTTTCCCAATCATCATTGTCCTCGTGGATCGCGTTTCATAAAGCGGACGAAGCGACTTTCCCACGGTCACGTGAGCTGGACAGACTTTATTTTTTTTTTCTTTTTCCTCGCGCTGTCATAACTGTGGGACTTGGGGTTTGGACTAAGGGAATAATGTTTATTTGTATTTTGTGTGTGTGGAATTTGGGGGGCTTGTTGTTATTGGGTTGATTGGATTTGTGAAGCACCTTCTCGTATGAATATAAATAACATGGGATTACTTAAACGACTTTCTGTATGAATCATTAACATTATTTTTCATTTAATTTCTTTGAGGGATAAACAAAAGAACAAATTATAACATAGAATGCACCCACGCCTGTAGAAGGGTGTTGTGACGTCCCCTCTAGAGAGGAGGAGTGATCGTTACAAGTCTCAGCCAACGCCTGCTGCTCCACCACTTCTATGCTACGACCAAGATGTTAGCAGCTGGAACTGCTCTCCACAGCAGATGATTTGGATTAAAGTAGAGATGGTAGCCTTGGGACTGTGGCCTGGGTCTCCACCTGTGAGACATGCCATGAATATGATCTCCTTGTGGTGTAACCCACCTCAGCCGGAACTCATTAAGACCATGTACAAGCTACCGTCCCCCAAGGACTTTCACCTCCATCCTTTTTTCATTTGGAAACCAGACCACGCCATAATGGAAAGAGTGCGGAACAACTATTCGCTCCCGTGTTTGTATGGCTGTGCAAAAACCTCTTGTGGTCTCCTCCGGAACAGGTCGGCCCCGTGTTATTATTGGTACAAGTGGTCAGTACTACATACTTGCTTCCCGGCTTACCTGTAAAGTCTGCAAGAAGCACTGGTTTGCAGACAAACCTTCATGGATGGACATGCTGCCTCGTCGTTTCCAGAACATTTTCCCAGCCTTCCTCACCCACAAAAAAGCCATATGCAAGACCGTGATGGATGAGCTGCGGCGATCAGCGAAGTCTCCAGGTGATATGGCCAATCAGCTGAACGAGGCTCTCCACCTGAAATACGAGCGTGCACATGTTGCTTACCTGAGCACAGTGAAGAATGTTCTGGGTGGAGAGAGCGGACTACATGGCCAGCAGACGATCACAGGGGCAGTGAGAAAAACCACTACTCCCGATCCTTTCGGTGGGTACTCAGATGCAGATGGGTGGTGTGGAGTAGCGGTGACCTTACACTACTTGGTGGAGTGTCTCATTCAGGAGTACCACAGGGAGGAGGGCACACTCAATTTGCTCCTTCAAGGCACTTTTGGTGAGGTT
>NC_050525.1:6669389-6701517 GCF_002922805.2 Oryzias melastigma
TCAGATGGGCAGAAAAGGGAAATAAATAGCTTCTGATTGTTATACAAAGATTGTTGGTTCTTTTATTTAATCTACTGAATAAAAAGTTTTATTTGACATCAATGGATGTTGCTTTTCTTACCTTGTTGATGTTGCTGTACTGTTTCCGAATTTTGACTGTCAATGTAAGAATATGTGTAATTTTGTAAAATAATCTGTGAAACTCTTAAATTCTTCTGTGTGACAGAAAATGCCAAAATGTGTAATATTTGCTTAATTTGTTTCACCCTTCTAGAGTAATTTTATTAACATTTTGCATGTTTAAATCCTTCAGCCTTTAATGCCTTTTAATGTGTAAATACTTTTATTACTACTACTTTTACTACATTTTGATACTTTTTTACTTGTAAATACATTCAATACATCATGGTTGAAATTGAAATGAGCAACAGACCATGAGTATTATTTTAAGTTTAAGTGTTTTTGATTTATATGACGCTGTAAAATGACCTGGTCAAACAATGTGCCACACATTAACAGTTCAAAGAACAACAAAAGCACAGCTATAATGTTAAAACAATTCCTGTGCAACAATTTTAATATGCAAAGACACCATAGAAGTAGGAAAATATAATTTTGAAATATTATTTGCATCTAACCAAACATCAAGGGAATAATATTTATTATGATAAAATGCCCTGCGATCAATCATTGTTACTGATTGAGCTTGCTCTCACTGGGGTTCGTACTCGCAACCAACCAAGTTCAGTACCTGGGACAGGGATGTACAAGCTGCAATTTGATTGTTTCCGTGTTACAGGTATATGCTGCTGGCTAAGCCACTGCAGTAAAAGGTAATTCAGTTCAACTTTTCAGCCTTTTTGTTTTATTTATTAGTGCATTATATTCAAGGAAAGAGAAGTGAGAATGATTTACTTTTTTTATGCCCTTCTGGGAAAGTTACATGGACAAAAGAACTTTCTGAGCAAGGTAGATGCAGTGTATGCTGCTCTTGTTCAAACTCCGGCCAGTAATCTCAACAGCCTCCTCCATCCCACCACGAAAGAACATATCTCACGCTACGTGAAGCACAAGGCAAAGATGATCAACAAGAGTTCATCTTTAAACACCAGCCCCGAAAAATTCCTGGAGACCCAGAAGCTGTGGCATAAGCTAACTGAAGGCAGTGAAACCATCACTGTGCCTGTTGTGACCCTCCCGCCCGCTCAAGTGAACCCCCCCAGCATTAAACCAGATGAAGCTCATTTCAGTAAGGCTGATATTGAAAAAATGGTGAAGGACATTGTAGCCATTAAACAGCAACAACCTGCAAAAAAAATGACCCGCAACTGTTTGGCTTGTGGGCAACCAAAGTCTCGTTTCCTTGGCGACGGGTCATCTATTCACCTATTTTACCTGTCTGGGGATGTGAAGTACTTCTACTGCTCCAAAAAAGTACACAAAATGTATGCAGCAGAAGGCCTTCACAACCCCAGAATTGCATTAGGAAGGGCGGCCGTGGTAGGGCGGTCGACTCCTGATCGGAAGCGAGCGGGTTCGACTCTCGCCTTGCCCGCCCATGTTTCAAAGTGTCCTTGGGTAAGACACTGAACCCCGAATTGCCTCTGGTGGAAGGTTGGCGCCAGTGTTCTGCAGGGGAGCCCCCACCAGTGTATGAATGGGTGAATGGGTCTGTGACTGAAGCGCTTTGGGCCCAAGAAGGAGGGTAGAAAGCGCTATACAAGTATATGGCATTTACCATTTTTGCAGATTTTGCTGTCACGCCATTCTTTAACAGAAAAAAAAGAAAGGCTGTTGAGCAGCTCACAAAGGGTGTCTGCAGGTTCTGCCATAGACCAGTAAAACAAGGTCAGGGAGTCCTCACATTCACACAGGGTTCCCTGGTGTTCCAGGAAAGTATGTTAACTGTCCATCCAGAGCCTCATCCCTCCACCAGGCAACAGGGATGACTCACGAAATGTCCGGGGAGGAGTTCTCTCTGTCTCATTTTTATGAGGCTTGAAAGATCCGATGTGCAGAAAAGGTAAAGAAATAGCTTCTGTATGTGATACAGAGATCTTTGGTTCTTTTTCATGATTTATTTAATAAAAAAAACTTAATTTGATATCAATAGATGTTGATGTTCTGACCTTGTTTGTCATGGTGGTCTTGTTTCTGAATGTTGACCAATGTAAAAATATTTGTAATTTAGTTTGTAAAATTCTTAAATTGGCATGACGTTGGACACCAACATGATGCCATCCATGAAAAACTTGAAGAGGATGACTTCTCCAAATGGATAATGATCCTAAACGCACCTCAAAATCCACGCCATCCTACATTACGAGGTTATGAAGGTTTTGCGTGGCCTTCCCAATCATTTTACCTCAACATCATTGAAAATCTATGGACAGACCTGAACAGAGCAGTGCTAACGGCTCAGAGAACTGGAAGACTTTTGTAAAGAAGAATGGCTGAAGATACCTCAAACAAGAATTGAGAGACTCTTGGCTGGCTACAAAAAGACTTTACAAGCTGTGATACTTGCCAAGGGGTGCAGTACAAGGTACTAAACTCTGCAGGGTGCCCAAACTTTTGCGCACAAACACCATCATTTTGTTTTCTGATTATTTGATCATTTTTGACATGTTACAAAAATGTCTCATCTGTAAACTGATGCCTTTAGAAGATTTTTCCATATTTTATTTGGTTCTTTATGCACAATACTACACCAATTTACCTGGGGTACTCAAATTTTTAATCCACACTGTACAAGGTAAAACTAAATCATACACCAGTACACACTGCTCATTTCTACTTCCGATTCTGACCTGTTTTCTTATTTATTTTATTTGAGTGCAGGGATGTAATGAAGAAGAGGACAGAAGTTCGCCGACTGTTCCAACTCACCCAAGAGAGCAGCACAAACATACACATAGCATGCACAATGTGTTGATTATGTTTCTGTAAGTTGAGTCTAGAGAAACAACACGAAAGATTCCGCTACGTCGCCCGGATTGGCGTCACCGGGGCCCCACCCTGGAGCCAGGCCTGGGGTTGGGGCTCGGAGGCGAGCGCCTGGTGGCCGGGGCTCCTCCCACGGACCCCGGTCGGGTCCAACCCGAAGGAGCGACGTGGGATCACTCCCCAGTGGGCCCACCACCTGCAGGGGAGCTCTGAAGGGGCCGGTGCATTGTGGTTTGGGTGGCAGTCAAAGGCGAGTGCCTCGGCGGCCCAAACCCCGGTCATGGAATTTGGCTTTTGGGACATGGAACGTTACCTCTCTGGGAGGGAAGGAGCCTGAGCTTGTGCGAGAGGTTGAGAGATACCGACTAGATATAGTTGGGCTCACCTCTACGCACAGCCTGGGCTCTGAAACTCAGTCCCTCGAGAGAGGCTGGACTCTCTACCACTCTGGAGTTGCCCATGGTGAGAGGCGACGGGCTGGGGTGGGCTTACTTGTGAGCCCCCAGCTCAGCCGCCAAGTGTTGGAGTTCGTACCGGTGGACGAGAGGGTCGTGTCCCTTCGCCTTCGGGTGGGGGACAGGTCTCTGACTGTAGTTTCGGCTTACGGGCCGAACAGCAGTTCGGAGTACCCGGCCTTCCTGGTGTCTCTTGAAGGGGTACTGGAAAGTGCCCCAACAGGGGACTCCGTCGTCCTCCTGGGGGACTTCAATGCCCACGTGGGTAATGACAGTGGCACCTGGAGGGGCGTGATTGGTAGGAATGGCTTCCCTGACCTGAACCCGAGCGGTGTTTTGTTGTTGGACTTCTGTGCACGTCATAGTTTGTCCATAACGAACACCATGTTCGAACACAAAGGTGTCCATCAGTACACCTGGCATCAGGACACCCTAGGTAGGAGATCGATGATCGACTTTGTAGTCGTTTCAGGCGATCTCCGGCCGTGTGTTTTGGACACTCGGGTAAAGAGAGGGGCAGAGCTGTCCACTGATCACTACCTGGTGGTGAGTTGGATTCGCTGGCGGGGGAGGAGGCCGGAAAGACTTGGCAGACCCAAACGTACTGTGAGGGTCTGCTGGGAACGTCTGGCTGAGCCCTCCGTCAGGGAGGTCTTTAACTCCCACATCCGGGAAAACTTCAAGCAGGTACCGAGGGAGGTTGGTGACATAGAGTCCGAGTGGACCATGTTCTCCACCTCTATTGTCTCCGCTGCTTTCCGGAGCTGCGGTCGCAAGGTCTCTGGTGCCTGTCGTGGCGGCAACCCCCGAACCCGGTGGTGGACACCGCAAGTAAGGGATGCCGTCAAGCTGAAGAAGGAGTCCTATCAGGCCTGGCTGGCTTGTGGGACTCCAGAGGCAGCTGACAGGTACCGGCAGTTTAAGCGAGCTGCGGCCCGGGCTGTGTTGGAGGCAAAAACTCGGTCCTGGGAGGAGTTTGGTGAGGCCATGGAGAAGGACTATCGGTTGGCCTCAAAGAGATTCTGGCAAACCATCCGGCGTCTCAGGAGGGGAAAGCAGTTTTCTGCAGGCACCGTTTTCGGTGCAGGTGGGGATCTGTTGACCTCAACTGGGGACATTGTCGGGCGGTGGAAGGAATACTTTGAGGATCTCCTCAACCCTGCTGACACGCCTTCCGTTGAGGAAGCAGAGGCTGAGGACATTGGGGTGGAACTGTCCATCACCCAAGCTGAGGTCACCGAGGTTGTCAAAGAGCTCCTCGGTGGCAAGGCTCCGGGGGTGGATGAGGTTCGCCCTGAGTACCTCAAGTCTCTGGATGTTGTAGGAGTGTCTTGGCTGACACGTCTCTGCAGCATTGCGTGGCAGACAGGAACCGTACCACTGGACTGGCAGACTGGGGTGGTGGTTCCCCTTTTCAAGAAGGGGGACCGGAGGGTGTGTTCCAACTACCGGGGAATCACACTCCTCAGCCTTCCTGGGAAAGTCTATGCCAGGGTACTGGAGAGGAGAGTCCGTCCGATAGTCGAACCTCAGATTCAAGAACAACAGTGCGGTTTCCGTCCTGGTCGTGGAACAGTGGACCAGCTCTACACCCTCTTCAGGGTGCTGGAGGGTTCGTGGGAGTTCGCTCATCCAGTCCATATGTGTTTTGTGGATTTGGAGAAGGCGTTCGACCGCGTTCCCCGTTGTGTCCTGTGGAGGGTGCTCTGGGAGTATGGGGTCCGGGGAGCCCTACTCAGGGCTGTCCGGTCTCTGTATGACCGGAGCAGGAGCTTGGTTCGCATGGCCGGCAGTAAGTCAGACCTGTTCCCGGTGCATGTTGGACTCCGGCAGGGCTGCCCTTTATCACCGGTTCTGTTCATAGTCTTTATGGACAGAATTTCTAGGCGCAGCCAGGGGCCGGAGGGGGTCTGGTTTGGGGACCACAGGATTTCCTCTCTGCTCTTTGCAGATGATGTTGTTCTGTTGGCTCCATCGAACCGGGACCTCCAGCATGTATTGGAGCGGTTTGCAGCCGAGTGTGAAGCGGCCGGGATGAGGGTCAGCACCGCTAAGTCTGAGGCCATGGTTCTCGACCGGAGAAAGGTAGTTTGCCCTCTCTCGGTGGGTGGAGTGCGCCTGCCTCAGGTGGAGGAGTTTAAATATCTTGGGGTCTTGTTCACGAGTGATGGAAGATCGGAGCGTGAGATCGACAGGCGGATTGGAGCTGCGTCCGCTATTATGCGGTCGCTGTACCGGTCCGTTGTGGTGAAAAGAGAGCTGAGCCAGAAAGCAAAGCTCTCGATTTACCGGTCGATCTTCGTTCCAGTACTCACCTATGGTCATGAGCTTTGGGTCGTGACCGAAAGAACGAGATCCCGACTACAAGCGGCTGAAATGAGTTTTCTCCGGAGGGTGGCTGGACGCTCCCTTAGAGATAGGGTGAGAAGCTCGGTCACCCGGAGAGAGCTCGGAGTAGAGCCGCTTCTCCTCCGCATCGAGAGAAGCCAGTTGAGGTGGCTCGGGCATCTGGTCCGGATGCCTCCTGGACGCCTCCCTGGTGAGGTGTTCCGGGCATGTCCCACTGGGCGGAGGCCCCGGGGAAGACCCAGGACACGCTGGAGAGACTATGTTTCTCGGCTGGCCTGGGAACGCCTCGGGGTCCCCCCAGAGGAGCTGGAGGAAGTGGCCGGGGAGAGGGAAGTCTGGGCATCTTTGCTTAGACTGCTGCCCCCGCGACCCGGTCCCGGATGAAGCGGAGGAAGATGGATGGATGGATGGATGGATGGATGGATGAGTCTAGTAGTTGAGCTACTGGAGTCTTGGCTGAAACTCCTCATGGCCACGCCTGAGAAATGACTAATCTTTTCTCTCCTGTGTCTGTATGGCTACCCAAAGCCTCTCATGGTCTCCTCTGGAACAGGTCAGTCCCAAGTTATCATTGGTACAAGTGGTCAGCACTACATGCTTCTTTGCTAACTTGTAAAGTCTACAAGAAGCAATGGTTTGCAGACAAACCTTCATGGATGGACATGCTGCCTCGTGGTTTTAAGAACATTTTTCCAGCCTTTCGGCCCACATAGAGGCCATATGCAAGACTGTGCTGTGCAGGACAGCAATGTCTCCAGGTGATATGGCCAATCAGCTGAATGAAGCTCTTCACCTCAAATAGAAGTGTGCACACATGGCTTGGCTTATCTGTGCACAATGTTCTGGACGGAGAGAGTGGAGAACATGACCAGCAGACAATCACAGGAGCGGTAAGAAAAACCCTCTACTCCCAATTCTTTTGGTGGGTACACATGATGTACGTTTATGAACGTTTTGAAAACTTACTGACAGATTGTAATCCAAGTAAGGAAACTGTGATCTATGGGGATTTTAACATAAACTGGGAGGACAAATCAGCTCGAAAAAATCTTAAAAGAGTGACTGACAAATTTGATTTTGTACAAATGGTTAAAGGACCCACAAGGATCACCACCTCAAGCAGCTCTCAAATAGATCTAATTTTTACCAACCGTCCTGAACGAATTTTTAAGTCCTACAACATGTTGGCCGGTCTTTCTGACCACAATCTGCTCCTCGTAGCCAGAAAGCTAACTAAGAAGAGATTTAATTTTTCTACCAATAAACATGAGTTTATGGGAATTCCAAATAATAGAAAGGAAAATTTTAAAAGTACTGTTCAACAAATTGGGATGAAATACTAGAGAGAACTGAATGTGAAAAGGACTGTGAGATATTTTCAACAACAATTGAGAAAACAATTAAAGATTTTACCTCAAAACTTAAAATCAAACAAAATAAAAATATGCTACCCTGGATGAACTCAGACATACTCAAACTAATGAAAGAGAGGGACCTAGTGCTGAAAAAGGCAATCAGAACTAAGTCTCAAATTTATAGAAATTTATTTACAACTTTAAGAAATAAAGTGGTTGGAAAAATAAGAGCTGCTAAAGCAAATTTTTTCTTGAATATAATTGAGAACGCCAAAGGGGATAGTAAAAAAATTTGGAGCCAACTAAAGAATCTTGAGGGGAAGGACACAAAACGGAAAAGAATTTTAGAAATAAAAGTAAATGGACAAATCACTAATAATCCATGCATAGTTGCAGATGCCTTTAATAGATTTTTTATTGAATCTGTATCTGCAATTGCCGGTTCCTTTAAACCAATTCATTTGAATGTTTGTCCCATAAATACATCTGAGCCCATTCTGAGCTTCAACAGTGTCACAGAGTCTGAGGTTCTGCAAACAATAAGGTCACTTAAGCCATCTAGAACCAAAGACATATATGGTTTAGACTCTTGTATGTTGAAAGAGCTCAGTTCCACTTTGATAACACCTATCACCAACATTCTCAATCTATCCATTTCTGAAGCATCATTTCCGAGTAAATGGAAGTCATCAGTTGTAATTCCAATCCACAAAAAAGGAGATTCCTTGTTATCTTCTAATTACAGGCCCATCAGTATTATACCTACAGTGTCCAAAGTCACAGAAAAACTTATTGCCCAACAAATAATTGCTCATCTAAATAACACATCCTTTTCACTTCATCCTATGCAGTTTGGCTTTAGAGCTCGCCACTCAACAGAGATGGCTAACTGCTTCTTTTTGGAAAATGTAAAATGTCTATTGGATAAAGGGGGGGGTGGTTGGAGCTGTGTTTCTTGACCTGAAAAATGCATTTGACACTATAAATCATAAAAAATTATTGATCAAATTAACCAAATTCAATTTTTCCAGAAACTCAATAAAATAGATAGAATCATATCTTTCAAATAGATCTCAGTCTGTAAAAATAAACAATTCTTTCTCTTCTCCTCTTCCTCTCTCCACCGGTGTTCCACAAGGGTCCATCCTAGGCCCCTTGCCATTTTCTCTTTACATAAATGACCTCCCAACAGTCTGTTCCAATGTATCTATGCAGATGTATGCGGATGATATTGTAATTTATGTGTATGGTAAAAACACGATTCAGGTGGCTGAAATTCTCACTGAAGCTATGGGTCATATTGCAGAATGGTTGGATCAGTCAAGCCTAAAACTCAATGTAAATAAGACAGTTGCAATGTTTTTCTCTAAATCAAACCGTATAAATGAACAGGCAGATGTTTTTGTTGATGGAAAAAAAATAGAAGTTGTCTCAGAGTTTGAATATCTTGGGGTTTTACTAGACACAAAAATGACATTTAAACCACAAATCAAAAGAGTGTGTAACCGTGTTAAATTTAATCTGTCAAATTTCAAATTTATTCGGTCACATTTGTCACTGCAGTCTGCTTTAATGTACATGCATGCAATGGTTTTTTCACACATGACATATTGTCTCACAACGTGGTCACAGACCAACAAAACAGCATTAAAACCCTTGGAGTCACTGTACAAAAAAACAATTAAAATACTGGATAAGAGACCATTACAGTATCACCACTGTGCCATTTTACAAAAACATAAACTGTTAAGCTGGGACAACTTTATAAAAAACACAAAACTCTGTTTGTTCTATAAAGTCATAAATGGATTGTCATCTCCTCCACTCAACCAGTTTGTCCAAGTAAGAGCCAACTCACAAAGAGTGACACGAGGGTCGGTTAGAGGAGACTGCATAGTTCCTCTGCGGAGAAGTGCTTTCAGCCAAAATGCCTTCTCAGTAACAGCAGCGCAAGAATGGAACACTGTCCCTCAAAATATTAGAGAACTTTCTACATTCTGTCTGTTTAAAAAGCACATTAGAAACTGGCTTTTATCAGAGCAAACTTGTACGCATTGAATTTTAATATGCTTCCCCCTTTTAAGTATTCTGCAATGTCTTTTATATTTGTTTTAATGTTTTTTTAATGTATACATATACATTTTTTTGATTTTTTTTTTATCAAAATGTATTTTAGGTGATTGTCTTACATTTGTATTTTAATTGTTCATTCTTTTTATTGACCCAGATATTTCAAATGTTGCTTTTATTGATTGTTCTTAGGTTGACAATTTTAACATCTGTCCAGGGACAACGGATGAAAAATAGCCGCTGGGCTAATTCTGGCTCATTGCATACAATGCGTTTAATGTGCACTGTCCCTGAAAAATAAATAAATAAATAAATAAACATTGATGTTGATGGCTTGTATGGGGTAGCAGTGACCTCACACTACCTGGTGTAGTGTTTAATTCCAGAGAACCATAGAGAGGAGTGCACAATCTGCTCATTCAAGGCACTTTTGGTGAGGTCTTGAGGGATGACCACACCTGGAAGGTGGTACCGGCATAAGGCACGATTTCATCCTATGCACTCATGAAAAAAAAGGTGGATAATTTTGTCCTGGGAGATGCTGCTGTCTGAAATCCCTGGAGCCAATGTACGAGAGGCTGTCCCGGCATTACATTTCTGCAGCACTGCCAAAAACCAAATGCCGGTGGGTTGACAGGTGAGAGACAACTTTGTCTGTTTCCTTCAACAGTAAAGACATGAAAAATGTAAGTGAATTTTGTTTTAAAAAAACACTATTTGCACATTAAACAATTTTAACATGCTTTTCTGTGTGCATTAACAGGGATTGCCGATCTGCAATCATGATCCCAAAGTCCCACTCTCTGGAACATCTTCTCTGGGAATCCTGGAAGACCACAGAGGCTATAGTGGCTGAAGCAACATCTGAAGACTCCACTAATACCTGTGCATCTCAAAGAAAGTATAACAGTGAAATCAATATCTAGTTGGACTTATTTCACTGCTTGCAGCGGTTCGTCAGGGAGTGTGTCTCAGATTATCATCCGCTTCACAGCTCTTGTTTCAAGTTCCTTTCAGAAGCTTTTTGCGTCGATGACCAAACCAACATTCAGAGGCTGAATGAGCCCTACACTTTCTGTGGGATCCTACCAGCTAACTTTTTGAGACCGAGCATCTGTGGAATAAGCTCTCTCAAAGAAACCGTCACTGTGCCAGTTGTGACTCTCCCACCTGCTCCAGTGAAACCCCCCCAGCATTAAACCCAATGAAGCTCCTCTAACAAAGACTGACATTGAAAAAAATGGTGGAGATCGCAGGTTGTTGCTGTACTGCTACAAAAAAGATGACACAGAACTGTCTTGCATGTTGTCAGCCAAAGTCTGGTTACCTCAGTGATGGATCATATGTCCATTTATTTTATCAGTCTGGGGATGTAAAGTACATCTTCTGCCCTAAAAAAGTATACCAGATCCATGCAGCAGCCCTTACCAACCCCAGAACGCCATTTGTAGACCTTGCTATCACAGAGAGTTGCAAAGCAGCAGTCTGCACTATCCTTAAACGTTTCATAGGACCGACAGAGAAAGGCTATTGAGCAGCAACCCAGTGGGTGTCTGGTGGTTCTGCCATAAACCACTTAAACAAGGTCCAGAAAGTCCACACATTCCCTGGTCTCCTGGTGTTGTGAGAAAGTACGTTTACTGTCCTGTCAGAGTCTTGTCCCTCCACCAGACAAAGGGGAAGACTCGAGAAATGATCTGAGAGGAGTTCTCTCCTTTTTATGAGGCTAAAATGATTAGATGCGCAGAAAAGGATAAGAGACACCTATGTGTGATCCAGAGATTTATGGTTCTTTTAAAAAGTGGAGCTGTTCTATTTGTTAACAATAGATGCTTCTGTTGTGACCTTGTTTGTCTTGCTGGTCTTGTTTTACCCTCCGTTTGTCATGTTGGATAAGAAAAAAAGCGTAAAATATCAAACTGCTAAACCTGTGGATATGGTTTTCCTGTATTGGTCTCTTCATGATCACACACAGCTGATTTTAATGTGGATGCAGTAAATGGGAAAATATTTGCAATTTAGTTTGTGAAAATGTTTTTTTCTTACACATTTTAGTCTTGAATGGTTTAGTTTTTATTAAAATGCCAAAACATTTAATACTTGCTCAATTCATTTAACACTTTTAAAGTACTTGTGTTAACCCTGGAAGTTTAAATTCGTCTGTCCTTTAATGTGTAAATACTTGAGCATGGTTGAACATCTTTATACATTTCGTGTAAAATACAGTTTTTTTTTTACATGTTAATATCTTTAATAAAGCATGGTTGAAATGCTTTTTATTCTTTTTATGTTGTGCTATTGCACAATGCTCTGTGTTTGTTTTCCCCGACTACAGCACTCAGCGCCTCCTTGACTGGTGGTGGAAGGTGCTTTTGCTACGCCCCATTTAGTCTAGGGGTCTGGGGCATAGCATAAAGGTAAATAACAGTAGAATTTGTAACAATAAAAATACACACAACATAAGAAAAACCAAAGCCAATACAGCCACAGCCGTAACAATAAATGAAATTAAATTAATAAATGAAATGAAATTGAAATGAGCAACAGATCATGACTCTTAAGCAGAGACAGCACAGAAGTAGAAACATTTAAATTATAGAATGTTATTTGCAGCTTATCAAAAGTAAAGAGAGTAATATTTATTATTAACTAAAATATGGTTAATATCATAGAAAAAAAGCTCTCCATTAGTCAAGGAAACAGTTTTTACTTTTGCCAAACAACTGAGCGGTGCATCAATTCAACACACAGCAGATTGCGCAGGGACAGGAAGCCAAGTACAAAATTAAACATGTAATTTCAAAAATAAAATAAAAAAACATTCATGGTGAGTTCATAGCTTCTTCACTACAGGTCTGAAACTAAATGTTTAATAGATTTTCTGATTAGAATTTCCATCTTTACATTCTGTATCATTCAGTTTCACAATGTTTTATTAAAATCTTTCCAAATATGTGCTTAGAGGATGAGATACAAGCAGGAGTTTAGCTGGCTGTAAATATAGAAAAAGAGTTACATTGTGTTCAATTGTCAAAACCAGAAAAATGTGTTTAAACCCAAAATGCAGAAAAGTGGGTTTGGTGGTAGAAACTTAAACATTTAATAATAAAACTAAACCAGGACATGAAACCAAGGGAAACAAGAAGGACACACACAGAAGAGCCAACAAGGTACAACTGAACACCAGACACTTTTATACACTGAGGACAATTAACAGAAATGAAGACAGCTGTGGATGATCAGCATGAACCTGGAGTTACTGACAGGAGACAGAGCATGACCAGAAACACCGTAAAAAAAAATCAAACTAAAAAGCACAATCCTTACAGCAACATATGGCATTAAATGTTATTAATAATTTCAGCTAAAGTTTTAGGAACTCTGTCTTTAAAATATTGCAATCTGTATAAAACTTGATTTATGTTGATTCTGTCTGCAGCACAATGAAAACTAGAAAAGTTGCATTACCTGTGATTATGTTAGTGTGAATATGCTTTTTGCTGAATTTGGTAGCTGAAGATGATAAAGCTGTTTGATGAAGATATGTATTGTGATTAATTGCTAAAGAGATTTGCTGAAAATGCTAAAGATATAAAGCTGATAAAGTGGCACAAATTGCAGGAAGTGCGCAAAGAATTTGAAGAATTTCTTGAAAAATTGCAAAAATCGATGACTTTGCAGGAAATGTGTTAAAAAATCCTCAATACATGATAATTTTGCCCAAACATTTAGTGTTTTGGTGAAATAATCTACAAAACCTCAGTATTTACCAAGTTATAAAAACAAACAAAACAAAAAAAAAAGCCATCACTTTGCTAAAATATTAGCTAAACTCCAAGTTGGCCTAAACAAAACTTAGCAGATGTTAAGTTGGCCAAAAAAGCTTCCATGTTGGTAAAATATTAGCTTAATAACTTTACTAGACATCTGACTTGGACAGTCAGACGCTGCACTCGACTCCGCTAGAATCTGGTGTTTTATTGCGGTGTTTGGACAGGTTACTGCTGCTACCGCCTTCTCAAACCATGTTTTTGTTACATTGAAAACAGTGCGCTGTCTGTGTCTACTTTATAAAAATACAAACACGGCTCCAACCTTTTCGCTCACAGCTGCTCTGCCTCTCACGTGTTCTCACCTGTGGAGCAGGTGGAGAGAGCGCACGAGGAGCCCCGCCACTCACCCCTGCGGAGAAGCAGCGGAGAAGGGGATTCCGTGTTTGTGGTGTACCTGCGCCACTATGTTTTGAAACATTTAGACAAAAGGTGCACGCACCCTGCCAGCTAGAATATAACAGATAATAAAAAAACATCAGTGACTTTTTTTTTTTCACCATGAGCGCTGAGCTGGCAGCTCCTTGGAATTGCCGCTCCGCTCATCCGCCGTACCGCTCGTTATCATAACCACTACTGCTTCCTACACATTTGTACTCGCTAATCATCCGTCTGGTCCGCACCCGCTTCTTTGTCTGGTCCATATGTCAGAGGGGTGAGGGTAAAACCTCGAACTGAATCAATTTTAGGGACCTGCTGGGGAGTTTTTAACCAGCCGCTCCAAAAGACAGCAGAAGCCTCTACTACTAATAAAAATGTTTTAATACAAAGATTAAAAACAATGACATAAAACCAGTTATTTAAAAACAATGGATATCAAAAGCATTTTAAAAGAATAAAAACTGGAGGTGTCGATTGTCCGTGCAGTGGTCCACCATAGTCCCCTTTTTGCTGCTTGTCCCAGCCGTCAGTCTCTTCATTAAGTAGGCTATACAGTCCTGCACTCTGTGCCGCCAGTGAACATGCAATAAAACAAACCAATGAATAGATTTAAAAGAACACACCAAGTCATGCAAAATTAAAAACAATAAATACACATTAAGTTTCTAAAACCCAAATAAAAACACTGGCGGTAGAGCTGCAGGCTGTTAAAACTGATCCTGGGTAACCATGGGGCACTTAACTTTGGGAGGGGTGAAGCCCGTTCACCCCTCTACGTCTCCAAACGGCAGTGTACGGAAAAACTCCTCTGGGGATGAGCTGCCTCCCTTCTCCTCCGCGGATCTTCCTCCCGAGCGAATCCTTCTCTCGCCGGCGTTCCGCTGGCCAACGCCCTGATCCGGACCCGCGATGACCGTAGGTCGCGCTCACAGTCCTCTGTCCGTCCGCTCGTAGTGCGTCTCAGGCTCTCCCCCGTCTCTCGCCCCGCGAGCTGCGTCCAAGCGTCCGGGACCACCTCGGGCTCCAAGCGTTCTTTTTTTCTCCGCGCCGATTTTCCTTAAAAAAAGACAAACCTCCCTGCTCTGTGCGTAGCCACGCCCCCTCACACAGGTGTCTCTCATTAAACTGACATGTCACCATAATCTACCTAGTGACACTCCCCCCAACTGAAAACGTTCTAGTCCCTAGAACTACTCACGGTACCTTTGGGGTTTCTGCCTATTGACCCTTTGGGAGCGTCTTGGCTCCGGTGCTCCAGCATCTTCGCCCCCTTCTGGCCCTGGGTAGGGGAAAGCAAATCTCCATAATGCTAAGCCATCTATGGGTGTAGTCTGCCCCTCAGTTTCTGCTGTGCTGCTGGGTACCTCTCTAGGGATTAGGCAAGGTAGGCAAGGTCTCAAACTGTTACGGTGCAAAACCTGTTCAGGGCCATCTTGACCTTCTGGCCTAACCTTGTAGACAGGGCGGTCTGGGTAGGGCTGGTCTACTACAACCTGAGGTTCACTTTCCCACCTGTTGCTAAGTTTTCCCTTCTCCCTTCTCCTTTGGTCTAAAACCAAAACCCGCTCTCCTGGAAGCAGGGGGGAAACCTTGGCAGTCCTGTCATAAATCTTCTTGTTCGCATTTGCAGCTTGTAGCAAGAAGTTTGATGCTTTGTTGTAGGCGTAGGTTAACTGCTGATGATGTTTGCTCACCCACTCTGTTGTGTTGGTGGTATTCGTCGAGGTCGCTGCTCCAGTTAGCATGTCCACAGGGGTTCTAAGGTGGCGACCAAACATTAGAAAAGAGGGTGCATATTTAGTTGAGGCATGTACAGTGTTATTGTAAGCTTGGACGAGGCCTGGAAGGTGCCCGGCCCAATTACTTTGTTGTTCAGTCTCCAATGTCCCCAACAAGCTTAACAATGTTTGGTTGAACCGCTCACATGCTCCATTGCCTTGTGGGTGGTATGGTGTCGTACGGGACTTGCGACAACCATAAACCATGCACAGTTCTTTTATCAGTCTCGACTCAAAACAAGGGCCTTGGTCAGAATGCATGACTTCAGGGAAGCCAAACGGCTGTATAACATGAGCCCACAAAGCACGGGCTGTAGCAACTGCTGTTTGGTCAGGGGTAGGAATAGCCCATGCATACTTGGTGAACAAATCAGTCACAACAAGAATGTTTTGGTACCGGTCAGTGGGACGGGCCAAGGTTAAAAAGTCCATTGCCACTATGTGCATCGGGGCTCTAGCCGTGAATGGGGCCAGAGGGGCCCTGCGATCTGCCTTGGTCTTGTATAGCACACAACAGGGACAGGTTTCAATGTAACATTGAACAGTCTTTTCCATTTGGGGCCAATAAAAATTTCTCCTCAGGGTAGTGAGCATGCGATCTGACCCTGGATCCCCACTATTTTGATGGCAAAACTCCACCAGGGTTGCAGTTTTATTGCTTGGGACTACTACTTGCCGGAGTGTTTCGCAGGTTAATGTGTCCTTCACTCTCCTGCACAACACTCCCTCTATCATTTCAAGTTTCCTCCACTGGTGAAGAAGTCTCCGTCTTGGCTGTGAAAGCACCTGTCTTTCCGCTGCACCTGGCAACCCACCTTGAGTCAGATTGTCTCGAACCTGACAAACTGTAGGATCCTTCTCTTGCTCAAGTCTCCATAGGGCAGGATTCCACCCCCAACCATCAAAGGGCTCCTTGGTCTCATCTGGAACATCCATGGCATGCACCAGTTGGTTGCCACCACACCCTGGGTCTGTGGAGGAAATGTGGAGTCTGGACAAAACATCAGCATTAGTGTGGTCTTTCCCAGGCCGGTACTGGATGGTGTAGTCAAAATTGGCCAACTGGGCGACCCACCTCTGCTCTACAGCCCCTAGCTTTGCTGTCTGTAGGTGTTCAAGGGGGTTATTGTCTGTCACAACAGTAATCTTTGCACCCCACAGGTAATCTTTAAATTTCTCCACCAGGGCCCATTTCATTGCCAAAAGCTCAAGTTTGAAAGAGCTATAGTTGGCGTCGTTACGTTCAGGGGGGTGCAGGCTTCGACTGGCATATGCAATCACTCGTTCAGCCCCATCTTGTTCTTGGGCCAAGACAGCCCCCAAACCACAGTTGCTGGCATCTGTATACACAGTAAAAGGCTTCGTAAAGTCATCATAGGCCAGGATTGGAGCTTGTAGGAGGCATTGCTTGAGCAGCTTAAATGCCACGTCGCAATGTTCAGTCCATTGGACTGAGGGTGACTGTCTGCGCCGGCTCCTTGATGAGCCCCTCAAAAGTTCGTTCAGGGGTTTCGCGATCTTCGAAAAGTCTTTAATAAACCGCCTGCAGTAGCCAACAAAACCAAGAAAAGACCTTACCTGCTTAACTATAGCAGGATCGTCCCAACTCTGGACAGCTGCAGTTTTCTCTGGGTCAGGCGAGACTCCATCACCGCTGACTTCATGGCCCAGGAACTTCACTTTCTTGTGGAACAGCATACATTTCTCCGGCCGGAGAAGGAGACCATAACGCCCAATGGCCTCAAACACACGCTCCAAATGGTTCAGGTGAGTTGCAAAGTCTTTAGAATACACAATGACATCATCCAGGTATACGAGGGCAGAGTCAATGAGTTGGTCCCCCAAGCAGCGCTGCATCAGCCTCTGGAAAGTTGCTGGGGCATTACAAAGCCCAAAGGGCATCCTTTCAAACTCAAACAATCCAAAAGGTGTGGTAAAGGCAGTCTTTTCTCTGTCCTTCTCCTCAACCTCCACTTGCCAGTATCCACTGGCTAAGTCTAGAGTGGAGTACCATTCTGCTTGGGTGAGACTGGTCAGGGAATCTTCAATTCGAGGCAAAGGGAAGGCATCTTTATGCGTGACTCGATTCAGTTTTCTGTAATCTACGCAAAACCTCCAGGCTCCACCTTTCTTTTGTACTAGCACTATAGGTGCAGCCCATGGACTACTGCTCTCTCTAATGACACCCTGTTCAAGCATGCTTTGTAAAAGACTGCGGATCTCCTTATAGAGGGTGGGAGGGACAGGTCTGTACCTCTCTTTAATGGGTTCAGCGCTACCTGTTGGAATTCTATGTCTCACCACATTGGTGTGTCCATAGTCGTCATCATGTCTGGCAAAAACATGACCCCATTTTTTAAGTACTTGCCCCAGTTGTTGCTGCTGCTCATCCGTGAGGTCTTCTCCTAAAGGGCAAAGGGGTTGGTTTTCCCCGCCTACCCCCGATAGACCCTCACTAACATCAATGACTGCTACCTCTACAACACCTGGGCTCACCTCACAAAGGGAGACATCTTTACACCCCCTTATATTTTCTGGGTCGACTGAACAGATATTGGCTAGCTTCTGAAATCGATTTATGACCACAGGGAAGGGATTCAGGTTTCGTACTCGCACAGGTAATCTACCCTGGTCTACCATCACCAAAGTCCGTGCAATTTCCACGCTGCCACTCTCGTTTAATGGTTCCACCATTGCAAAAACTTTCTGCCCACAGGGCCAAGGTGCTGTCTTTGCCCATAGCATTACTTCACTGCTTGCCGGTACAGTCACTGGTGACCGGCAAGCTGAGCGAGCTACTCTAGTCAAGGGTTCCCTGGCTGAGACAGCTTGGATACGCTGACAGTCTGCAAAAACATCCTCCCATGCCCTCTTAAGGGGCTGACCTTTCGAAGAGGGCGGCCTGTGCTTCTGGAAGAGATCTTCCCAACACTCAGAAATGACATTCATGCCTAAGATGGCCTTCTTTTCACCCAAATAGCTGTCCTCTACCACCACAACCCCACAATTTGGGACCCGAACACCCCCCACCTGGAAGTCAACTACAATGTAGCCTTTATAAGGAATGCTTAAACCGTTTGCGGCTCGCAGCTTAAGCCAAGGCAGGACTCCATCTGAATGCTTCTCCTGAAAGAGGTTTTTGCACAGGCTCTCGCTAAACAGTGTGACCTGTGACCCAGTGTCTAGCAGACATCTAAATTCTACGTCGTCTACTTTAACCATGACGTAGGGGCAACTCTCTGTAAACCTTGCTGAGGGTGGGGAGCTTGGTGGGTCACTACAGGGGGGCCCGGTCACCTGACCCACGGTGGCCGGAGGAACTAAAAATCCTGATGGGGGACTCTAGAACGGCAGCTCCGACTAAAGTGCCCAGTTTCTTTACAGGTAGCACAGATGGGGCGGCCCTGTTGGTCCCACTCGTACCTTGGAGCCGCCCTAGCACCTCTAGGTCCACTATCTGACCTCCATCTAGGCTCTGGCCTCCTACGCGCATCTTTATCTGTTCTGTTATCCTGTAACTCAGACAATATGTTTTTAGACATTTCAGCCATTTGCTCTTTCATCTCTTTTAACAGTTCATTTTTCAGTTCTGCCTTCCAGTCTGTCATGATTTGTGTGTGGGGCACCTGCTTTTCTACTGCCAAGCAGGAAGAAGGTGACCACAGTTCGGCTTGTTCCTGCTCCAATGCGAGTGCTTCCATCTTGACTTCGTCAAAGGATAATGCAGGAGTCTTCCTCACGAGGCGCCGTAGCTCCTGGCGAAGGGAACTGTCTCTTAGTCCCATGATGAACTGGTCTCGTAGGATGGCATCACCATCCCCGAGTTCCGCCTCATTCCTCTGTTTTAACATAAGAAAGAGTTCTCTTAACTGTAGAGAAAAAGATTTGAGGGACTCTTGAGGCTGTTGTCTACAATTAAAAAAACGAGTTCTGAGCACAGAAACATGAGTATTTTCACCATACAAAACATGCAAAACATCAAAAATTTTCTTTGGAGTGTCTCTACCTTGCCGCTCTAAAGTCAAAATTTCTCTCTTTGCTTCACCTTCAAGCAAGTTTAACAAAATGTCAGCTTTCTGGGAGTCAGTAAGAGGCTGAAAACTTAGCATGGATTCAACTTGGTGTTTCCAATCCCCAAACTTAACTTGAGCATTTTCTCCGTTAAACTTCTGCACCCATGGGCAACCCATAAAGAAAGGCATCATCATTGCTGCTGGACCAGCTGCACCTTCCTGGGCCTGCTGCATAATGAAGCGACTAGTGACTCAACCCAGCAGGATCCTGCCAACAACGCCAAAATCTGTCAGAGGGGTGAGGGTAAAACCTTGAACTAAATCAATTTTAAGGAGCTGCTGGGGAGTTTTTAACCAGCCGCTCCAAAAGACAGCAGAAGCCTCTACTACTAATAAAAAATGTTTTAATACAAAGATTAAAAACAATTACATAAAACCAGTTATTTAAAAACAATGGATATCAAAAGCATTTTAAAAGAATAAAAACTGGAGGTGTCGATTGTCCGTGCAGTGGTCCACCATAGTCCCGCTCACAGTCCTCTGTCCGTCCGCTTGTAGTGCGTCTCAGGCTCTCTCCCGTCTCTCGCCCCGCGAGCTGCGTCCAATCGTCCGGGACCACCTCGGGCTCCAAGTGTTCTTTTTTTCTCCGCGCCAATTTTCCTTAAAAAAAGAAAAACCTCCCTGCTCTGTGCGTAGCCACGCCCCCTCACACAGGTGTCTCTCATTAAACTGACATGTCACCATAATCTACCTAGTGACACATAGACCGTCTAAATAGAGCGTTATTCACATCAATGGTCCGGCCCAGACATGATGGTAAAGTGCACTCTGGTGGACTCAACCAACTGTGAGAATTTAAAAGGGGTGTTTATGTCAAATTGTAGCTCCAAAACTGACGGTGCTGTCTCTTAAAGGGACGGACAAACACTACTTATTCATGTTCAACCATGATTCTTTTTTCCATGACGGCCACTGACCGGTCCATGAATGAAGCGGCCCACCGGGAATCCTCCCGACTCTCCCGATTACCCACTCCGCCCTTGTGTGTAAAGATTTATTAAAAAACATTGGAGGATTGCTCAACATGAAGAGGTTTTTTAATCCAGAACAACAGACTGCGTACTACATGAACTGTCAATCTGTGCCAGAAAAATCTCTGTATAGAGATGCAGTCTGGCACTTAGATAATGAAGGAGGAAACGCTGCTTTTTCTCGCACACGAAAGTAGTCAGTCTCTCGTGCGCGATGACTTTTTCTGCTCGTGGAGGAGGAGAAAGTGCTAGCGGGGGTCTGAATTGTCCATGCGGAATGTTTGATGAAGACTCACCCAGATGTCTTACTTCTGAGTGGAGTTTTGACATAAATGAAACGCCATAAGCTTGACTGAATTGTTAATGTTAGCGAGTATTTATCCGGAATAATATGATCGGATCGGGACGTCACTAGTACAAATGTCAGTAGTTCTCCTACAGAATATTCCACAGCTGCTTCTTCAAATTCCTATGGATGATATTAAACGAGTCGTGGATCATTTCTCTCTGACAACGCGGTCATAGTTAGACGAAGGTTACAGGTACTTTTTGAATGCTGCTTGTTTGATTATGAAGTTGGTCAAGATTTTCTTTTTTCTAATTTACAGTAATGCTAACGCTAGCTTTCCATGACAGGGATGAGCTACAGAAGATCTTTTCTGCACAGTTAAAGTTGCTTACATTTCCGTGCTCAGTTATATCTGCCTTCCAGTTCATTATATTGTTATAAATGGAATGATGTTATATTTCTAACTTGTATAATTTTAACAAAATATATTTTTATGGAGAGTAAATTGTTGAAAGTTATTAAAGGTTTAATTATTCTGGCACAATATTCCTGCATTTTTATTATTCACAATTATGTTAAAAACTTACATTTTTTAAAGTTTTTAAAATTAGCATTATGCTAGCTTTGTGGACTGTTTTGGCATTTACTAAGATTTTTTAGGGTATTTTGGAGTTTAGCTAATATTTCAGCTATATGCTAGCTGTTTTGGATAATTTAGGCTATTCTTTTTAAGTTTTTTTAAGCAGTTTTGGAGTTAGGCTAATACTTACACGCAAATTTAGATGCAAATGTAGGCTTTTTTCACTTTTTTAGGATATTATGAAGTTTAGCTAATATTTCAGCAACATGCTGGCTGTTTTGGCTAAGCTAAGTTTTTTTTAGGCTACTTTGGCATTTAGCTAATATTTTAGCTGTATTAGCTTCAGCATTTTAAACTATTAGCTTCAACGTTTTTAACTATCAATTTCAGCTTTTTCTGCGAACAAATTCAGCTAACAGCATTCACACCAGCATTACCACAGGTAATGCTATATATCTAGTTCATAATTATGTTATAAAGTTACGGATTTTAAGTTTTAAAAATGTCTTTTTAGAAATGTTCAATCAATGTTTATCCTGTTTGGCCCATGACCTAAGGTGTGAGTTTGGATTTTGGCCCCTTGTGCGATTGAGTTTGAAGCCCCTGCTTTACTGTAATTTTTTTTTTTTTTTTTTTTCAGGAGGATTTTTTCATTTAGAAAATATGCTTCCACCATTGCTGTCTGGTCTGACAGAATGAGCTTTTAGCTGCTGTTTGTCTTTCTCTTCTAAAATGTTGATCAGTTTTAAATTAGCTGATGTTTAATGGTATCGGAGCATTCAAACCAGAGTATGTTGACTACATTTAAAAGCAGCTAACATCAAGTAACAACATCGACCACGTGGGTTTTTAAAACTTTTTTGTTTTGTCTCTCTTGAATAAACCTGCAACTCAAAGTTCCAGTGTCATTTCACAAAAGAAGCCTAATTGTGTTTTTTTTTTGTGCATTTTTTTTGTTGTGAGACCAATTAGATCTTTCTCCCTGTCAGTAGTAAAGTCCTGGTTTTGTGGCACTTGCCTCATGCATAAAGTATTGTAACAAATATATGTATTTTTATATTGGATCACAGCTCTGGTCCAGTTTTTAAACCTCTGTCTGCAGCTACAGAGCTTCATAAAATATCTAACATTCCTGAAACCATGCAGAAGTAACTCTGAGTAACTACTGCGAGGACAGTAACTGAGCAGTTTGGTGCTTTTATGAACTCATGAAGGCTTTTACACCGCAGAAACATCAGACTCTGATCCGACCTGCCGACCCCGTCTGACGAGTTACATCACACACACACACACAGGGCCTGGGCGTCCTGCCAGTAGGAAGCTCCATATAAGGCTTGCAGGAAGTCCGCTGTAGCTACAGGAAAGACCATATTTGGACTGACTCGTGTTGCTTTTCCAGCAGGGAGCAGCCTGAGCCGATGGTGACAAAACCTGATCCTATTGGCTGTTTGACACACACACACACACTGAACACACACACATGCAGCAGATTAGGTGCTGAGTGAAGAACACAGATGGTCTTTAAAACTGATGCTGTTTAATCTGCATGGTTTTCTGAAAAATAATTTTCAGCTAAAAGCTTTTTTGCTTATTTGACAATCATTTACAAACTGGTTTCTGCTGCTTCAAACACAGAAACTGAAGCTAAACTCTTGTGGGTCTAAAACCTGAGTCCAGGTGAGTCCAGATGGTGTTTGAAATAAAACCAGCAGGAGTCAGATAAATGTTTTATTCTTGAAAGCTCTCTGAGCTCCACGTAAACATATGAACATCTCAGAACCTACACAGTAGGGACAAACAGAGTGCACGTGTGTGCGCACGGTCACATATGTACAGCGTCTACATCCATACTGAAGTCCACCTTCCCTCTTGACCTTTGGCCTTTCAAAGTAAAAGTCTGAGCCCTGTGTGGGTCTTGGCTTTGGTCAGCAGAGGTTGGAGCTGTGGGGGGAGGGCAGCTCTGACAGGGAGCCCCCCAGCGGAGAGGAGCAGGAGGACGAGTAGAAGTGGTGGGACGGCGAGGAAGGGAACGCCTGTGATAGCGAGGAGCAGGCAGAGGAGGAGGTGAAGCAGGGGGAGGAGGCCTGCATGCTAACGGACGGGCAGCTATGAGGCGGCGAGGAGTAGGACGAATCCGGGGAGGTGGGGACCTCTGAGGTGGGTGTGGGGACCCCGTCGGCCTTGCGCTCGCGCTGCCTCTGGTGGATCTTGGCGTGCCTTTTGCGCTCGTCGCTGCGGGCGAATTTGCGACCGCACTCACTGCAGGGGAACGGCTTCTCCCCGGTGTGCGTGCGGATGTGCGTGGTCAGGTGGTCGCTGCGGCTGAAGCTGCGCATGCAGATGCGGCACTGGAACGGCTTTTGGCCCGTGTGCACGCGCACGTGGCGGGTCAGCTCGTCAGAGCGGGAGAAGCGGCGGTCACATCCATCGGCGGGGCACACGTGTGGACGCTCGTGAGGCGGCGTCCTGCACTGCCGCCCCCCAGGGGCTTTCTTGGACGGGCAGGACTTGGCGAGCAGGCCAGTGGGCCCCTGAGGCTGAATATTCGCAGAGAAGGCCTTGATGGTGGAGAGTGGCGTGAGCGGCGGCTGGAGGGGTTTCTGGTCTGGGCTCGGACAGAGCTCGCCATCTGGCGCTTGCTGAGGCAGGGTGTAGTCTGGCAACATCGCCACCACAGGCTGGAGGCCCAACCTGGAGGCAGGGGACGGGTAGGCAGGTGGGGGGCCCTGCGACTGGAAGGGTTGCGGGGCCAAAAAGGCATCATTGGGAGGGTGGGCGGAGTCAGAGCCCATAGCAGACGTGTACGATGGCGTTGAAGATAAAATGGAGGAGACGTCTATGGTACTGCAGCTCAAGCTCAGCTGGGACGGTGTTGATGATACCAAAGACGGGGTGGAAGTGGTGAGGTTGCAGGCCGCAGGGGGCGGGGCTGTGACACTCCCCAACCCCAATAGACCCAACAGGGGCTCCGCCCACAGATTGCTGCAGCTGGAGGAGCTGGGATCGAAGATGAAGCGCCCACTGTAGGCCAGAGGTGGGAGGCGGGGTGTGAGAGGGGGGAGGTTCTGGAGGTCCAGGAAGTCCAAGAGAGATTCTGAGGAGAAAAGAAGAGCGGGTCAGTGACATGTCGACAGTGCAGTAATGCAAATATGATTATTAGTATTATTTATTTATTTAGTTTTTGCTTCTTCACATTAAACAGAAATACTTTAAAATGCATTTTTACCAAATTACTTGATTATTTGTAAAGCAGAAATAAAATAAAGAAAAAGACAAAACTTTTGTCAACATTCAATCTGATTCTGATTAAATAGTTCATACAATTAATGATTCAATACTCAATAAAAAATTCAAATTTAAATGATGTCAACAGGAACATAACACAAAAAACGCTCTTATTTTGACCACAGAAACAAACAAATCAGTTCTTTTGGCCCTTAAGGTTCTGAAGGGCCAGTTGGGTTGTCTCCTAACATTTTAAGAAAATTACAATCACAGTTCTGGAGGATGCATGTTATTCATTGTATGACAGGAACCTGCAGGCCGGTGTAAATCTGAACATGAGCTGCATTTGGCCTACGGCCGGACTTTGGACATGCTCGTTTTAGGGCAGTGGTGTCAAACTCTATCGCAGAGGGGGCCAGAATCCAAAACACACCTTAGGTCGTGGGGTTAACATTTATTGAACACACTAAAACGAAATTTTGAAAACTGTAAAAACGTAACTTTTTAACATTACTATGAATAATTCAATTCAGAATAATTCAACTTAACCCTTTAAGACCCTTTAGCTCCATTGCTGATATTCTTTGTTTTACTGTAACTTTTGAACCGTTAACACAATCAATCACATTCTGAAGGAGAAAAAGCGTCACGCCGCTTTTTCTCCTTCAGAATCTACTGAATTACATTGATCGTGTTCATGGTTCAAATGTTACAGTAGGCCTATGCTATAGATTTTGTGTTTACGCGTCACTGGTGACGCCTCAAATAATTTTCAATATTTTACTCACCATAAAAATATATTTTGTCAAAACTATACAAATTTAAAATAAGCACAAGATAACATCGGGCCATTAATAACAATGAAATAAAATTATCTGGAGGGTCGGATAGAATTAGCAGGAGGGCCGGTCATGGCCCCCGGGCCTTGACAGTGTTTTTTTTAACGTTTTTTTAAATGTTTTTTTTTAATTGACAAAATATTTAAGCAAAACAGCAAAAATATCTCAAAACTACACTTATTATTGATGCTTAAAACAGAGTAGTAAACACAGAAGATTTATGCTTCAAAATTCATTTAACATAAAAAAAATAACTTTTTTATACATAAGTTCAGCTGTTTTGTCAAAAAGTTCCCACATCAGGAGCTTCATGTCAAAATTCATTAAACAGAAGAAAAGTAACTTTTTTTGGTTTTGTTTTCCTTACCTCCACACTCCCCGGACTCCGCGCTCAGCAGCCCGGCCGCCTCCGCCGCAGAAGCGGCCAGCAGCGAGCCTCCGGCCGCGGCGTTCTGCAGCAGCATCTGCAGCTCCTCCAGCTTGGAGTATCCCTCCAGCGGGGACACCGGCGGCTCCGACAGCTGCAGGCCGGGCAGCAGCAGCTCCGCTTTGGTCGCTGCCATGTCTTTGGCCGGGGACGAGGCGTCAGAGGCGGCGGAGGAGCTCCGTTTCTGCACGGGGACCGGCTCTGGCGGGGGTTCCGGGCTCCGGGCGGGCTGCTGTTGCGGGTGGCGGCGCTCAGGGGAAGCCAAGGCTGACGGCTGGAGGTCTGGGGGACAGACGGCTGTTTCTTCGTGTTTGTGGATGCACGGAAACGTAAACAATAACAATGCTTATTTCCGGTCGGTGGACCGGCGCCTTCACGGGTTCACAGCGGCCGAAGCGGATTTCTGTCAGATCCAGAGCGAGGATTCCCGCCTTTATAAAGACTCCTGCGTGACGTATGTTCCCAAAGATGGAAAGGAGGAAGCCCATATTTGGGCATGGCCGGGAGCGCGCCCTCTTCCAGACTTCCAGGTGCCGCTGCAGTCTTTGTTCCGCGCTTTTTGGAGCGTGGATGATCCGGTTCGGCCCAGAGTTCGCCCTGGGTTCTCGCGTGCGGCCAAGGCGAAGGATCTGGGGCCGGCCACCGCAGCCGGAAACCCCGCCGTCAGGTCCAAGCTCGATTCTTCCAGCTCTACGTCACACGGAGACCTTCCAGTGACGTCAGCACTTCCCCTTTGCCTTATTTGGGTGTTTTCCTGTCAGACCGTTGATCTTCCAGCAGGTCCCGTCCTGCAGACGAACCTGTGTGATTCGCTTTCGTTTTGAGACTGCAGGAAGCTCGAATCCAGATCAGAGTAATGAAAACTTTAGTATTTGAAACCATCAAGGAAGAATTTCCAGAGCGTGTTTGCTAAAATGAAAACTTCGACAACGTTTTTCCAGAACCTGATGAGGAAGCAAACTGGAGATCTGAAGATGATGCGAGTTTGAGTTTAAACTTTTGCTTCGTCGAGCAGTAGAGCTGAACACAAAAGAGAAGAAAGCTGAAGAAAGCAGTGATCGGGTCGGAAATTAAGGAGAGAAAATAGTCTCATTTGATTTTTGTGCGTAATTCTTTGTAATGAATCCAATACATTTTGTGTGTAACTATGTGAACTTGCAATTGTGTACAAAAAATGTACAAAATATCGATGAGATGTATCACTAGAAATGACATGCAGGCGTTTGACTATTGTTTAAAATACATAAAGAGGAATGGTATTAAAACAATTAAACATGGCTTAGCAGACACAGTAAAATTACCATAAAATAATTAATTTCTGTCCGATTTTAAAAAGGAGAAAGCTCTGATCATCAGAAAAATAATTCCCAGGTCATGAAAATTATGCTATTGTACAAAGTGCAATAAATGAAGGACATTTGAAACTTTTTTGTTGTTATAAATAAAAAAAGGTTATTATATAGGAAACACAATGCACACCTGATGCATGGTCGTCATTTTATTTAAATCTACACACAAACTGGGATTCTTGGAATTCCGACTCGGGAATCTCAGAATGCCGACTCTGGAATCTTGGTATTCCGACTCGGAAATTTCGGAATTTAAATCTAGAATGCAGTCTTGGGAATATCGGAATTCCCGAATCGGGATTCCAAATATTCAGAGTCGGAATTCCAAGAAGATTTTTAAAAGATTTTGTGATCAGTACATGATTTTAATGATTTTTACATGATTTTGTGAAACAAAAATAAAACTTAAGAAAGATCAAAGGAAACAGGAAATACATCAAAGGGAAAGATCAAATGGAACATAAGAAAGATCAAAGGAAACAGGAAAAACATCAAAGGGAAAGATAAAAACTTACAAAAGATCAAAGAAAATATAACAAACATCCAAAGAAACCTACAAAAGAACAAATTAAACATGAAAAACATCAAAGGGAAAGATAAAAAGAAACTTTAGAAAGATCAAAGGAAACATGAAAAACATCAAAGGGAAATACAAAAACTTACAAAAGATCAAAGAAAACATAAAAAACATCAAAAGAAACATACAAAAGAACAAAGGAAACGTAAAAACATTCAAGGGGAAATATCAAAAGAAACTTGAGTAAGATCAAAGGAAACATAAAAAACATCAAAAGAACTCAAGAAAGATCATAGAAAAAAATAATGTTTCCTTTGATAAAGATGTTTTTCATGTTTCATTTTGATCTCCCCTTTGATGTTTTTCCTTTTTCCTTAGATCTTTCTTAAAGATACTTTGATCTTTTCTTCTGTTTTTATGTTTCCTTTGATCTTTCTTTTTGAAGTTTTTCATGTTGCCTTTAATTTTTCTAACATTCTTTTAATCTTTCGTTTTAATGTTTTTCATGTTTCCTTTGATCTTCTTTTGTTAGACTCTTTGGTCCGTGTTGTCGGTGGGTAGCAGACATCCTCGTAGACCACTAGCAGCACTGAGAACAGTGCAGCTTGGTCAACATCTGTGCTGGTCCCTATGGTCCCGTGGACAGGAGAGAGGGCTCAGTGAGCACTCTATCCATGGTCCCGGATCGGCAAGGTCCAGGTGGCACCCACTTTAAGGCACGCAGTGGCCGGGATTTATTATACAGCCAGAGCCAGTCGCGATGCAACACCACAGGGTAAACGCGGGAGCGACAACGCTGGGCTGGGGGTTCCCTTTCTTCAAGTGGATCCCACCCAGCCTCTATCAGAAGGACACCAACATGACAGGGTGGAGGCAGTCTCTCATACGACACATTTCCCGGTCGACCCACCGGATGGAGATTCAGGGCTGATAGACCCTTCCCTCTTCACTACTCAGAAAATCCTGGTTAGTTTTTTTTTCTCCACGTAGTAATCTGATTACCAGCGGGTCGTCTGTCTGATCTGAGGTCTAACACAAGTACAAATACCACGATCATCCTCCATAAAATAAAAAAGATCGGTGGTCCTGCCAGAAAACATGGAAACAGTGTGAAGTCTGAAGCTGTCATTGACTTTGAATAGACTACAAGATCAGCCTAAACGTTCAATATTAAGAGTAAACTCATGTTTTCTAGAATTTCTCCTAAAACAGGAATAATTTACTAGTGAAAAGTCACATTCTTGTTTTTCCAGCACTGTTTGTACATTTGTAACACAGCTGTAAACAGGCATCTGTACCATTCCAATATGGCGTCTGACTTTGCGTACGCAACAAGCCAGCATGCCATCTCTTGCGATTAATCTCATTGCAAAATACACATGCACAACTTCAAATAACACCAGCTATGACCAACATAAATCTTTAAAAAAGTACACACTAATCACCTGATACACACACAAAACCATCAGAACTTAGATTATGAATATTACCTGGTGGAAACTTGACATTTTTCCACTTTCTTAAATAGATATGCCCGGTAAATATATATATATAAAAAAACTCTAAATGTGCATTTTATGAAAACCCAACACTAAAGTTTCTCTATTCTCATTGCTACCTCGCAGCTGCGCTTTCCCTGCCAGTGCCTTCGCCATGGAGCTCTTCTGCAAGCGCGGTTCCCAGTCACGGAGGACGCGAGTGTAACTTCGCTGCTTTTGGGAATAAATCACGTAGAAACACAGCAGCACCATTTATTGCGGATCTGACAATTTTCCAGAAAGAAAAGAAAAAGATTTCACAGTTTTTAGGGCTGGGTTTATAAAACCCATCAATCGATTTAAGCTTAATAGATCAATAATCAATCCATAAAAACGGAGATTGATTTAGCACATGAAGCTAAAGTCCACTAACTTGATGCTAACGTTTAATGGAATTTCCCATTGGACGGCTAATGCTAATGCTCGGTCGCCCTAAACAAACATTGCTGACTAAATTAACATCTTTGTAGACTCACAGAAACAAATTTTCCAAACTCTTTTAAGGACATCTTTTTTTTAAATAACCATTTGTTGTCAAAAACACTTTTTTTCTCATACTTTCTTCTTCTTCTGGAATTAGGTGTAATTCTATTGTGCAATCGCCACCTAGTGTCCAAACTGATACGTCCTCCAGGAGAAGCAGAACAATGTTTCCAATGTTAATGATCTGAACATTTTAGTTAGAACTTTTCCTTTAGAGAATCCATGTAACTCTGGATGATATTAACAATCTCATTATTTCACTGATACAATTACAGTATGTGAACTGGATCAGATTAATATACATATATTCAAATCATATAGTAGATTATTAATGTATTTCTAAACAAATGTGTTAACTGTTTAAACTCCAAAATTGAAGTGAAAAAAAATCGGAATCAAATCATTTCTGGAAATTATTACCGATACTAACGGTGTATTAGCTGCCCGTCCTAGCTAGTGACAGGTAGAGGGAGATCAGCTATCCTTACATTAAAATAAAATGTCAAAATCTTTTTGAAGTTTTTGTATTTTTCAGTAACAGAAGTCAAAGAATAACAGGATTATGGGCATAACTAAGATAAAATGAGGATTGTTAACATTATACAACACCCACCTCTACTACCGAGCAATAAAACAGGAAGGGGAGAGGGAAGCAAGCGGCAAACATATAAAGAGAAATCATAGAAGAAGAACAAAGTAAGGAGGGGCTACCCACTCAACACTGAGTACAGGGGAAGAAAGAAAGAAAGATTTTGTGTAATTAAAATAGAAAGATCTCCTCTGGTTACACGAGGTCCCCCTCAACACCCACAGAGCGTAGTGGGTCGATCAGCCCTGCGTCCCGCTCCCCTCTCTGGGTGTGGAGAAGGACCTGGTGCTCCAGGAAGATCCCCATGCTAACTCTGTATTTGGGGATGATTGTACCATCTTTAAAATACTTTTTCAAGTCTTCCAGAACTCATCGCTCCCTCGTGGTATTTAGTTACACACAAACATACAGACACAAGTTACAAATCAAGAATTACGAGAGTCTTTGTTCTCTCCATAGAAAACACCACCGATGCCAGGTTAATGAATCTTCTGGGCTCCATAAACAGCAGAATGAATAACAGTTAATTAAAAAAGATTATGACTCCTAAAAGGAAGCTAACAGTTTCCGCATTGGTTTGACATCTGTGCCCTTTAAGCTCCAGAAACAATGTGGTGCAACCAGAAATAAGCATACCTCAAAAAGTGAAAGCACCAAGATATTCTGCAGCTTGCTCTATTTGTTTCAGATCTTCATTCCAGATTATTTCTGCTTCTCTTGTTTCTCATCCTTCCTGCTATCATGTATTCTTCCGCTGAGAAGTAGGAAAGAAAAATGTGATTTTTTTTTCTGATTCATGCTCCCACTAGGCAGACTGGTCTCCCTGCAGCTCTCATTTTGACTCTCCACACCTTAAAACCAGCTAAAAGGGGGAAATGAAAGCTCAAACTTATCAGACAATGAAACTCTGCTTCGTTCTGGTGTATCCACTTGCTGACGAAGAGATCCACGTACATCTCATCATAATTAGTGGTTTACTGATTCGATTCATAGTCGATTTTGGTTCATTTCTGAACGATCCCATTCACTGACCTAAAATGGACCCAGGACATCTTTATCCAGAACTTCCAGCAGTGTGACTCAAAGATAAATACCTGGTACTGAACAGTGCAGGTGAAGTTTTCCAGATTCCTCCTATTTATTCAAGATATTTAAGTGCAAATTAAATATGTGTACAAACAATCTAAAACCCATCATGCATGAGGAGAAGATGCAAAAAACACACCGAAATGTTTCAGTCGTTCAGTCGTTTTTCAAATTAAACAGTCAACCATCTTTTCCTATGAACATGTACTCATCATGATCTTATTTTAACTCATAATTTCATAATTCTGTTCTGTTTCATCATTTTAATGACTTTCTCACTCGTTATGACAAACTTAACAGAGTCTGTGTTGTCCGCTCAACAACCTTCACTTTTAAGACTGTTTTCATTTCCTTGGTTTCATTCTGAATCAGAAGAATGAGAAGAACCCACAGAGGGTCAGACGTGTTCTGACCTGCAGTCAGGGGGAAAATCTCTCATTCAGCAGGCGACTAAACTTCTCTTCTTCAAGACTAAAATTTTGGTGTTTGGCCAAAAAAAAAAATTAAAATGTCTGAAACTTTTTGCTATTCTAAAATAAACTTTAATATTTTCAGCTTCAAATGTTCATTTTTTTAGGTTTCAAAACTCACAATTTCAATTTAAAAACTTTTTTTTTCACTTTCAAATCTTTTTTTCACTTTTAAATCTTTTTCTTTTTCATTTTTGAATCTGAAAATTTCAGTTTCAAAACTTTAGGCCCCATTGTGGCGCTTTGGGGCGGGGCTAACACAACGTTTGAAGGATGTTAAAAAGGACGTTTAGGACCTTTTTGATGCCTGTATGTAACGCAATAAGATAGCACTTTGAATGGGCTAGAACAGCGGTCTGTACACGATAAAACTCTGTTTTTTACAACCGTCTAGGGACAACTTCAGACTGTGATAGGACAG
The DNA here is from genome assembly GCF_002922805.2 of Oryzias melastigma. NCBI lineage: Eukaryota > Metazoa > Chordata > Actinopteri > Beloniformes > Adrianichthyidae > Oryzias > Oryzias melastigma. The sequence continues at coordinate 6,701,411 of NC_050525.1, forward strand.
ACCAAACAGCCATTTTCTGACCGTAGCTATCACAGTTCTCAGGATCAGTGAACGCACCAGGACTAAAGTCACCCTCATCGCTTTTGATTGGTCCTTCGTGCTGACCC
>NC_050525.1:6701595-6721462 GCF_002922805.2 Oryzias melastigma
GCCGAAAACAGCATGCCCTACTTTTTTTTTGATCGTTTTCTCGTGATAATAAGATAATCAGTAATGAAGAATGTAGCGTCCCCCCTCTTCCTTTCCGGCGCTGAAATGCCGAGACTTCACCTGTTTTAAGTCTCTTTATTTTGTGGTGAACAACAAAAACAGCAGAAGAAGAATCCACCGAAGTTGCCTCTCAAACATCTTCATTCCGTCTCATGCACCAGCCCTCCTCCCATTATTTACCCAAAACCTTCGAACAAACAGGTTGATTGACAGAATTCAGAGCAAACGAGAATCTGAGTGTGGTGCATTCACTGAGCTCCGGACATTAGCCGACCTAAACAGCCCCTCTGCCCAACTCAAACCGCTACGATGCTATTGATGTGCACTGTCCCTGTGAAATAAGCTAATAAATAAATAAATAAATACAGTCTGCAGCAAAACAAAACAGTTTTTTTAGAAAAGAAATGTTGACACTATTTAATCAATCAATGGTATATGGATCAGTGCTGGTGTTTGACATTTTCTCTGATAAACTGCCTCATTTTGCTGCTAATATTCGGAGCTCAGTGAATGCATCATGCAGAAACTCTCTGCAGCCCTGTCAGTCCACCTGTTTGTTTGGGGGAAATTAAGGGAGGGGGCTGGTGCATGAGACAGAATTAAGATGTTAAAAGAGCATAGATCCACAAATAAATAAAAAATTGACTAAAAATAACTTTGTGGAGTGTTTTCTTCTACTGTTTTTGCTGTTATTCACAAGTTAAAGAGACTTAAAACAGGTAAAGTCTCCGTGTGGAAAAGGGAGAAGAGGACACTTCACTCTTCGTTCTTGATTATCTTATGACAAGAAAACAAACTTTGTTTTCTAGTTATAACGAGATAGTGGATCCTGTTTTTTTGTAGAAAGTGGAAAAAAGTTTTGAAATTGAAATTTTGAAGCAAAAAAAATGAACATTTGAAGATGAAAACAAACATTTTACATTTTTTTGGCCAAACTTTATTTTTTATTTTTTTACATTTATTTTATTTGGTTTCAAATAATAATGGCCTCAATTTAGCTCCATCGTTTTGAAGGAAGCACACAGGATTCTGCAGGAAGGAGAGCTGGAACTCCAGACTGAACATTTATGACATAAAAACATTAAATGAAAGCTTTGATCATATGCAGACGTTTGATGTCATTACAAACCATGAAGACTCTCCAGTTCAGATCCGCGTGATTCATTTAGAAACCAGAAGCTGAACTTCTCAGGTCAAAGTTTTCACGCCTCGCTCCGTCAGGAGAGAGGAAACACGCGCATGCGCACTGCTACAGAACGAAAGACGGCGGAACTTCTCCGAAGCTGTTGCTATGGGGACGGAGCACAAACACTCGCGTGAAGCTCGAGTCTGATCGTGGATTCACGCACTGAAAGGCAAAGTTTTCTTCCCGCCTAGAACCGACGCCGGAACCAAAAGGGCCTGCAGAACCGGTGAGCTCGCTGCTGTGACGTCACTGACGCGGGTTTGAGTGGATGGTGATGATGATGATAAAAAGTCGATGAAGAGCCTCTATATCACAGGTGTCGAACTCCAGGCCTCGAGGGCCAGTGTCCTACATGTTTTCCAAACAACCTGCCTTTGAAGCTCCTTATTGGCCAAACACACCTGATCCAGGTAATCAGCAGCAGATGAGGCAGGATTTCTGGAAAACCAGTAGGAGGCCGGACCTCGAGGACTTGAGTTTGACACCCCTGCTCTATATGAAGCTGGAGACGCTGCTTTAACGTCTCCTGATGCTCTCCAAAGGAGCAGCGGTCCCCCTCTTTGTCTGGTTCTAATGATGGTATCTGAGAACTGGACTGAGTGACTCCTCCCCCCTCGCGTTCCAAACAGGAAGTACCTGCTAAATCCAAGAAGCCAAAATGGACTAAATGCCCGACTACTTCCACAGTCGGTACATGACCCGCTCAGTCATTTCCAGTTGGAGCAGTGGACCATTGTTTATATGGAAATAGCGGAGTACTTGGAGTGCAAAAGATGTCTTTTGGAGCTACCAAGAGTCACGTTAAATGATGTTAGGCGCATTGTTTGTTTTTCTAGCAAAAGACCCCAAAAATAAAAATGCAAAAGAGATTTAACTTGTGTCGTCCTACATGGCAAACTTCGAAGTTAACTTACTAAGGCTGACGTTATTAGTGCGTATTTACGTGCGACCAGCTCAAAACCTGATGGAAATTCATGTTGGCGACATGTAATAGGGTCAGCCAAGATGCAGATTCCTGCATTGTCTCATGTATTAAGTGCATCCTAAATGCTGTTAATGGTCGCTTGTATTTAATGAAGTCCCATCAGCTGTCGTGCAACTAGAGCGCGGAGCGCAGTGAGCTGCAAATACAGCCGCGATCGGGAACCCTTGGTTGCGTTAAGCCACATCCTAACCTTAACTTCTCCTCCAGTTCCGTGCGGCCAAAAAAAAAAGTTCACAACTAGCCACAGTATTTAGAATATTACATGTGAATACTGTTGTCACTTTTCATTTGGGCTAATGCTAACTAGCATGAAAGACACGTATGATTATCGCTTTCTTTATCTTCATAACCTGTTAGTTGTGTTTAAATTACTCCCCAAAGAGTGTTTCAAAATTAGTTTAAATGTAATTTACTCAATCATTCAATTGGTCAGAACAGCCATTCTTAATCCGACTGATTTATAAGATGTTTATATTTTTTCTATACTGATAGCTATCCATGCTATAAACTGATGCCAGTCAAAGGATGTGGTCTCACATCACAAGTTCAAAACATTTGATTGGCAGATTTCGTGTAAGGAAAAGGGGCGTGGTCTTCCATCAAGGTCATTCCTCATTGGTGAGAGTCATTTCCGTAGAGACGTTGAATCAGACCAACTGTGACCAATCACTGCTTACTGACCTTGTTTGGCTCCAACATGGAGATATCTCCAAAGCAGGGGTGGGCAAACTTTTGGACTGGTGGGCCACAAAGGGTTCTAAAGCGACCTCATAAGAAAGAAACGACATGGAATCTGGACAAAAGCATGCTATCTTTAATTTTAGTGCCAGTTTAACCAATTGGTTGAAACCTTTCAGCGAAAAACACGCACAAAGGAAAACGCTGTGTTTGTTGTGTTGGGATGATTGGAAAAATGACTTTCTGACTCTAAAAACACACATAAATAGGAGAAAAACAACAAATCTTCCAACACAACATGAATACAAAATAACTTTCTGCACCTAAACACAAGATAGTGGTGCACCATTTAAGGTGAGACACCAACATGACAGGGAAATATAAAACATCACTATGGATCAATATCATTTATTCCAGTATGGCAGACCAGATTAAATGGTTTAGTGGGCCGTACATGGCCCCCGGGCCGTAGTTTGCCCACCCCTGATGTCAAAAATGGAGACTGAATTACCTATTTGGTTGGAGCCGGAAGTAAGCAGTCTTCTATGGGTGACATCTGAGTCCAGTTCTCAGATACAGTCAATGGGGTGAACCAAATTGAGTCACATGACCTTTGCTGGTGTTTCTATGGAAGTTTTTCTGTTTCATCAGATTCAGATTTTTTTGAACCTTTGAATTTTCATTCTGAATTTTTGAACCTTTGAATATTCTTTCAGATTTTTTTTAACCCTTGATTTTTAATGGCCCAGAAACTGGATGGACAAAAACTTGCTTTTTCTGTCTCACTAGAACAACTAGTCGATCTTAAGATAACATCGATTTCCAGCCAATCAGATCATGAGACTGACATGACGTCAGGGTGTGCTAGAGGAGGTTCTGAGCGCAAACAGGACCGATCGGCTGCTCTGCACGAGTCCACCGCCTCTCTGAGCTAAGCAGTCAGGCTCATGACTTTGTTGTTCACACATCATTTCCCAAGATGCTCATTGCTGCATTTCCTGCTCTGATCTTAATCCAAGGCTAAATGTCTAACTCTAACCCTTCTTCTGGGTCTGTGCGACCAAGAATAAGATACTGACAACACAGGGGAAGAAAATTACGAGTGAACAGTCACTTGAAAATATAATAAAAGATATTAAAAATATTTTGCTCATGTAACCACATGAGAAGCTAATCAGATCTGGCTGGACATCGATGTGCTCTTAGATCAACTAGTTGCTCTAGTGCAGGGGTCGGCAACCTTTAACAGTAAAAGAGTCATTTGGGCTCGTTTTCTACTGATCAAAACCTAGAAGGAGCCGCAGAGATTTACTTTAAGTCTTTAAGAAATTTGGATTTGCATTCATGACCTTCTTTTTTTTTTAATAAATATGAATTATGTATATTTTTGGGCACGAACAAAAACAAAAGTATTAAAAGAATTTATCATTTCTCAATTGTTAATGTTTTTACCTTTGGTAGAGGCCAAATTAGCGAAAAAGCTAGCCCGCTGCTTAATTACTAGCTGAACTTCCTAAATAGCCTAAAATTCCTCAGTTAGCTTAAAAACTCCAGTAGATAACAATTAGCCAAAAATGTTAGTATATTGCTAAAATATCAGCTAAATTCCAAATTAGCATAAAAAAATTATTTAGAGGCCAAATTAGCCAAAATAAAGCTAGCTCGTTGCTCAATTACTAGCTGAACTCCTAGCCTAACATTCCTCAGCAAACTAAATTAGTCAAAAAGTTAGTCCATTTCTAAAATAGAAGCTAAATTCAATATTATTCAAAAAACTTCAGTAGATAACAAATTAGCCGAAAACATCAGCATGTTGCTAAATTATTAGCTAAGCCCCAAATTAGCATACAATTCTTCAATTTCGTTGCTGTGTACCTGAGACATGTGCAATGACAATAAAGTTGAATTCTATTCTAAACTACATTAGCCAAAAACGTTAGCATGTTGCTAAAATAATAGCTAATCTCCATTTTTTTTTTAATTACTATTTTACTTTTCTTCAGCCAGAGAGCCACCATGGAGAGATAAAAGAGCCACAGGTTGCAGACCCCTGATCTAGTGAGACGGAAAAAGTGAGTTTTCCACCGAATTTCTGGGCCATTAAAAATAAAGGGTTTCAAAAAAAATCTGAATGAAAATTAAAAAGTTTTTAAAAATTTCAGAATCTGATGTAACAGAAAAACTTTTCTACGTTTCCGTTCATGCTTGTCAGAGTCTTCCTGTAATGAGACTCTAATCCTGCTGCTGTGTGCATCAGTGCACGAATGCTAACACAGAACAGATCAGGTTCTTTAGTGGCTGAAAGAACCGTCTTTAGTTTCTAACTGCTCCACCACTGTACTATCAGTAAATTGCTTTTTAAACTCATTCTTACAAAAAAAAAAACTAATTCAGCCCACATTCCTGTGCTGCCATTAGTGAATCAGAAGATGTTTTCAAAGAGGAACTGAACTCAAAAGATCCAGTTGGTTTTCAAAATAACTCTTGACTCTTTCGTGTGAACTGACGTATCCAATGTGAGTTTTAAAGGGAACCAAAGTGCTATTCATGTGTTACGTACAGCCGTCAGTGTGTCCAAGTCTTTAAGTTCTACAGGTACACCTTTACTTGTTTAGATTTTAATGGGTCACTTCTCTGACATTTAATCCAAACAGGTGGAAGAGGTGTCATGCCAAAAAAAGCAAAGAAGAGTTTGGGGAGGACAGAAGAGGAGCGCTTGGTGCAGCTGCAGCACAGAGTCCAGGCTGAGGAGGAGATGTCCAAGAAGAAGGAGGAGATGCTGACACTATTCCTGAAGGTAAACCGCATCTACCACGAAAGAGCTTCCAACCTTCTTCAGGGCAGAGCGGGAACGGAACAATCCATCATAGAGCTGACCTCTGCGTCACAGCCACCCAACATCCGATCGTCCAATGAAAGGATTAGGATCACGTCTGACAGACCAGTACTTTACTGGACTCGTCCAGAATGCTGCTGCTTGGTTCCTAAAGAAAACCAGGAAGTGTGAGCACCTCAGACTTCCTGTTGCTCAGGGAGTAGACTTTGAAACGGCTTATGTCTCTCTATGGTTTAACACCAAAGGACACCTCTGACGTGTTGGTCCACATGAACCAGCTGGAGCTCTGAGAAGCTCAGGGACAGAAGTTCTGCTAGAAACCGAGTTGTTTTTAACCCAACTCTGAGCTTAAAAATGGACAACATTGTTTTCAATGCAGGAAGAAAAAAAATCAGGAAAAAAAAGCACAAATAATGCTAGGATGACCTATCATAATAAGCTTTACTGCTTTCAGAAGCTTTACTGCTTGAAGAACCTTTCAGAATTCTCCTCGTCTTTGTAAATCAGGACAAGCTGCAGAAGGAGCAGAAGAACACGGCGGTGAACCTGCTGAAGGTGACCGACCGCTGGAGGTCTCTCCTGCGTCAGGCTCGGGTTGCTGAGCTACGAGGGAACATTTCAGTATTCCAGCAGACGTTTGAGAGGGAGGTGGACGAGCTGGACTTTATCACTGAGGTGAATGTTCTCACAGTTCCTCAGCTCCTCGCAGTGTCTGCATGTAAACTGTGAGTGCACTCGTGTTGCAGAAGCTGGTGGGGGACCTGCAGGGGGCGGAGCGTCAGACCGCGCAGGTGCAGGCCAGTCACCTGCAGCACCTGGACCACCTTCTGGCTCAGGACCTCAAGCGGATGAAGTTTCTGCACCAGCACTGGGGAGGAAACCTGCAGGATTTGAGCTCCTCAAGCAGCTCTGAGAAGTACATTTTTGAACATACTGTAACTCTTCAACCCTGAACACGATCAATGTCATTCCAGTAGATTCTGAAGGAGACAAGCGGCCTGGGCTCACGCCGCTTGTCTCCTTCAGAATCTACTGGAATGACATTGATCGTGTTCAGGGTTGAAGAGTTTCAGTAAATCAAAGAACACAAACACTGGAGCCTCTCATTCTTGTTCGGACTTGATGGGGTGAACACCACTTTGTCATAGATTTGACTTGCAGATGATGTTTGCAGGCAACAAATGTTTGTGCAGTCTGAGGAGCAGCAGGACAAACTCCAGAGCAAAGTGGAGTCTGCAGATCAGCACCACAAAGACACCATGCAGGAGATAAAAAACATCTCCACAGAAAGAGAGAGCTGGTTCTCCACCTTTTCCGACTCAGAGGTATTTGAGTCACAGCCTGATTGATCCTCCCAGCTTCATCTCTCCTGGCATGTCTTTGCTTCTGTGAACAGAACGTTCAAGTGGGGTTAGGAGACACTCTGCACGAGAGCATCTCCACCGTCCTCAGATCTCTGAAGCAAAACATCAACAGTTTGAAGAAGAACGAGGAGGAGCTGGCTCTTCGGCTGGATCATGTCACTCAACAACTGGAGATCACGCTGAGACTGAAGGTGTGGACTCAGAGACAGAGCAGGAGGACCGACTGATGTCAGACACACATGAAGTTTAAGGTTGATCTCTGTGAGCCGTAGAGCTGCCACAAACGATTATTTTATTAGTCGACTAATCACCGATTATTTTATCCGATTACTCGACTAATCGGGTCATGAGCAAACTGGATGTAAAACACTCATCTTAACCATCATTAACTTTAAACTAACTAAAAACAAAGAAGATAGTTTATTATTTATTTTTTTATTTAACCATTATTTAACCAGGAAAAAAATCCCATTGAGATCCATCGATCTCTTTTTCAAGGGAGTCCTGATATTAAACTTTTAATGAATCGTGCAGCCTCTGTACTTCATTAGTTTCTGGTATTAAAACAAGATTAAACTAGAAAAGTTGCATTACCTGTGATAATATTACTGTGAATGCTTTTTGGCTTTTTGCTTAAAATGGCGACGCAACTGACTTTAATTACTGCAGAGATTTACTGAAAATGAAAAAGCCATTTGTAAAATGTTAAATTTGCTAAAAGACTGTAAATTTTGTTAAAGAACTATGAAAGAGCACTGAAATTAATCTAAATTTCTTAAAATTGTGTAGTAAAATTGCTTATAAATCCCTATTACATGCCAATTTTGCTAAAATATTTAGTGTGTAGCTTAAATATGAGCTAAACTCCAAATTTTCCTGTTACATCCTCTGGGAGTAAACCCGGCTCGAATCTGGGGGGGGGAAGGGGACGGTAACGAAAACTGGACACAGAAAGTAAAAAAGGAACACAATTTATTAAAACAACAAAGACCTGTGTCCTGAAATGAAGATCAAATAATTAGTGAGCTGGTGAAGCAAAAAGACAAACCAAAACAGAGTTGGAACCTTGGCCAAACGTATATAAGTCATGGAGACTGCTGACCCAGACATGACAACCGTCAGAGTCAGCAGCTCCTGATAATGGCTGCATAACTAAAGCTACCTAAAGAACAGAAATGAAACAAGGCCGCAAATCAGAACTACCAAGGTCCAACCCCAAACTAACACAACAAAACCCAGCAATCTAAGAGTGTTGAGGACGAAAAAGGAGTAAAAGAGACGAGACGAGGGCTGCACGGTGGCGCAGTGGTTAGCGCTCTTGCCTCACAGCGAGAAGGCCCCGGTTCAAATCCCGGCTGGGACCTTTCTGTGTGGAGTTTGCATGTTCTCCCCGTGCATGCGTGGGTTTTCACCGGGGACTCCAGCTTCCTCCCACCGTCCAAAAACATGCTTCATAGGTTCATTGGTGACTCTAAATTGTCCCTAGGTGTGAATGTGAGAGTGGATGGGTGTGTGATTGAGGCCATGAGACAGACTGGAGACCTGTCCATGGTGGACCCTGCCTTCACCCATCAGTAGCCGGGTTAGGCTCTGGTGACCCCGAAAGGGACAAAGCGGTTAAGAAGATGAATGAATGAGACGAGACATGACAAACCAAACCAAACCCAGTCTGCTGCTCGGCTCCCTGCCTGGCTTGATGTGGCCTCTTCTGCCTTAAATAGACAGCTGGTGGCGATCAGGGGACATCGGCCTCACCTGCCAGGTGAGCCACAGGGACTGGATGACGAAGAGGCCAGGCAGCAGCAACAGGAACATAGCCTAAAAAACCTCAGAACATAACAAATTAGCCAAAAACCTTAGCATGTTGCTTAAATATTAGCTTAACTCCAAAATATTCCCGCCTTGCCCGCCCTTGTGTCAAAGTGTCCTTGGGCAGACACTGAACCCCACATTGGCTCAGGTGGGGGTTGGGTCAGTGTTCATTAGCGGAGCCCCCATCAGTGTGTGAATGCGTCTGTGACTGTAAACGCTTTGGGCCTTTGAGGAAGGTAGAAAAGCGGTACTTAAGTATACACTATTTACCATTTATCATCATTATTTGATATATTTTCAAATTGTTCCCAGAGGTCTGTTCATGATGATTATGGTGCCGCTCTCAGCATCAGCACGGCAGAGTGAGCTCTACCGTTTACAACATCGTGGGGTGAGCTCCGCCACTCCTAGCGTTGTGGGTTGAGCTGAAATGGTCACATGGTGATCTCAACTCTCGAACGTGTTGAGAGTTCAAAAGTGGGCGGGGCTTTTATACTGGAGCCCAGAGCTTTGTCGCTGCATTTTCGGTATGCGGAAGCAAATCGGTTGCACCGCTCACCCCGCGTGCGCGAACCACACGTCACTTCCGCTCTTCACCCACTAAACCACAGAGTCATTTCCAAACAGTAAAACTCCTTGATCACATGAATTTATGTTTTTCTCAACAACCGAGAGCTTCTGCTGACTAGATTACAGTGCGAAAAAGAGCTAAACGAGTTAATAATGTATTTGGATCACAGAATAAAATAAAATGTCTTGAAATGTCGCTGTATCCTCTTAGCTCAGGGAGTAAACTGCCGTCATGTAAAACAGCAGAAGAAGAAAACATTTGTAGTCTGTTTGTAGTCACTGCAAGATCGTAAGGTCCTGATCCTTAAAGTGTCTTTTTCCTTTGGTTTTTTCAACAATAAGTGAATGTTTTCACTATGATAAACATTTTAAGTGCTATATTAACATCAAACGAGGTTATTATTGATGTTACCGTCTGAAGACCGGAAAATGCTTTAGCGGAAGTGACGTTTGGGTCGCCCATGCGGGAGAGCGGTGTAACCGATTTGCTTCTGCATACCGAAAATGCAGCGACAGGCCTGATGAGGTGAAACTTCTGGGACTTACAACAGCTAACCAATCACAAAATTCAACTGTGAAACCTCGTTTCAACGTGTAGGGGGCAGCACACAGACGCTTTTAGACTATATTTTCAAGATTTAAACAAGTTTATTTTAACACACAGCACTTTTAAAGTTCCATTTACAGAGGTCAAAAGCCAGAATAAGTTGATTTGGGGTTTGCTTACCCTTTAGTTTTCATCAAGTACATGAAACAAACACCAACACCAATTTCAGTGGAGAAAAACAAGCAAGATTGTGTGGTGGGGGGTCAGTTCTCAAATCTAGGCTGTGTTTCTCCTCCAGAGCAGCGCTGAGCAGCTGAGAGACCGGCTGAGAGTCAGTGAGAGGGAGAAGGAGTTTATGGAGGAGAACCTGACCAGCTGCAGGAACCAGATGAACCTCCGGTTTTACCAGGCCCAGGGTCAGGAGGTTCTGGGTCGCCTGGAAACAAAGGAGCAGCTCCTCCGGCTCGCAGTGCAGGGGGACGCTGCCGCTGAGAAACTGCAGGCCACCATCGCCCAGGTGAAGCGCTGCACACCTGTGCACCTGCCGCCAAACCACCCAGCTCCTCCCTCATCTCTGACTCTGCTGTTCCAGGGAGAGAAGGTGCTGCGAGCCGCCAAGATGGGCCTCAAGTTGAAGCATGAAGTTTTACCACAACTGTTTGCCCCCCTACACCTCCCCCCTGAGGAGCACACACAGGTAAGGAGCAGGGCGGAGCAGGAAGGTGGGCAACAACTGAATGTCAACCAATCCTGTTCTTCAACCACTGCCTGCTTTAGGTTATGCCCCGCCCACTTTTATTGGCAGCTAAGTGATATTGGATCTTTGGGTTATTCACCAATAGTTGAGGCAAACAAGAAACCAGTTTTGGATGCAGACAGACTCAGTTCTGCAGAACCACTTTAGTGCCCAAAGGGTAAAGAGAACCACCTAGATTAGAGTGTTCAATAAATCTTTGATTGAGTTTGACACTCCTGTTGTAAATGGTGAGACTTCCTCTCATAGTAGAGTCAGTCATGGAGTACCTCAAGGCTCTGTGCTTGGTCCAATGATGCTTCTAACATGCCAGCGGTTCTGAACTGGTTTCATCATGGAACTGACTGTTCTCCATAGCCATGAACTTCTGACCCACTTTTTCAGAATCCAAGCTTAACCAACAGATTATTTTATTGTGAAAAAAAAACACAGTTTAAAGTGTCTGAGATGCCATTACTGCAGATGGCAAGAGCACACACAAAACGGAAACACATGAATAGAAAAGCATTTTGGAATAAAATTGTAACAAACACTTTAGTTAAATGCTTTTTTCTACAATATATGGGTCTGATTTCCCAAACGTCTGTGAGCAAAAATGGAAACTCAACAGAGTCAAAAAAACAACTTCCTTGTCTTCAATGAAAAATAAGATCTCAATGTGTTAACAGCTTCTAAGCTCTGGAGAGAGGTAGTGGGATTGTGTCATATGACCATTTCTCTCAAACATTGTTCACAAATGTGTCTAAATGTGTGATAGTGAGCACTTCTGCTTTGCTGAGATAATCCATCCCACCTCACAGGTGTGCCACATCAAGATGCTGATCTGACATCATGATTGGTGCACAGGTGTTCCTTTGACTGCCCACAATAAAAGGCCACCCTGAAATGCGCAGCTTTGTCTCACAGGAGAATGCCACAGATGTCACAAGCATTGAGAGAGCGTACAATCGGCATGCTGACAGCAGGAATGTCAACCAGATCTGTTGCTCCTGCATTCAATGTTCATTTCTACACCACAATCCGTCTCCAAAGGCGTTTCAGAAAATATGGCAGTACATCCAACCGGCCTCATAACTGCAGACCACGTGTAACCACACCAGCCCAGGACCTCCACATCCAGCAGGTTCACCTGCGGGATCGTCTGAGACCAGCCACTCAGACCGCTGCTAAACAATTGGTTTGCACAACCAAACAATTTCTGCACAAACCGTCAGAAACCATCTCAGAGAGGCTCAACTGCATCCTTGTCGTCCTCATCGGGTCTTAACCTGACTCCAGATCGTCGTGGTAACAGACTTGAGTGGCAAATGCTCACATTCGATGGCGTCTGGCACGTTGGAGAGGTGTTCTCTTCAAGGATGAATCTGGGTTTACATTGTTCAGGGCAGATGTGTGTGGCGTCGTGTGGGTGAGCGCTTTGCTGATGTCAATGTTGTGAATGGAGTGGCCCATGGTGGTGGTGGGGTTATGGTATGGGCAGGCATCTGTCCTGGACGAAAAACACAGGTGCATTTTATTGATGGCATTTTGATACGGTGATGAGACCCTGAGGCCCATTGTTGTGCCATACATCCATCAACATCACTTCATGTTTCAGCAAGATAGTGCACAGCCCCATGTTTCAAGGATCTGTACACAATAATGGAAGCTGAAAGTGTCCCAGTTTTTGCATAGCCAGCATACTCACCAGACATGTCACCCATTGAGCATGTTTGAGATGTGCTTGACCGGCGTATACGACAGCGTGTACCAGTTCCACTAATATCCAGCAACTTCACACAGCCATTGAAGAAGAGTGGACCAACATTCCACAGGCCACAATTGACAATCTGATCAACTCTATTTGGAGAAGATGTGTTGCACTGCATGAGGCAAATGGTGGTCACACCAGATACTGACTGGTTCTGGGTCCCCAGACCCCAAATAAAGCAAAAAAAACCTGCACATTTCAGAGTGGCCTTTTATCATGGGCAGTCTAAGCCACACCTGTGCACTAATCATGAGGTCAGATCAGCATCTTGATGTGGCACACCTGTGCTCACTATCACACATTTAGACAGATTTGTGAACAATGTTTGAGAGAATTGGTAATATTGTGTATCTGGAATGAATTTGAGATCTTTAAGTCCATCTCATGAAAAATGGGACCAAAAACAAAAGTGTTGTGTTTTTATTTTTGTAGAGTGTATTTCAGAAATAGTCCAGGAGTCCGTTTCTACTTTAGCCAGACGAAAGAGTGCGGCGCATCAATTCAGGACATAGATTGTACAGGGACAGGAAGTTGTAGGAAATAAGTACAAAATAAAACGCAGGGTGATTTTCAAAATAAAAGAACCATATTCATCATAAGCTCATAGCTTTCTCACTACAAGTCTGAAACTGAATAATATGTTTATATTATTTTCTGATTAAAATTGTCTTCTTTAAGTTTTGATTCAGTTTCTCAATATTTGGTATTAAAATCTTTGAAATCATGACAAACCGTGTGTTTAGAGAACAGGATGCAAAAGAGAGTTTAGCCGGCTGTGAATATAGAGCAAGAGTCTCTTTGGGTTCAACTGTCAAAGCCAGAAAAATGTGTTTAAACTAGAGCTGTCAGGCGATTAAAATTCTTAATCGCGATTAATCGCATTTTGTCCAGAGTTAACTCGCGATTAATCGCAAATTTACATTTGGCCTTTTTTTAAGGAAAAAAAATGTGTGGTTCGTGGAATTTAGTAGTTCTACATTAATTATGAAAACAAGAATGACAAAATTAATAGTTTTCATCAGAAATACTTTATTTTGTAACATTGTATTGAGATAAACTTTCTTAACAATAAAAGGGTGTAACATAAAATGCCTAACAAAAGCCCAAGTGCAAGTGAAGGGAATTTTAAATTAAAAAAATTAAATAAACGTTTAGTAAAATATAATTAAAAAAACATCAAAAATAAAATTTCCATAACACTTTCATTTTCATTTTTTGTCAGGACCAAATCTTTTCCTCCTCTGCTGAACTACAGTAATCAATGAAATAGAGATTTATCATTTCCAATTAACTTTTGTTTTTTAAAACATTAAAGACTGAGAAAAGCGGGATACACTGTGGATAGTTTGACAGTCTGTTACTGCCGCCGCGTTCTCTGGCTGCAGCTCGATGCAGCGACGTGTCCAGCGGATCTCGCGATGAATATGCCGGCAGACAGACCGCTATGCTGGGGCTGGATCACGCTTAAACCTCCAGAACATTTAAAACGTCCCCCGGTGCGCTTGCTGTTCGGAACGTCGGGGGTGCGCAGCTCTCGGCGCCGGACGCGAGCCGGTACCACCAGACGTGGTACTGGACGCGAACCGGAGCCGGGTTAGGGTGCAGGAACTCTCCAGGTCCTAGCGCCGGCCGGTTTTAGCTCGCAGCTCGGTGTTTGGAGACCCGCCCGTGATCTAGTGTGAGAGCAGCCGGTGAGTTGGACGGCGGGACGCCCGCGGGCGCGGTATGGAAAGGCATGTATGAGAAAGTCCGCGATTAATGCGTCAAAAAAATTGTCGGCGTCAAGCACACGTCAGATTAATGCGTTTTTAACGCGACAAATCTGACAGCCCTAGTTTAAACCCAAAATGCAGGAAACTGGGCTTGATGGTAGACATTTGATAAATAAACCAAAACACGACAAAAACCCACGGAGGAACAAAAAGAGGAAAAGCAGATCACCTGACAAAGACCCTGTTCACAGTGACGTCAGACAGAATGGAGACGGGGCCGACAAAGTGAAACGTTACTTCCGGCGTTCGCATTTAGAACGGCAAAGCTGACAGCTGAACGCTGTTGACACAATTTTATGTAAATAATAAAAGGCAACTTGACCCATTTCAAAAGAATAATGTACAATATTTATTTTATGAAACGTTGAACCTAACATTGAAACTGGCCGCCCCCGCCCGTGAATCGTGTTCAGTGTGATGCCTGTGAACCAGTTGCATTTCTTTAACTCAAAGTAAAATTTCAAAATAAAAGAGGTGCCTTGTTTTATTGCTTTATTTGATGATTTATTTAAAACACAGAAAAAGTTGGCAACTTAAGTTTTGGTTGGAACCCACCAGTTGAGCATTGCTGCATTATAAAGCATCATTATGCAGCACAGGAGGTTTCCATGGTCTTGCTGATGATCCGCTCACCTGGCTCGTTCTGCAGGACCCTGAGGACGATCTGGACCTGCAGCAGCATCTCAGCAAAGCTCTGCTGCAGCGGGAAGCTCTGAGGGAAGACAAAGACGACGTAAGCCGAGAAAACGTGCAGCTCCAGCTGCTGTTGGAGCATGAATACGGGCTTCATGAAGACTGCTCTCCACTGCCCACATCTCAGGCTCCCATCATATTCTCACCAGCTGCCGGGCATCAGCACCACACTGTAATCGAAGCGGCACACATCGCTAAATACTGCCTGTGAAAAAACAGGAGCACGGGTTTTGGATCAACCTGTCAATCTCCAGAAATGTTCTGTTGTTGTTGAAGTGTTGAGATCCCTGTCACCCTCTGATGGTAAAATAAAACCACTTCCTCAAATGTGACTGTGTCGCTGTTTAAGTGAAGGCTCTGGGTGACAGAACTTTAAAGGTGGGGAGCTGAGGAAAATCAGAATCTGCGGCACAAACAACAAACATCCAGAAACATGTCAGGTAGAAGGTTCTCACCTGAGAAGAGGACACCAGGGTCACTCATAAGACATCGTCACTTTGAAGGAAAGCTATGAGGAAATCAGGATCAGCTTAAAGTGAACGAAAAAACAGATTAAAAAAATTGAAAAATAGACATTGTAACTGAAAAAAATGAAAATTTGAAAACTGACAAAAAAGTGAAAATTTGAAAACAAGACATTGTAAATTTGGAAAAAAAAACCCTGAAAATTTGAAAAAAATGTTTTGAAAATTTGAAGAAAAAAAAGAAAATTTGAAAAACAAATAAAAAAACAAAACTTGAAATAAATCTTGAATATAAAAAAATAAAAATAAAAAAACAAAACTTGAAATAAATCTTGAATATAAAAAAATAAAAATAAAAACTTGAAATAAAAGAAATTGAAATATAAAAATTATAAAAAAAAAAATTCCCGGAGTCTTCACTTTCAGTCGTCAGTTTTACAGTTTCAATTCTGATTTTCGAATTTTCGCTCCTGATCTGAGCCTAATTTTACAAGGGGGCGGGGCTTTGAGCTCATTGGCAACCCAAAAATGCATCCCACGATTCCCCAAGAGGTAATGGTGATGTGACGTTTTTTCTGCTGCAGACCATTGTCTGTTTATGTCTCCGCCTGCGTCACCCCACTTCGATCAAACTTAGGGAGAGCAGTATCACAGTGCAGTTTTACCTCACTAGTATCGCGGTGTACCTTTCGCAGTCTCGCTGTTTGGTGGATCTTTTTCAGTGCGACTTTGCTGTTGATCTTGTCAATGATCTCTGTGCCTTTTTCACATGCAGCTTGGCAGCGTTAGATAAATCTTCATTGTGAATAGATCCGTGTTTTCATCTTAATGGTAGACTTATTTTTCTATGCAAGTTTGAACAGTGAGACAAAAAGGAGAGAAAAGTGAAAAAATATTCATATGTTTCTGAGAAAAGTGTATAAAACGTGTAGTGAGGAGTCATCTGCCCCCCCATGGAAAACATGTCCCAGTGGCCAATCATTACATCACCATTACTTCTTGGGGAATCATGAGATCCATTTTCGGGTAACCAATGAGCTCAAAGCCCCGCCCCCAAGTAAACTTTGGCTCAGCTCAGCAGTGAAAACTTCAAAATGAAAATTGAAACTGTAAAACTGAGGACTGCAAGTGAAGACTCAGAAAAAAAATGAAAATTCAAAACAGCAGCTGTTACTAATAGATATTTTTTTTTCAATCAGTAATTTTTATGTTTCGATTTTTTCTGTTTTTTTTCCAATTTTCAAAACATTTTTTTCAATTTTTAGGGGATTGTTTTTTCAAATTTACAATGTCTTGTTTTCAAATATTTACTTTTTCTTCAGTTTTCAAATTTTCATTTTTTTTTCAAATTTTTAAAACTTTTTTTCTTTAATTTTCAGGGATTTTTTTTCAAATGTACAATGTCTTGGTTTCAAATTTTTGCTTTTTTCAGTTTTCACATTTTCATTTTTTTCAGTTACAGTGTATATTTTTCAAATTTTCAACATTTAGTTCAAATTTTAATTTTTTTTCAATTTAAAAAAAAAAAGTTTCAAATATTCAGTTTTTTTCAAACTTTTAAAACATTTTTTTTCAATTTTCAGGGGATTCTTTTTTCAAATTTACAATGTCTTGTTTTCAAATATTTACTTTTTCTTCAGTTTTCAAATTTTACAACCTTTTTTTCTTTAATTTTCAGGGATTTTTTTTCAAATTTGCAATGTCTTGCTTTCAAATTTTTACTTTTTTTCAGTTTTCAAATTTTCCTTTTTTTCCAGTTACAATGTCAAAATTTCAAGATTTATTTCAAGTTTTCATTTTTTTCAATTAAAAAAAATGTTTCAAATATTCTGTTTTTTTCAAATTCTTAAAACTTTTTTTTCAATTTTCAGGGGGGTCTTTTTTCAAATTTTACAATGCTTTGTTTTTAAATTTTTAACTTTTCTTCGGTTTTCAAAATTTACGTTTTTTTAAGTTTTCCTAACTTTTTTTTTTTTTAATTTTCAGCGATTTTTATATTGAATTTACAATTTCTTGTTTTCAAATATTTACTTTTACTTCAGTTTTCAAATTTTCAATTTTTTTTGTCAAATTTTCCAAACTTTTTTTTTAATTGTCAGGGATTTTTTTTTCAAGTTTACAATGTCTTGTTTTCAAATTTTTACTTTTTTTTTCAGTTTTCAAATTTTCTTTTTTTTTCCAGTTACAATGTCTAGTTTTCAAATTTTCATGATTTATTTCAAGTGTTCATTTTTTTCAATTAAAAAAATGTTTCAAATATTGTTTTTTTCAAAAAATTTGAAACCTTGTTTTTAATTTTCAGGGGATTCTTTTTTTCAAATTTTTACAATGTCTTGTTTTCAAATTTTTATTTTTTCTTCAGTTTTCAATTTTTCTTTTTTTCAGTTACAATGTCTATTTTTCAAATTTTTAAGATTTATTTCAAGTTTTCATTCTTTCAATTTAAAAAAAACGTTTCAAAAATTCAGTTTTTTTCAAATTTTTTAACATTTTTTATTTCAATTTTCAGAGAATTCTTTTTTCAATTGTACAATGTCTTGTTTTAAAGTTTTTAGTTTTTCTTTAGTTTTCAAATTTTCATTTTTTTTTTCAGTTAAAATGTCAAATTTTCAAGTTTTCCGTCTGTTTTTTATTCACTCTAAGCTGATCCGAATTTGACCCCATAGAAAACAGTGCCTGTCTGAGGTCAATGTCGGTATTTTTTTGTTTTTCATTTTAAAATTTCTTGTTTAAAAAAGACTGAAAGACATTGAGAAAAAACGAAGTAAATAACAAGCAACTTAGAAGTTAGAACCCAAAGAAAAAATGTTTTTTTCATAAGAATGATATCACCTTATTGAAGAAAAATTGAAAAGTTTGGAGGATGCGGGCATCGATCCCGCTACCTCTCGCATGCTAAGCGAGCGCTCTACCATCTGAGCTAATCCCCCGACATGTATTGCCACATGAACGAATACGATCTTGTTCATTCATTCGGCAGCAACGTTGAAAAAGAGGCAGGTTTTGCCTGCAGAAACATCTGCGTTATAGTTTTGCACGTTATTGAGTATTTTCAGTAACAAGTAAATCAAGACCCTCTGCCAGAGTTGGATTCGAACTCATGCTCTTTGTAACTAGTTGTCCAAGTTCTCAAAAGTATTAAAATACATTGCGCACTAATACTGACATACAAATAATGAATAGAAAATAGAAGATAAACAAAATAAAAGTGCAAGGAATGACTACATAAAATAATTTGGAGTATACAAAAGTAGATTTGACTTAACACGCAAGTCGCTTGCGGTTTAAATTTCTTTCATTTCTGTCTTTTGGCGCTCTCTGGTGGTCGGTGTCTGTACTACAGCTAATTCCTGTATTTACTGCCGAGCTTGTAAAGTTTGAAAACTGTAAAACCCTTTCCACAGGGTAAGATGAAGATCTGTTGATATGACATGAACACACGGTCTTAATAATTTTTTATGCTGATATGTTCCGTTACATATCAACCAAACATCCACAAAACAACCAGTTGAAGAAGTATTCATATTTAGAATATGATCAATAAAACCGAATGCCTGTGACATCAGTAGTAAAGAGTGATGGGAACATCTTTGAACCACATTACAAGAAGCTCCAAGAAAATCCTAAAAGCACATGACATTACTGCTGGTCTAAAATAAAACACATATTTGCATAAACGACATTGTGGGGGTTACACTTCTTCCTGTCAGCTGTAAGCTGACTCCAGCTCCACATCACAGAAGAAAACAGTGACTCTTACTGGAAGAAGTTTGGAGACCCCTGATTTAGCTCACAAGGTGAGACTGTATCCGAGCTGTAATGTTATATTACTCATTAATATTATTACATTTTTATTATTATATAGTATTACTATATTACTCATATTATATTTCCCTTCAGCAGGTGATGTTCATTCAGGTTCTTCACTGACAGCTGTAAAATCAGATTGAATTCTTGAAGGAACAGAGTTTTTGCTAATCTTGCTTTGTGGAACAGAAGCTGCAGCGGTTCTGGTGACAGATCTGAGTCACTGATAAAGAAAAGATGAAGCTACTTCACAGACACATGAATAAATGTTGAAGCAGTTGTGTGATTTAAAAAAAACTGCTTCAGTGACATAAGCAGACCTTCCGGATCGGAACAGCTCATATGACGAGCCTGAGATGCTAAATTTAGAGGATGAATCTTTTTTAAGGAACACAGCGGAAGAAACTGAGCAGACATGTCTTCATCAAGACAGAACAAACCAAGTTTATTTGGAATAATAGGCAAATATTCACATTTAATTATCCAAATAAATTCATACCTAAATCCAGTGTTGGGACTAACGCCGTTTAAGTATAACGGCGTTACTAACGGCGTTATAAATCAAGTAATTTAGTAATCTAACTAATTA
>NC_050525.1:6721655-6726104 GCF_002922805.2 Oryzias melastigma
ATTGAGTTACTAACTCAATTACTTTTTGGGAGAAGTAACTAGTAACTATAACTAATTACTTTTTTTAAGTGAGATGCCCAACACTGCCTAAATCTAATATTTCATCAAGGTTGCTGTTATGTTTGTGAGCTGACCTGATAAATAACTAAGTGTTTTTGTGAAAAGATATGAGGATTTTTACTACAACATAGAAAATGTGAAAGTAAAAAGACACATGAGCTAAACTGCTTAAATGTTGAGTTTTTATCCTCGATATTTTTCTTAATATTTTTCATTTGTCTTTATATTGTTACTCAGTCATTTCCTTCTAAAAAGGGCAAGGATCTGGTGAGATATCCAGCATCTGAATCAAGAAATAAAAATGAAAGATAGAACAGTGCTCTTAATAAACTCTATTCTGGACAAAATTCATGCCATAAATCCATAATCTGAATAAAATCCATGACTTGAAATAAAGATCTGTGTTCAGATTAAAGTCCTATAATCTACATAAATGTTACAATCTGAATAAAGTATATAATCAGAATAAAGTCTGTAAAATGAAAACAAGTCTATAATCTGAATATTATCTGAATAAAGTCTGTTGTAGCAGCCATCATATTTATTTATGATTTCAGGTTTTTTTGTCACGTGATGAGGAAAGACATTATTAGGCGGACCTGTCACCTGGGTTTGGTTTGGTTCTGTTGGTTCTGAGAGGGTGTACAGGGCCCGGTATTTTTTGTTGACCGCTTTAGTTGCTTTTTTAATTTGGAACGATCTTACACATTTTATTTGTTATCCGTGTCTATGATGAACTTTAATAAATCAAGATACATCCAGAGGACGCTTTCTTCATCTTTTTTGGAGCGTGTCACAAACAATTCAGCAGCCTCTCTAGCGGCTCAAGAGTCCGCAGCCACTACATCTGTGATCTGAATAAAGTCTAAAATCTCGATAAATTCTGTAAATTGAATAAAGTCTATAATCTGAATAAAGTCTAAAATCTCAATAAAGTCTGTAAATTGAATAAAGTCTATAATCTCAATAATGTCTATAATCTGAATAAAGTCTATAATCTGAATAAAGTCTAAAATCTCAATAAAGTCTGTAAATTGAATAAAGTCTATAATCTCAATAATGTCTCTAATCTGAATAAAGTCTATAATCTCAATAATGTCTATAATCTGAATAAATTATGTAATCTAAATAAAGTCTGTAATGTGAGTAAAGTTTTTTAACAGCAGCAAACATGAAGACATTTGTTGAATTGAAGCTCTTCTTCTGGATCGTAGGAGAAGCTTTCTAAGGGTTTGGTCGAAATGAGCTTTTGTTTAGAGGAGGGGTCACTGTGTGGGAATGTGGTATGTGAGTGATGATCCTCACAAAGACACGTGTGTGTGTGGGGGCGTGTGGGTGTGTGTGTGTATGCAGCTGCCACATGCAGTCCCGTCTCAGCTTTGTTCTATTTCTGCAGCAGGCTGCAGTCACACTCTTGATAAAGCAGATGAACTCACACACTCTCACAGGAATGCTGCTGGAACTTTCCGGTGGGGGCGGAGTCTCGGGGTACATAAGCAGCAGGGGCGAGACTTCAGACTCAGAGACGAGCTCCAGACTGAAGCAGCTCATCGAAGCAGACCCACCCAGACCAGGATGTTGTGTCCCAGCGTCTTCCAGCCGCCCCACCTGGCCATGAGGCCCTTCCTGGACCGGCACTGGCCCATCCGCAGCCTGTGGCCGGAGACTCGACCCCTCGTCTACCAGATGGAGCAGGAGATGATGCGCCACATGCAGGAGATGAGGCAGAGCATGGAGTACATGGAGAAGCTGCACCAGAAGATCTTCGATGAGATCGACCACACCCCCACAGGAGTCTTCAAGCCCATTCCTTTCCAGGAGCTGGGGGGGGACAGCAGCAGCTTTGCCCTCAGCCTGGACACCACAGACTTCTCCCCGGAGGAGCTGTCAGTCAAGCAGGTGGGCAGGAAGCTGAGGGTCAGCGGCAAAACGGAGAAGAAGCAGGAGGACGGGAAGGGCTCGTTCTCCTACAGGTGTCAGGAGTTCAGGCAGGAGTTCGACCTGCCGGACGGCGTCGATCCCGAAACCGTCACCTGCTCGTTGGTGGGGGGTCGGCTGCAGATCCAGGCCCCCCGGGAGAGAGCCGTAAAAGACGGGAAGGAGAGGACCGTCCCCATCGACTTCACCTCCGGCCCGGCCGCCACCTCCAGTGAGGGGGCTGAAGGCAGCAACCCTCCAGAGAACAACCCAGCTGAGAAAAAGTGAACAGAGTGGCACCTCTCTCACAAACACATCTTTGTTTTCTGAGATCTCAGACAGAGTGAACATCTGTCCGGTCACCAAACTCTCTTCTTTAGCAGCTGTTCTGATGGATCTTCAGCAGTATTTTGACCAGATCGTCTGTCTGTTTAGTCATTTGTGATGTTTGTCATCATTAATATTTTGGTATTAACTTTTATTTGTCTCTTGCTGTGATCTAATATTAAATAATTTTAGTTACAGTTTCTGATTTTGTTTCATCAAGTATTTTCTATTTTTTAAACTCATGCCAGAACTGGTTACTCTAATAAATCTAAGGGTTAAACAATATTCTTAAACTAAAAAAAAAACAAACAAAAAAAAAACAGCAAAATGTCATGATTGCGCTTTTTTTAAAATCACAAAACAGCTTATTTATCCTGAACAAAAAGTTTTTTTCAATTAAAACCTTTACTCCTAAAAACTGTTGGTTTTGTGACTATAATCTTAAAAAAATAATGTTTCTTTTTTTTTTTTTTTTTTTTACATTCCTCACAAAAGTTGCATCTATCTTCAGTTTTTAGAAAAAGAAAAATGAGTAGAAACTTGCTTTGAGGAAAGCAATGCTGCGTTATGAATATGATCAAATGCTGCCCTCTAGTGGACAGGCCTGTAAATGCAGGACGTGAAAACAGGTCAGGTCAGGTGGGGGCGTTCCTTCACCTGATGGAGTTTGAGAGTTTAAAACCAGACTGGAGATTGAAGCAAACACAGGACTCCAGTTTTCAAATCTCTTTGTTAAATAATTCTCAATAAACTTAATTTATTCACAAACTGCTTCTCAAATTGCCATGTGGTCATTTTTGAAACACATACAATAACCCTTTCAGTAAGTAGTACGGTGACGTTTATGTGATGGGGTTGGGGGAGGGGTGTGCTTGGGACAAACCCAGTCTGAGCCCAGAGTCTGGGCTTAAAACCAGAACCTAACGAAACGGCAGACGAGATTTTGCTCTGAGGACTGACATAAAAAAAAAACACTTTTGGAACAAAAAGAACCTGTTCCTGATGAGCTTTCACATCTGCAGAACCAAGAGAGCTTTCAGAGGAAACCAAACCCGGATCAGATCAGAACCAAAACTGGATCAGACCAGGATTAAACTTGGGTCAGACAGGTGCTAGACCTACAACACATAGGAACAACACCAGATTCAGATAAGGACTAAACCAGGATCAGATCAGAACCAACACTGGACCAGACAGAACCAAACCTCAATCAGACTAGGTGTAAACCTGGATTGGTTCAGAACTAAACCTGCATCAGATAAGCAAAAATGCTGGATCAGAATAGGTCAATACCCAGATCATACCAAGACAAAAACTAGATAAGATCAGGAATGACCTTGGGTCAGACTATAACTTAAAAAAAAAAACATTTAGAACAGGATCAAAACTGGATCAGACCAGATCTTTACCCCGATCAGAACAGGACTAAATGTAGATAAGACCAGGAATGAACTTGGAGCAGACCAGAACCTAAACAAATTCAGAGCAGGACCAACCCCAGAATTAAACCCCGATCAGATCTAAACTAAACGTTAATCAGTAAAGAACCAATCCTGCATCAGACCAGAACCAAAACGTGTGCATGTGCTGACAAAGACAAACACCTGCTGTTTCCATCCAACTGCATTCCGCGGTTTTACAGATCCAGATGTCCAAGCCACCTCAACTGGCTCCTCTCGATGCGGAGGAGAAGCGGCTCCACTCCGAGCTCTCTCCGGGTGACTGAGCTCCTCACTCTATCTCTAAGGGAGCGTCCAGCCACCCTCCGGAGAAAACTCATTTCAGCCGCTTGTAGTTGGGATCTTGTTCTTTCGGTCACGACCCAGAGCTCATGACCATAGGCGAGTACTGGAACGAAGATTGACAAGTAAATTGAGAGCTTTGCTTTCTGGCTCAGCTCTCTTTTCACCACAATGGACCAGTACAGCGACCGCAAAATGGCAGACGCCGCTCCAATCCGCCTGTCGATCTCACGTTCCGATCTTCCCTCACTCGTGAACAAGACCCCATGATATTTAAACTCCTCCACCTGAGGCAGGAGCACTCCACCCACTGAGAGAGGACAAACTACCTTTCTCCGGTCGAGAACCATGGCCTCAGACTTAGCGGTGCTGACCCTCATCCCAGCCGCTTCACACTCGGCTG
>NC_050525.1:6726343-6749796 GCF_002922805.2 Oryzias melastigma
CTCCTCTCGATGCGGAGGAGAAGCGGCTCTACTCCAAGCTCTCTCTGGGTGACCGAGCTCCTCACTCTATCTCTAAGGGAGCGCCCAGCCACCCTCCGGAGAAAACTCATTTCAGCCGCTTGTAGTCGGGATCTCGTTCTTTCGGTCACGACCCAAAGTTCATGACCATAGGTGAGTACTGGAACGAAGATCGACCGGTAAATTGAGAGCTTTGCTTTCCGGCTCAGCTCTCTTTTCACCACAACGGACCGGTACAGCGACCGCATAATAGCGGACGCCGCTCCAATCCGCCTGTCGATCTCACGGTCCGATCTTCCCTCACTCGTGAACAAGACCCCAAGATATTTAAACTCCTCCACCTGAGGCAGGAGCACTCCACCCACCGAGAGAGGACAAACTACCTTTCTCCGGTCGAGAACCATGGCCTCAGACTTAGCGGTGCTGACCCTCATCCCAGCCGCTTCACACTCGGCTGCAAACCGCCCCAATGCATCCTGGAGATCCCGGCTTGATGGAGCCAACAAAACAACATCATCTGCAAAGAGCAGAGATGAAATCCTGTGGTCCCCAAACCAGATCCCCTCCGGCCCCTGGCAGCACCTAGAAATTCTGTCCATAAAGACTATGAACAGAACAGGTGATAGAGGGCAACCCTGCCAGAGTCCAACATGCACCGGAAACAGATCTGACTTACTGCCGGCCATGCGAACCAAGCTCCTGCTCCGGTCATACAGAGACCGGACAGCCCTGAGTAAGGCTCCCCGGACCCCATACTCCCAGAGCACCCTCCACAGGACACCACGGGGAACGCGGTCGAACGCCTTCTCCAAATCCACAAAACACATATGGACTGGATGAGCGAACTCCCACGAACCCTCCAGCACCCTGAAGAGGGTGTAGAGCTGGTCCACTGTTCCACGGCCAGGACGGAAACCGCACTGTTGTTCTTGGATCTGAGGTTCGACTATCGGACGGACTCTCCTCTCCAGTACCCTGGCATAGACTTTCCCAGGAAGGCTGAGGAATGTGATTCCCAGGTAGTTGGAACACACCCTCTGGTCCCCCTACTTGAAAAGGGGAACCACCACCCCAGTCTGCCAGTCCAGTGATTTATTCCCCGTTTGCCACGCAATGCTGCAGAGACGTGTCAGCCAAGACACTCCCACAGCATCCAGAGACCTAAGGTACTCGGGGCGAACCTCAACCCCCCTCTGAGCCTTGCCACTGAGGAGGTCTTTTGACTACTTCAGTGACTTCAGCTTGGGTGATGGATGGGTCCATCCCCAAGTCCTCAGTCTCTGGTTCCTCAAGGGAAGGTGTCAGTAGGGTTGAGGAAATCCTCAAAATATTCCTTCCACTGACCAACAATGTCCCCAGTTGAAGTCAGCAGATCCCCACCTGCACCGAAAACAATGCCTGCAGAAAACTGCTTTCCCCTGACTTCATTACATTGGAACCCAAGGCAAGACTTGTTTTGTCGTTTTTTAATTCATGTAAATGGCAGGAAGAGGTGTAAACTTTGCAACGACTCATGTGATTAGTTAAGACTTCTCTGAATTTCAGCAGCCTGTGAGTGGACACCACACCTGTTCTCACTGCTGTTAAGTTACACCATGACATGAAACTCCTGAAGCTCTGAATTGGTTGCTGCTGGTAGACCTAGAGGTTCTGTGTAGATCAGATGTGTGTGTTCATTTTCCAGCACCAAACTGTTCAAAACATGAAGATAATGTGGAACCATTCAGTGAATAGGCTAAACAATAGACAAGACGCTTCTTGACGACTTGAATGAAACTGACACCAGACTGGCCAACACTGCCCCCACAGGAGGTCAGGAAGGAGAAGGTCTGGTGCCAAAGTGAGAACTTTGCTTCTAAGTGAAACTTTAAACTGTTAACCTGTGAAAGTACTCCACACAAAGCTGTGACACTGATGAAACGGTAGCTTTTAATCGTACAAAAACAGTCTGCAAAATAACGTTCTGTTGAATGTAAACTCATGAGACATTGATGATGTTAAAACAAAGGAAGTGTAAACTGGTTCCGGCTTTCAGGCCATCAGAAACCTTCCTTACTTTTTTGAAGTTGGGTGACCAGATTTAGTTTATCCAAACATAAGGCGGTTTGTTTTTTCAGTCTTGTGGAACCGAATGGTTGAACTCACACAGTCAGCTGGTTTCAGGTCTCCACCGAGGTGTGAAAGTCTAACAGTAAAACAGCCGCGGTGAAATGCAGAGAATGTGTGCCTCCCTCTGAGATGGTCATTTACCCTTCAAAGATGGTGACTTGATTGTCTTTTCTCATAATTTGGATGTTTTTTCAGCATCTGAGGGACCTTTCACGGGTCAAAGCAGCTGAACAGCATCAAACATCGACTTGTTTATCTGAAGAGCAGGCGGAATCCTCAAAAGAGGCTTTTGGGTGGAACATGTTCAGACCTTTCATTTTTGGAATAAAAAAAAGCAAATGAAGGACGGACAGCTGTTTTTACACGAGCAATCGAGCCAAGACTGAATCCAGACCAGACAGTTCCGATTCTAAGGATGTGCAGAACCTCGGAGCCGAAGAAGCTTTCCGTTTACGCTCAATTCAGAAGAAAGCTTTTTTGTGTTATGAGGAAACTATCAAGACGTCTGTGTGGTGAAATTTTCTGGTTCCCGCCCCCAATAAAATGTTTAAAGTTACACAAATTATTGTCGTTATTTTCTTTTTTTTGATATTTTGATTTTCCTCCCAGCTTTACCCTTTAACACTTGAGTAGTCATCAGTGACGCTTGAACACAAAATCGTTAACGTACGTTAATTCCAGCAGATTCTGAAGGAGAAAAGCGGCTTCAGAATCTACTGGAATGATTGTGTTAAAGGTTGAAAAATTACAGCAAATCAAAGAACATAAACGCTGGAGCCCCGGTGTTAAAGGGTTAAATTGGGGCGGTTGCCATATTGGCAGAGTATGACCTCATCAGCATAGACAGTGTTACGTCCTGCTGCTACTGCTGGACCTTTTTCCATCTCGTTCTTCTACTCACCTGGCAGGTGTGGCCAATGCTCCTTAATTGGCACCTGCTGGCCATTTAAGATGGAGGACGTGTGTAGTGTGGTGCTGTTTAGTTCTCTTTTGCCCTCAGTAGTCTTAGACTGCTGGGTTTTGTTATTTTAGTTTGGGGTAGGACCTTGGTAGTCTAAGTTTGCAGACTTTGTTTATTTGTTTTCTTTAGATAGTTTTGGTTAGGCATCCATTAGCAGGGAGCTGCGGACTCCGACGGTAGACGTGGCTGGGTCAGAAGTCTCCATGACTTATTTTATGTTTGGCCAAGATTCCAATTCCCTTTGGTTTGTTTTTTTGTTGTTTGTTTTTTTAACCAGCACACTAATTGTTTTTCCCTTTTGCTTTTCAGGAAACCTTTTCTTTGTTTCCCCTTATTTAATAAACTGTTACTTTTTCTTACTGGTGTCTAGTTTTTGTTATGGTCCCATCTGTGGTGTTCCCCCTAGACTTGAACCAGGTCTCCCCATTGGGGCCGTAACAGACAGTAATAAACTCAGCTAACAGTTAATGGGACTTGCCCCTCGCCCCTTTGTGTTAAACTTTATCTTAAATTTAAAAGTAGTCTTTGGAAATAGAAGTTTCAGAACTGTAGTCATGGTTACTAAACTTAACCAATGAGAAAAGAAGGCTGCATGTCTCTGAGTAGACTTTCCATTCAAATGAATAGGAATCAACTTCACGGTGTATTACGCCCCTAGTAATTATCTGGTCATTTTTGCATGTGCTTCAAGTTAAACATTTTTTCTTCTCTCAGTTCTATTGGTTCTCTGTAATGCTAAAATGTTTCTATGCTGATGACCCCAAGCTCTATGAGAAAAACATCTATGTTAAAGGTACAGCACGCTTAACTAAAAACACACAGACACCTGGGAGGGGAAGAAGAGTTGGCGTCCTTTAAACAGGATTTATCACTAAATTCTCACGTGAAAGCAGATTTTCCTCCACATCATTTTACAAAATCCATTAATCTCCTCTCAAAGAACCCCTGAAATACAGTAACCCTGTTTATCTGCACATTCACTGCAGCTGATGTTATTTCAGAGGTGGGACTCATCTGTGTGCCTAACGGTACTTTTCTTTAAATAAGCTCTGATTTAAGCAACTAATAGCAGCTTTTATGTGGTTCTGGTTGGTAATCAACTTTTTTGGCAGAGCTTTCCCGGAACTCTGCAGGTCACATGATCTGCTGGCCAGCAAGCAGAAAGATGAAGGTTTTGGAAGTTTTTGTGATTGGGGACAACTTGCTGTTTTTGGGGGGAGGGGCGTCTGGCTGGATTCAGTCTGGACGGTCACATGATCACATAGTGGGATGTCAGAGCCGACGTGTGCACGTGCACAGACGGTGTGGGTTATGTTTTCAGTGAACACTCAGGAGGACGACAGCATCAGCGGCAGCGTGTCCTGAGGGGAGACAGGCAGGCGGCGCCGCAGAGCAGCAGGACCCTGAACGCATCACCGCCAGCTTCACCTTTTAGTTCAAACTCGCCTGGAGTCCAAGGATTATGTGGCGATGTGGTTCAGGTCGCACCGCCGCGGCGTACGCCCTGTCATCCCCGGTCAGGTGATTACAGCAACTCTGTTGGAAGACGCCTGTCTGGACGCCGATCCCCGCCCTTAAGTGGAGGAAACCGGCGGCAGCGAGAGCTGTGGACGCCAGAGCCGCATCATCGCCGTCGTCAATCAGCTCGACCAATGAGGGAAGGTGTTGTTCCTGAGAGTGTTGCTGATTGGGGGCAGGGAGGCGCCAGGTAATGATAGGGGAGAGTTAGGGGAAAGGGGCGGAGTCAGATCTTTTCCAAAAAACAAAACAAAAAAAAAAAGACTGTTAAAAAAAAAAAAAAACAAGTAGCTTTCATTTACAGACGAGTCAGTTTTCTTCTATTAAGTTCAAGTCCAATTCTGTACAATCCCGCTCAAACACGGCCTGCTGCGCCGCCTCCCGTTCGTCTACCTCCTCCTCCTCATCTTCCTCGTGACACTCCTCGTCGCTCTCGCTCAGCGGCCCGATGCTCGTCCTGCCGAGGCACTCGGCCGGCGAGCAGGAGCCACGGAAGTCGCCCATGAACGGCTCCAAGCCCATGCAAATGTCGCTGCCACAGGCCAGCCTGCCGCCGGCGCGCTCCAGGCACTGCGGGTCCATGCTGCGGGTCTGCAGGACGACAAGGTTCAGTCAGCCGAGCCGGAAAACCTCACTGCAGATCAATGCTAACACCGACCACATTCATACACACTACAGGAGGAAATAAGTAGTGATCCTTCTGATTTTGTAGGTTTTCCCACCTGAAAACATTTTCAGTTTGTCATTCTAACTGTAGAGTCCTTTGAACAGTGAGATAGAAATCAAGAAACCCCGGTTAAAGGGGCCGAAATTCCACTTATGAGCTTTTAAGTGTATAATACTGTTTATTCCTCACTATAAACAATCCGATCCATTCACAAATTCCTGAGCATTCCTCTAAAAATCTGCACTCGCGTCTCCGTGTCTGGGTCCAGATCTCCTGGTGAGGGGCATTAGCTATCCCGCAGCTGCTGCTCCGTTACAGACGTGCAAGTCAGGGGAAGGCAGTACGGCAAGCCGAAAGGATCAAAAATCGCTCGGAAAAGTGGGCATGGCAGTTCTCTATCTGCACATGTACTACGGACAATAATCATCATTTGAAATATTTAAATGTTCCCACAGTTAGTTTCAATACTACATTTAATACCAAATAAAAAATGAAAGTTTAACTTGAACTTTTTCATTTAAGATTTAATTTGGACATTGGGGGGTGGGGGGCTTGCATGTTAAGCATTCTTCTTTCTGTTTTGGTCTCCAGACATGTAAATGTAATCAGAAACTACATTTTTGTTTATGTTCAAAGTTCAAAGATGTGTGAGTGCATATTAATGCTTTGAAGTACTTTATATACGTTTTCTCAAATATATGTTTTAAAGATTTTCAAAAAAGTCATTTTAGGCTCTTGCATTCTTATATCTTCCTATTTTTATTCTTTTTTATTTTTCACTTTTTACGGATGCAAAAAGTGATCCGAACACTGACCCTAAAACCGTGACACGATCCGAACTGTGAGTTTTGTGATCCGTTACACCTCTAGGTGTAAGAACCAACAATTGAGTCAGCCATGGGCTTTTTTGTGTTAGAATTTTTTCCAAGAGCCTTTGTGGTCACTTCCGATGCTTTTAGCAGATTTTTCAGGCATTTTTCAGGAAGATGGAGCGACAACGGCAAACTGAAAAAGTCAAAAGACCAGCTCCACATCTGTCATTATAATCCCAGTTTTCATTGGAAGAAAGTTTTTTAGTTTGCTCTTGTTTTCCAGTGAGGCCTTACTGTTAACGGTTTCACAGACAAATATTTTTTTTATTCTTACTAATGTGTGTTACCTTCAATGAACACAGAATCTAAATAAATGAATTAAACTATGGGTTCACTTTCGGCTTATCCCTTTCGGGGTCTCCACAGCGTAACAGCACCCACTGTTTTGCATCAGTGATCTGGCAGAGTTTTTACCCCGGATGCCCTTCCTGACACAACCCTGTACTTGAGGGGCACAGGGACCCAGTTAGGCAGCAGCGTCAAGGGTCTTGTCTAAGGATCCAATCTGGGTGGGAATCAGTGGACAACTCTGGGAATCGAACCCAGGGCTCCTGAGTGTCAGCCCTTCACCTAGCCCACTGAGCCACCCAGCCGCTTCATTAATTAAAAATGATTATTCCAAAAAAAAATAGTGGCTGAGTTGCACTAGAAATATGTATATTAAGCGATGCCACAAAAACGTTAAAGATGATTTAATGGAGCAAATTGTAAGCGGAAAAAAACCCTCACTAGTAACTATGTTCCTTATTATTTTTATTTCATGACATGAAAAAAAAGGTTGTATTTGTATTGAACCAGGATCCCATTTAGATTTTGACCCTTGGAATGAAAAAGTTTGGGTACCTGTGATCTAGAAAAATATATATATTTTTATTTTGGCCAAAAATGGCACATTCATAACTAAAGATCCCTAGAAAGATTTGACAACAGATCAAAAGATGATCAGAGTGGGACTCTAAGAAGTCTAAATGTCGCTCAGCATTCAGACACAAGAGTTTTAGGAACTAGAAAATGAAGGGAAATGAAAACCAAAGGAAAACGTTTTAGATTGTATCTTTTTAGCAAAACACTGAAACCAAGATCAGAAAAGTTTATAAACATGTTGCCATGGTTACCACGACCCCCTCAGGAGGCAAGCTTTACCTGTGTCATTTTGACGAAGTCGAGCACGGGCCGGGCGCAGGGCCGGTCGGGGTCGCGGCGTCTCTTCAGACCCGGTTTGAGCAGCAGCAGGTCACAGGGCTGCGAGTGGCAGCGGGGCAGCTGGGGGGGGAGGCTGCGCCGCAGAGAGGAGGGGGTGCTGCAAGCTGAGGACGGAGAGGCTGGCACCGCCCCCCCGGGAGGGGCGGTGGCTGCAGCGCCGCCACCTGGTGGGGGTGCCGATGCTTGGCTCGGCAACGGTGGCGGGGGGAGGAACGTGGAGGAGGCTGAGTCTCTGATGAGCACGGGGGAGAGGGAGAAACGCCGCTGGGGAGGGGGAGGCGGATGCAACGGGGAGGGAGAAGACGAGCAGGAGGAGGGGGAGGGGAAGAAGCAGCAGCAGGCCCCCCCACCCGCTGCCGCCTCGCTGGGGTCCCAGGGAAAGCTCCAGGGCAGGGGGGAGTCCGGGGACAGCGCCAGGCTGAAGAAGGTAGGGCTGGACGACGAGTGCAGGGACGAGTTCAGAGAGGAGCTGGGGGCACGGAGAGGACAGGCTCCTCCCCCCGCCACCCCTACCGCTATACCCCCTCCTGCCAGTGCCACTCCAGCACCCGAAGCCCCTCCCACAGCTCCTCCATGGCACTGCTGACGACTGACGGGGGTCCAGACCCGTGAGGCGCTGGGCCGCCACGTGTAGCGGCAGCGGGACAGGTCCTCGGGCACCGACAGCGAGCGGCAGTGCCGCTTGGAGGGCGGGGGAGGAGGTGGAGGGGGTCCGGGCCCTGGCGGGGCGGTCGACAGTCCAGGGACGGAAAGCTCAGATGCGGAGGTGCTGGGCGCCAGGGGCCGCTGCTGCTGAGAGGGACCCCCGTCCAGGGGGTCGCCCCCATCCTGCAGGTGAGCATCTGGGGGCACCAGGGGCACCGGGCCAGGGGGGAAACTAGAGCTCAGTAACCCCCCCTGCACGCTGGACTTGGAGGGAGGGCAGAGCTGCCAGTAACTGCTCTCTGAGAGGAGACACAAACACAGCATTAAAACAAGGCATTGCCTTAAAAACTCTCACTTTTCCTGGAGTTTCTGACAATTTCTTTGCTTTTTGATAACAGAAATCAGACTACAGCTTCAAAGTCATAATGATTAGCTCCGTCCAGATCAATGCAACAGCCCCATCAAACATTCAATGCAATGTTTGGATTGCGTCTCACCTTTACCTTC
This sequence comes from Oryzias melastigma, assembly GCF_002922805.2. NCBI lineage: Eukaryota > Metazoa > Chordata > Actinopteri > Beloniformes > Adrianichthyidae > Oryzias > Oryzias melastigma. The sequence continues at coordinate 6,734,844 of NC_050525.1, forward strand.
ATCATATTTAAACAAACACTCACCAGGCATCAAGCCATCTGGGGGCCAGCACTCTGCAAGAGTTTTCGGGTCCAGCAGGGACTAAGAAAACAGAAATAAATACACTATTTAATAAATTACAAGGAAAATATGATGTTGTTTATATTCTCCTAAAAATAATTAACAAATTCTCTGCTGACACGACTTGCAGCCATTTTTAAACTTCTCTTTATTTCAATAACTTAAAGAAAGCTAACAAGACCATGAAGGCATTCATTTAGGTTTGACTGCAACAACGCCGGACTGGGTATGATCAGAAAATTGTAGGTGTGTGAAGGTGAAGCAGCAGCTGTGAAGGATGAGTTCTAGTTGTGAAGGTTGTGTTGTAGGCGTGAAGGTGAAGTTACTGGTAAGAAGGTGAAGCTGCAGGTGTGAAGGTGAAGTTACAGGTGTGAAAGTTGTGCTGAAAGTGTGAAGATGAAGCTGCAGGTGTGAAGGCCGTGTTGCAGGTGTGAATGTGAAGATGCTGGTGTGAAAGGAAAGTATTACGTGTGAAGGACAAGGTGAATGTCTAAATGTAGAGCTGCAGGTGTGAAGGTGGAGTTTTAGTTGTGAATGAGAAGCTGCAGGTGTGAATGTAAAGCTACAGGTGCTAAGGTGAAGCTGCAGGTGTGAAAGGTGAAAGTGAAGGACAAGGTGAATATCTAAACGTGAACCTGTAAGTGTGAAGGTGCAGTTTCATTTGTGAATGAGAAGCTGGAAAAGGTGTGATGGTGAAGTTACAGGTGTGAAGTTGGTATTGCAGGTGTGAATGTGAAGCTGCAGGTGTGAATGTGAAGCTGCAGGTGTGACAGTTGTGTTGCAGGCATGAAGGTGAAGCTCCACGTAGAAAGGTGAAGCTGTAGGTGTGAATGTAAAGTGTTACGTGATAAGAAGATGGATATCTAAATGTGAAGCTGCAGGTGTGAAAGCAAAGTCTTAGGTGTGTAGGAGAAGGTGAATGTCTAAACATAAAGCTGCAAGAGTGAATGTGAAGCTGCAGGTGTGATGTTTACCAGGGAAACGTCCCTCGGCTGAGCAGCGTCGCCTTCCAGAGTCTGCTTCCTCAGACTCTCCACCAACAGTACAACCACAGCATGGTGGCAGAGGAGGAGGGGGGTGATGGGGGGAAGAACAAGGGGACAGGTGGGGATGGGGGGGAGAAAAGATGGGGAGGGAAGGGGGAGAAAGGAGGGACAGGGGCACCGAGGCTCTCTGAGTGTCCGTGGGTCAGTGTTAGGGAGGGGCTAAGGGCTGAGACTCCTCCTCCTTACTGCCTCAGGGCCACGTAGCCCCGCCCACTCTCACAAGGACATCATCGGTTAGTTGTCACTCCAGCAACACACCTGGAGATGACAAAATCTGTTTTAATAGCAGAATAAGCAAAAACAAAATTCAAAATACGATTAACACAAATAAAAACTAATGTTTATAGATTTTTCCTGAAGTATTTGGAAAATGCAAATGTTTATAAGGTTTTTACTTTGTGACATTGGTAAAGTTGCTGGTGTGAATGTAAAGACACGAGTCTGTATAGAAATATTCTGGTGTGAATGTGAAGCTTCGGATTTCAATGTAAAATTCTAAAGTGAAGGTAAATCGTCTGCTGTTAATGATTCTGGTATAAATATAAAACTGCAGGTGTGGACATTACGATAATCAAGAATTGGGAGTGAATTAGATGATTGAACCTTTTAACACCAGCGCTGAGAACGGCCACATGCTCTGTGAACTATCATAACTCTGCGACCATTTACGCAATTAGCAAAATTCCAACGGATTGTGACACAGAGTACACATTAGAGCTGGACGATATGGCCAAAAAATCTAATCCCAGATTTTTAAATTATTTTAATCGATTGTTTTTCTCCCTATTTTAACTTTCTTTAACAAAGGTTACAAATGACAGAATATTTCAACAATAACTATTTTATTTTAACATTTCCTTTGGAAATTGGCTCAAAGACAAAATGCAACAAAATACAAACTGTACAAAGGTTTGTAGAACAATGCAGCTGGAGTTTTGTGAGCTACCGCTAGCTTAAGCATCCTATAAAGAGAAATACAACAATATTCAGAACTTTTGGTAGCAACAGCCTTCAAACTGATGTTGTTTTGTGTGGTTTGATCTTAGTGACCGAAATCTAATTTTTGACTCACCAGTCAAGTTGGGTCATTACAGATTGTGTGTCATTTTGTTTCAAGAACATCTTTAAAAAAGTTTAATTTGTAGGGAATAAATATGATGGTTAGAAGTCTTAAAGACCATCCAAATTTAAAATAATTTCCAGTAATCTTTTAATTTCTTCCGTGTTCGTCAAAATAAAAAACTGTCATTAGAAATTCACCTTTCAGTTTGTAGACGGGTCTGTCGGTGCAGAGTAAGCCCACCCCCTCTTCTCGTCACCCATCTGTTAACCCTTTAACACTGGAGCTCCACTGTTCATGTTCCTTGACATACTCTAACTTTTCAATCATTTACACGATCGTCATTCCAGTAGATTCTGAAGAAGAAAAGTTCTGCGTTCTGTTGTTTACAGCAATTTTGCACTAGGTAGTGGCACTGCTGTTCGTGTTTACTATTGATAATAATGCTGCCACAAACGATCATTTTGATAATCCACTAATCACAGATTAATTTTTCCAATTAGTCGACTAATCATGCGTAAAGTAGATGTGAAGCACACATCTTACCATCATTAGCTTTAAACCAACTAAAACTAAAAACAGTTTGGATAAAGTTTTGGTCTCACTGACAAAAAAGGTTTTAAAATAATACATTTTTTGGTGCTGAACGCTCTCAACTTTGTTCAACTTTTCTACACTCTGACTCCATATATTATAAAGTAACGACTAACCATGGCAGCCCTATTTGTTAACACTGTATTTTACAGAAAATTCTGTTTCAATTGGTGTCAATGCTTGTCAAAGACAGGGGTCTTCAACCTTTAACATTTAAAGAGCCATTTGGGCCAGTTTGATAACGATCTAAACCTAGAAGGAGCCACAGTTTTACTTTAGCCTTTAAGAGATTTTGATTATTCATTTATGGTCTTCTTTTGGTTAAATGATTAACATGACTTATGCCTATTTTTTGGCCCAGACAAACACAAAAATATAAAAAGAACATAGCATCTCTCAAAATTTGATATATATATATTTTTTACATTTGACAGAAGCTCAAATAACTTATTTTCAAAATAAAAGACGCTCTGTGCCAAACAAGATCATCTCAGTGCAGCTCTGGGGAGCTAGTAGTCAATGTTGTGCAGCATAAGAAAATATGAGCTTTTAACTAATAAAGGATCATATTTTTTTTGACCAAAATTTTACTTTGTAAATTTGTAAATGTTCATTCTGGAGGTAGCGTTGATCAAACAAGACGTCTTCAGGTCAACAGGGATGTAAAAACCTACATAGTTTATCATGTATGTGCAACTTAGCCATCAAGTTATATATTTTTTTTAATTAAATAAATGCTAATTAAGTCATCCTTTAAAAAATGCTATTTTATTTTTCTTGTATTTATTTATTTTTGTTCTTTTTTCCTTTTTTTTCCTCAGCAGTCTTACACTACTAGGTTTTGTTATTTTAGTTTGGGGTTGGACCTTGGTAGTCTTAGTTGGCAGGCTTTGTTTGTTTTATTTAGGTAGTTTTGGTTATGCACCCGTTATCAGGAGCTGCTGACTCTGATGGTCGACATGTCTGGATCAGCAGTCTCCATGACTTATTCTATGTTTGTCCAAAGAGCCACCATGGAGAGATAAAAGAGACACATGTGGATCTGGAGGTTCCAGATCCCTGGTCAAAGACATAGTATTACTGATTTCAGCAATGTTGCACAAGTGATAAATTGGGATACATTTTGTGAGTTATTGGTGATGATTTTTACCAATTATCGCAGTATATCGTGAGCCATGTATCTCATCGATTCGTGAGGTATCCAGTGATTCCCAGCCCTAGTATGAACACACAACAAAGAGCTGCTCTTCTTCCAAATGTCAGAATAAAAAACAGCTTTAAACCTCTAGTTGTGTTTCTATACATTTTCTAATTTACTTGATAGAAAAACACACAGGGTTCTCTCTAATGACGTCAGATCTCCAGGTAAATAGAATAATTTTAGACAAGTTTAACACAGAACCACATCCACAGAGTTGTTTGTGAGGTCAGTTCAGGACCCAAAGATGGGTTCCGGTCCAGACCGGGCCCTACTGAGCTGTGTCCTGGCCGGGAAGGCCCCCGTGCTGCCGGGCGGGCAGCTGCGTGTTTTGGGGGCTCCTGAGGCCGCTGCCCCCCTCAGCTGCTGCTGCTAGCTTCAGGCTAACACTCCCACAACTCTCAATGAGGGATGCTAACACGCGTCTGCGCACGCCCCCCGAGCCCCCACTGAGTGTTTGGTAGAATGTCACTGTAGACCAGAGCAGAACCGAAGCGCAACCAGAGTCTTTCCAATGCCGACTGTTACAGACACCCGGTTCGGTTCTAACGGCTCACCTGCGCTACAAGCTAGCTGCCGTAAATAATCAGCCGTTTTTCAAGGTCGGCGCTAAAAATTCAGACATTTATTTCAATGAAACAAAAGTTCAAGATGAAGGTTCGTTGTTGCTGCGCAGCTCGCAGAACCCGCAGGTTCGGGCTGGTCCGATCCGGCCCGCGGAATTAACAGAGAGCCCCCGCTGCCGCCGCGCAGCATCCCGGCCGGAGAGCACCGGCTAACCGCGGCTAGCTCCGTTAGCTGCTGTGATTTGACGGCCGCGGGATGCTCCGGTCTGCATCCCGCCCAGAACCGCTGTCTCTGCTCCGCCTGGACCCCCTCTCAGGCCGGTTTGGGCTCAGAACCAGCGCGGGGGGCACGCGGAGGCTCCACGGGGCTGTTGGCAGCGTGTGGCCGGCCTGTGAGCCCCCCGTCCGGCCAGAGAGAGCAGGGAAACACTGCGGGACCGGGATGCTGCGGACCCCCGAACCGCATGCGGTCACTTCCACCGCGCTCTGCCCGCACGCGCCGCTTACCTGGTCGGGTGTTGAGGTGAGGCTTCCCCGGGTTGCGGCGGTGCTCGGTGTATTGACCCAGTGTTATCAAAGAGCAGAACTCCGCCCGCCGCCGCTCACAGAACCGAACCGACCACAAAGAACCGAAGCGCGGCTTCAACCGCACACCGCGGACACCGCAGCTGCGGGACAGACCCGCACATCGGCCAGAATTTCTGCCCGGTGTCTTCTAATTATAACAGCGTAGTGATGGAGAGCCTGCGTGCACACGCCCGTGAGCGGCAGGCATTCATAAATAACATTTACGGTGCCAGGATGAAGAGGATGAAGAAGAGGAGGCGGCGGCAGAGGGGCGAAGCTTCACCTCCTCGCGGCACCTGCCCGGTTCTGTCCAGCTTCCAGCTCCTCACGTTGTCCCGCAAACCCGCTCAGAACCGAACCAGAGCCCGAGAATCCGGCAGCGACAAAAATAATCCAACAAGGGACACAGCGAGCTCGCGGCGCGGAGGATGATGGGAGATGTAGTTTACAGGGTGACAGCAACTTGTTTACAGCACCGCGTTTGGGGGGAGGGGGAGGGGTGAAGACAGTTGAGGGGCGATCCAGCGCGCGCCACAGCGGTGGGCGGGAAATGTACTTATTCTGTTTAAAAATATATTTGGCAGTGAATCAGTGTCGTTCTGGATAAAACATTGGTGAGTACGGGGTTTTACAGTATTAATTTCTTCTAAGTAAAAACAAATCCAGCCTGCTTTTTTTTTTTTTTTTTTTTTTTTAAATTTTTCACACTAAAAAGATAATAACAAATCTAGACTCAAACATTTCTTTCAGGTCCTTATTTCAGTGGTCATTTTTCAAGATTTTTTTAAAGTATGACTTTAAAGTTATAAATTTACAATAAAAGAAGTTGCAGTTGTAAATTTGAAAAAAAGTCATATTAAGGACTAAAAGTTTTATATATTAAGGGCTAAAAGTTGTAAATCTACAACCTTAAAATGTAAATTTACAAGAAAAAAAAAACTCCAAAGTGGGGAAAATGAAGCTTCATGGGACAAGCTCATTCATTCACTGAGTTTCATTACACACATCAGTGTTCCAAAAAGAGCAGCTGGTTGGGATGAAGTCAAGTTTGAAGCTCTGTTGGATTCACTCAGTTGACAACCCACTTTCCAATCAAAAACTGTCTGAAGTTGTGTAATTGTCAGAGATGTTCTGCCCGACTCCTCAAGCTAATAAACCGGAAGTCCTGGTGGCGCTGTTTTGAGCTGTTGTTCCAAGGATGTCAAAAGTCACGTGACCACGCACGCTCTCATGGCGTCAGGTCAACGTGTCAGATCACTGGAATTTTGAAGGGACTGGTTTTGCCAGAAACTACAAATCTAGCAATCATTCTGCAGTAGGGATTTGTCAACTAATTTAATAGCCGATTAGTCGTTACTTTATATTCAGTTGGAGAGTGTAGTAAAGTTGAAAGTTATAATGGCACGCTATTGGACTATCTTGGCATTTCTTAGTTTTTTTAGGCTAATTTTGAGTTTAGCTAATATTCCAGCTACATGCTAGCCGTTTTGGCCAACTTAAGCTATTTTAAATTTAGGCCAATTTGGTTTTTAATTATAAATTTAGCTGGCTATTAACTTCAACGTCTTCAGCAATCAGCACTTGCATCTTCAACGGCCCAATTTAGCTTCCAGCATTCACATTAGCATTATTGCAGGTAATGCTATACATCTAGTTTTTAAGTTAGTTTAAAGTAGATTGTTAATGTGTGTTTTACATCCAGTTTGCCCATTACCCAATTAAAAAAAAAAATAAAAAAAAAATCTGTGACTAGTCGACTAACAAAATTATTGTGGCACCACTATTGGAGTCTTTGTTTTTAGGATATTCCTGGTTTTATTTTTCCAAACAGTTGAAAATAAAACTTTAATTTATCATGCATTGTTGTATTTTGATCTATTTTTAATGACACTTTATTGGGTTTATTATATCGGGTAAAAATCACCAAGGAAAAAGTGATGGTTTAAGTTTTTATAGCCAAAGTGTTCTAGGGTTAAATCTTCGTTAAAACGCAGATGCCGAGTCCCCGTTTGTCTATTTTCAAACCATCTGGAGTTCTGATGTGGATCTTTGAACATAAACTCTCAGAACAAAATGCCAAGCTGCACATAACTTTACAACACTTTATTTAAATCTTTATTTCATTTTAGCATTGCTCTTGACATTCAAGCAGCAAAAATCAAGTAAAAAAAAGTGACAACACTGACAGAACTTTGTTTTTGAGAAAAAACATGGATACACGAGGAAGAACCTGATCCAGACAGCAGGACACAAAGGGTGAACGAAGACAACAAGGACAGAGTGACAACGAACAGGAGTTAAGGACATGCTGGGGAATCTCCCAGCAGTCGAAGACTCAAACAGTGCAGGTGACAGGTGCTCCATCTGATGCAGTTTAACAAACAAAAAAGTGCAAATTATATTGGGGTGCTCAGGTCAGGAACCCACCGCTGCCCCCGTCCCGCCTTCAAGGCAGAGCGGAGGACTGGACCACGCTTGGATCAGGGATCAGTCCCTTCTGCTGCCATGGAGGAAATCTGAGCTCATCTTTAAAAAGTCAAACGAATCAGACGATACAAATGCGGTCACGATCAGAGGTCGAGGCTGTGCGGGGCGTCTTTGACGTGTTCAGGTCAGTAAGGATTCCAGAAGAGCTGGTCAGAAAACACAGGAACCTGCTGGTCATCAGAGCCGAAATCTACAACAGAGCAGAGAGATACTGAGACCACAAAAGAGACACGTCTTTACCCAAGTTAATAATATTGTATTGGTATTAATGGCCCAATATTATCCTGCGCTTATTAGTTCTGATTTACTGTAACTTATCAACCATTAACAGGATCATTCCACTAGATTCTGAAGGAGAAAAGCAGCTTGTCGAGCTGCTTTTCGTTAAAGAGTTTTTCGAAAAGGCTGAAGAACTTTAGTGGAAAGTGATGATTTGATCCACCAGCCCTGCAGAACCTGAAGGGACTTTGTTTTCCAGTTTTCATTTGAGGCAAAAAATCTGAGAAAAGTTAAGATTCAAAAGTGTGATTGAAGGTTTTTTTTTTTTTTTTTAATAGTCCCCCTCTGATAAAAATCCTGTGTTTTTAGTTTTTAACATGTATTTGTGGCATTTTACTTCCGAAAGAACAAATGTGATAAGCAATCGTTTTGTTTTTGCATTTCCGAGTATTTCTCCTTTTAAATCAATCAAACTGTCTTGGACAGACTCTGTTTGAATGAATGATCTTCTTTCCATCAACAGCTCTGCTGCACATGCACTAAACCCTCATCTGTTCCTAGTGTCTAGTTCAGGTTCTGGAGAAGAGAAGATGGTATCTTCACATTGACTGCAGTCAAATGAGCCGCCGTTCACATTTCTGTGGTCAAATCAGCATCACTGGATTTTTGGTGTGAGTTTCATCCAATACTTACGGTAGCAGGACTGAGAACGCTGGAAAATCTCCACCAGACTCCACGGAGCTTCTTGATGTGACCACGGAAATGTGAACGGCGGCTCATTTGACCGCAGTTGGAAAGGATTGTAAATCAATGAAAGAGCATTTTGATGTTAGCTTTGATTATTTTATCAAGAACTCTGAGAAACCAATGATTGAATGTATTGATCACAGTCAATAAACATTGGAGAATTAGCTAAAAGAGTCTTTGGTGAACTGGAAGGAGAAAGAATCAGGATTTTGGAGGAAGTTCTGTCCATGAAGATCTTCACTTCCTCGTTCCAGCTGACATCCGGATCAGAACCATACGGCTGGACATTACCCAGATTGATGATCATATGAAGCAGCTGTTAAGATTTACACTAGCGAGACATCAGAAAGAAGGTGGAGCTGCTCAGATCGGCTCCAAAAGCCACAACCCCTCAGAAAAGATTTTGTAAACAGGCTTCAGATCAATCATTAAAACACTACTGGGAACTTTTTTTTTTTTTTAACTTGAAGAAAAAAAAAAACACTTTAACATCAAGAATGTCAGCGTCCTCATCTAGTCATTTCTTGAGGGAAGTCTGAGGTGGCCCGGGTGGCCTCACCTGGCATGTGATCAGTTTCCATCAGGAGGCGGGGCCAGTCGCTCTTGTCGTCAGGGATCAGCAGACTCCTGTGGGAGTAGCCGAGGCCAGGAGGGGAGCGGAGAGGCCGGCAGCCCGTCTGCATCTGCTGACAAAACAAGTTAGACTCACGCAGAAACATCTGCCCTAATCATCAAGACATAACCATAAAACGGATTTATATTTCAAAGTCTATAAAAGTGACAAAAACAACAGAAACAAAAAAAGAAAGTCCAGAAGAAGCTGAATCTTTTCATACCAGAACAGTTGAAGGAGTTAAAGCAGGAGTGTCCAAAGTCAGTCCTCAAGGGCCGGTGTCCAGCATGTTTTCCAACCAACCTGCCATTGAAGCTCCTTAATGACCAAACACACCTGGTCCAGGTGATTAGCTGCAGATAAGGCAGGATTTCTGGAAAACCAGCCAGAGCAGGCCAGTCCTCGAGGACTGACTTTTTGGACGCCCATGAACAAAAGTGTCAAAAACAAACAAAGGCATCAGCAGCAAATCTGAAGTGAGAACGTTTCTCTGGACTGGTGCTGCTGTCTGAGCAGAGTTAATGGATCTGTACCGGCGAGGTTGGAACGGTCCAGGCTCCGGCTGAGTCCTCACAGGCGGTGGAGAACGGAGACACAGAGAAGACTTTAGAGGACGCAGGAGCACGATTCTCTCTCTGCTCGTCTCCTCCGTCCTCGCACAGGTCAGACGTCATCTTCGCCAGCTGGCTCTGCCTGCAGGACAGGACGTTTCCTCACTTTTGTATGCTTCTTTGCTCAATTAAAGACAAAGAAAGTACGGATTTCCCATGAGAACTATGATCCAGGTTATCGATTGACTATAGAACATCCAATTTCACTGAAAACCTTTTTTAAATTGTTTAGGCTAGGCATGTCTAATGCCTGGCCAGTGGGCAAAAATGCAGCCCATGGGCAACTTTCAAAATCAATCATGCCAAAATCTGGGTGCACGGCGTATTGATTGTGATTAAATGAAGCTGTTCTAGAACTCTGAATATTGTTGCACAACCTGCGACACTTTCTGGCCCTAAAATTCTGACTTTGATAAATAAATAAAGTTAGCAACGGGAACCATAAAGTGAAAGTTTGATGTTTTTGCCAGAAAAATACATAACTGTGTTCCAACATGCCAAGACACTGTGGCTGTTTTCAAAGGGTTCAATATGAAGACTATCAGACGAGACACGCCGATCACAAGAGAAACTGGGACTGAATTGTTCCAGTTAAACAAAGCAACTGGAAAGAGTTTTAACAGCAGAACAGTATTTTTCAAAACAACCACTTCAAACGCAAGAGAGCAGGACTGATTCAAACCTTTCACTGACTGAACGAGGAAAATGGAGAACATTTATCTGGAGAACAAGCAGGAGTTTGCTAAGCTTCGTCTGAAGAGTTCAGGACATTTTAATTTAGTGAGGTTAGACAGGTTTTCAATCAACTGCAACAAAACCTCAGACAAAACTCGGTTCCTGATTCGAGAGGAGTGGACGATGACGGGAACAAAGCGACTTAACCTTCAGAGCCTCAAACGTGAACCGATTTGTTCCTTTGATCCAAACCACAGTGGTACTTCTCAATAAGAATTGTTTGTCCTTTTTCTGTTTACATGAGCAACTTTAGAAGTTAAGTGTGGAGATTTAATGGTGAATCTGATATTTTGTATGACAATCACATGCTGAAAGATTCGTGCCTTTAAAATCCAGGGCACTTGATAGTCCCGCATTATTTTGCTTTTTTTTACTAGTTAGAGGGGGAATTTGGACAACCAATATTTTACAGACCCCGCCTCAATATGAAAGTTAAATGTCTACTAATCAATATCTTCTGCATGTCCACGCTTCTTTGATGGTAGCTTTGTAATGTTGCAGCTAGTTTTATGCTTAAAACTTTGCATTTGCTATCGTCGTTGGATCTAGTTGTCAGAAAAGTCCTTAGCAACAGTTGCTAACAACGTTAGCTCCTCGTTTCATAGGACATGCAGGAGATATTGCTTAGTAGTACATAGATATGAACAAATGTTCAATAAACAGACAATGGATGCAAAAACATTTTGGCACAAATGGAATCCCATACGGCCCAGACTCAATCGAATTCTGACTTGAGAAACCCTAAGGTAAATTGATTTTGAGAACCTGCAGTAGATGGATTTCTGTTCTATGAGAACAAGTGAAAAGTTTGCCATTGCAAATACATTTCTATAGTTCTTTTGTATTTATGTTAGCATGAGGGCTCAAAGAAGACAGGCTGAATGGTTGGCCCTCACCAGGCCCTCTGCAAAGCCCCCCTCCAGTTTAGGAGATGCAGTTTGCTGCTGCAGCTACCTGCCAGTAGAGGGCAGTATCATCCCTCCAACTAGTAGAGAATGAATGTCTGTTTATCCTGCTCTGTCAAAGGAAAATATTGGAAAAACTTTGAGTTTGCCGATTTCCTAGATTTGATCTTGGAATTTGCAAAAAAATAAAAATAGTCATTGGTTGTTCTGGCGACAAGAAACCAACAGCATAGCTTCAGGGCTAAACGTATTTGTATTTCAGACTTGTTTGCAAGGTTTTTGACTAATGAAATAACAGAGGCAGGAAGAAGTCTGAAGAAGCTTGAGCTGATCGGTTGGAACAGCAGTCAGAGGAAAACCTCCTGAGGTCCTAGAGCTCCACCTGCCTGCCTGATGAGGTGACCACACCCGACCTACGCACATGTTGGGCCTGCACATCTAAAAAACAGGGAGGGGGAGGAGCCAACAGGTAAAAGCACAAGTGTTCTGATCGCCACCTACAGCTGCTCCACTGGGTCCGGAGTTTCATCGGGTTGGCTGGCAGACGGAGGGTCCCACAGGTGCAGCGCCCGCCTCCACAGACGAACCTGCATGTCCCAGGAGCGCCGGCTGTACTTTTTGTACTTGTTGGGAGTGGATGGGTGGAGCTTCGGGTCCCTCAGGTATCTAAAATAAATAATTGGTTTGTGATGAAGTCAGTCAATTCTCCTGGGTTGGTGGCCACGCCCACAACGCCTGCAGTTTCCTCACTTTGGCACCTGCTGCAGATAGTTCAGATAGCCACTGGTGTTCTTCCCGTACTGAATCTGTTTCTGCCGTCGCTTCAGGACCGCTGCGTTGGTCTCAGAGTTGGCCGGGTCGGGCAGTCGGGGGTAACAACGGCCAAACGGGGGCCTGCAGGACAGAACGACGAAACAGGAACTTCAGTGCAGTTATGAAATCAAACAAACCCAGGAGCCCCAGAAAGGTCTATGTGCCGTCAGCTCTGCACCTCAGACGGAGCTTTGACTTGGTTCTCACATGCAGAAAAAAAAATTTAATTTGAAGGTCACAAGGTTTAGAACTAGTGAATATTGTTCACTTATGTTTCTTAGCTCCAAGACATTGTCACCAGGTCTTAAACTGAACTTGTCAGTGCATTTGCTTTAGGAATGCAGAAACACCAACTGCCACAAACCGCTTAAGAGTTTGAGATAAAGAGTCCTGACTTGGGCCTGTTAGCATCTCTGACTCGCATAGAGGTGCATTTGTGTCAGTGATGCAGGCTGGTTACGACCAACCTCTTGTCCACGTCATCCGTCCCCACGGCCACGCTGCTGGTGGAGGCTTTGAGGATGCAGCGCTCAAGGATGGATGATCTAGGGACAGAAACCAAAGTGTTTCTAGAGAGAGCGTCTTCAAGCTCATTAGCTACAGTGAAGGCAAGAACCTGCGAGGTTTGCTGCTGTACGCTCGTTCACGTCCTCGCATGCCGCCGAGAGCTGGCGGAGACGGGATCGGAGAGGCGTTACTGCAAAGAAAAGAAACACCATTACTGCCCTCTAGAGGCTATTCAGCATTACATGTCCCTGTAGAGCACATGTGTCAAAGTCAAGGCCCGGGGGCCGGATCTGGCCCTCCAGATCATTTTATTTTATTGTTATTAATGGTCCGATGTTATCTTGCGCTTATTTCTGACTTGTATAATTGTGACCGAATATATTTTTATGGAGAGTAAAATATTGAAAGTTATACAAGGTTGAAGTTTATTTATGCTAGAATTTGGCATTTAGCTAATATTTTAGCTGGCTATGAGCTTCAGTGTATTTAGCTACTAGCTTAAGCATCTTCAGCTATCAGACCTAGCATCTTCAGCAGCCAAATTCAGGTTACAGCATTCACACTAGCATTATAACAGGTAATGCTACACATCTAGTTCATAATTATGTTAAAAAGTTATGGTTTTAAAGTTTAAAAAAATTGAGTTTTAGTCTTCAATAAATGTTTATCCTGTTTGGCCCACCATATTTTGTATTGTGGGCCCTTGTGCGATTGACTTTGACACCCCTGCTGTACAGGGAAGAATTTACAGTAAGTTCTGAGGTGCCCCTACCTGACCAGGCTGTCATAGACAGAGCTGCATTCTGGGAGCAGCCACGGTTCAGGGGCAGAGCATCCTGAAGGGGGCAGCAGCGGGTCTGAGAGGCCGTTCCACATGGCTGCAGACCAGCCCGTCACACAGACGCATGACCACGGGCTGAAGGAGAAGCTGAGACGGCAACAACAGAAGCACAAACACCCTCTGCTTTAACATGTTTACAAACTTTGTGTTTAGATAAAAATCAAGATAGTGTGGGAATACAAAGATACTTGATTTTTGACATCGTTCCTTTCCTGTACCCTCATGTGTCTCTTCTGGGCGATTAAGCGCCGTCCAGCGGCTGCTGCCCACCACAATGAATTTACCCCCCAGGGATTAATAAAGTATATTTGATTGATTTGATACTGATAAATGCAATTTGAGATATTTTAAACATTCCAAGGGAGTGAGCTTCTATTCTTCTCCTCAGATCTGCAATAAAGTTCTTAAAAACAGAGTCATCTCCTGGTTGAAGACAACTTTGAATCTCGTCTTTCAAATGCACGTTTTAACACACATTCAACCAGAACAATCGTCTCTTCGTGTCCTGGGGTTTCTCAGTGAACAGTTCGTACAGAACACCGGGCATGTTCTGATCCACACGCCAAGGATCCAACCATCTAGAAGACCTTATATATTACTTTTCTAAAAACACATGTTAAAGGTTGGGGGTTCTCTCTTTTGCTGAACTCAAAGGGTAACCAAACAGGGCAGTTGGGGGCCAAATTCATTCTCAGCAAAGATTTGAAAAAAAAGCTAAAAAGGGGGCGGGGCTAGTGGAGGCAGACTGTGTGACTTGGATCTATGATTGACAGGTTAGCTTTATGCAACGTATGCAAAGTCTTCAATGTGGAGAGTGGTGCTGGGGTGGAGAGTTTACAGGGGTGTCCTCGTCATTCCTCGAGGGCCGGCCTACCGCTGGTTCTCCAGAAATCCTGCCTTATCTGCTGCTGATTACCTGGATCAGGTGTGTTTGGCCAATAAGGACCTTCAGTAACAGGTTGGTTGGAAACCATGTAGGACACCGGCCCTCAAGGCCTGACTTTGGACACCTCTGAGCTCGGACATGCATGTGTCACATATAGGCGGGACACTGGAGCAGGTCCACATCTCTGCAGACCTCCTGGTCAGTCCACACCTCAGCTCTGGTCATAACGGGCCAGCAGTGGCTACCCTTCCTGAGGACGCTCTGGAAGGACAACACACATCCCGGTCTTCATCTCTACAACCTGCTGCTTTCTGTCAATCGTTCTCAGTCCACATCATCTCATCCTCACAGCTGTCATTTTGTTCAAGTTTTGCTTTGAAATCTACCAGAGTCTAGTGTTTTCTGTTAGTCAAGTCTATTTGTGTACATTTCTGTTGTGCGTGATTAAAGGAACGATATCATTGTACTGTGTATGGTGACAAAAGCTTCCAAACTCTA
>NC_050525.1:6749872-6770702 GCF_002922805.2 Oryzias melastigma
AAAGTGAACTCAAATATTATATACCTTGAATGACTGATTTCTCTGTAGCCTAATGGAGGGGGGAAAAAAAACACACACACTCATTTGTGACTTTTGAGAAACGGAAAGCTGACTCAACTGACTGTTAGGTTAGAAAATACACTTTATCTCTGACTAATTTTGCTTTATGGAGGGGTGACGTAGAGGACGTTTACAGATCGGAGAACAGCTCAAAGCCACCACAGACCAAAGTTCTGGTTCTGGTTCGTACCTGGAGGACAACAGCGGGCTCTGCGCTGCGGGTTCCACTCCGCTCGTTGACATCTCGGTGCTTCTCTTCAAGCAGACACACGCAGCCGGAGCGCTTTCACACCTTTTTAATGAGCGTCACCTGTGCGGGGGGCGGGGCCAGCCGCACGCCTCACCTGAGCCGCTTCTGGTCCGAGAGACTCGCGTGAAGTTTTTTTTTGAAAAAGAAGCTTTATTGAACATTCTGATGAACAGGAAAATAGATAAATCAACAACAACAAAGTCAGGAGTATAAAACAATGATTAAAACGCTAAACTTATGACCGTGTCTTCACAGTTTTTGGTTATTCTATTGACTGATAGAGTAGATGTAAAAAAAACTCAATATCCAAACACATTTCCAGCCATAAAAACACAGAATGAACAAAGGGAAAAAACTCAGTTGATGAGAAATAAAATTATTACAGAGCACATATGAGTAAAACACAGCATAATGAAAATGGGGGAATGTTGAGAGCACTATCCAGATTATATTCTTGAAATCAATTCTAAGTTTTTTTAGTTTTCAGATTCTTGGAATTTTTGAGAGGTTTGTATTCTTTTTTTCACAAATGAAAAGAAGTAATGAGTGCTCCATGTGAGCGTATTTATATTTATGTATTTGGAATTTGTCTGAAGAACATCAATTGAGTAAATAAACCTTGTTGTTTTCAATTCCCTCATAACATCTAAAAAAAATGAATAAATGAAAGAATGTGTTTTTCCAACAAGTTAACACAAATATAAATCTTGGCAGTAGCCTTTTTTTAATTTATTGAATGCAAGCTAATTTACAGAACATTTAGACAGATGCATCCAAAACAAATGACAATGACATTATTCCAACACTGCGTGGGGAGGGGGGGTAAGGGATATATTTTACTTAAGTAAATAAAATACATATACATATATAGTGGTGGTAGTGACATAGACCGGAAACTATCAATGACAAACTCTGACGTAGTTTCCGTTCTACAAGTAAACAAGATGGCGTCCGGCAGTGGGGTGAGTTTCTGAGCAGAATTGATGTTTTTATGTTGCTGGAAATGAGTTTAGTGTAAAACGAGATGAAAATTTTCACTAAACATTCGGTACCGTGAGAGTCAATTCATCGTCACCGTGACAGACCCCAGCCGCTGCCGTTAGCAGCGCTGCTTCGGGCTAGCAGCGGCTAACTCGCAGAAACAATAACGCTTCTGGGTTTATTAGCTGCGCAGAGATGAATTTTATGGACGTTATTTTGAGCCAGCAATGTTTAACTGAACTGCTGTTATATTATGTCTTTAAAGACTAAACTAAAGGTGTAAATAAAGAACCCAAAGGCTTAACTTCAATCGGTAGACATGAAACTTCCGGTGCGTCAAAACAAAAGCCTGTGAAGTTTATTTTATAAAGAAGGTATTAATAAATAAAACTGTGATAAGACTTTTTTTCTTTCTTTTTTCCAAACATAAATCATTGTTTCTTTTGTTAAACTATAAAGGGATATATTGGAAATTTTACTTGGAGGATATGAAAATGAGTAAAGTTTGAAGAGCTGTTTCCAACTTTCTTCTGTTCTCCTGAGATTTACTAGTCTAATTTCTGGATGTTGGTAGATCTGATGAGCTGAAGTTTAGTTGTTGTTCAGACTGTCTCAATGATGTTTCTATAACTGAAGTCTGAAGAAAATAAGTCCTCAGGACTCTCAAGCCTGTCCTGCAGAGGATTTGGGTAATCTCTCTGCTGTACTCTCTGGATCCACCTGGAGGTCAAGTGATTTTCTTGAGGAATTTCTGTCTCGTTACCACGGCTCCTGCAGCATGTGTACCCACCTGAAGGCTGGGGGGGGGGCATGTATGTGGAGAGAAGATAAAATTCAGGCTGCAGTTCAAGCCAGGATCAAACCGTTGATCTGAGATATCTGAAATGTCAAAAGTTCATCCTGAAGGATCTTTTTGGAATGTAAAAATAGTTCAACTACGTGACAAAGAGGAGCTCCTTCATCTTTTTCATTTTCTCGTGTCCTCCAGTCCAGTAAGAACGACTTCCGGCGGAAATGGGACAAAGACGAGTACGAGAACCTCGCTCAGAAACGGCTGAACGAGGAGCGCGAGCGGGAGCGCAGGGATGGTGAGGACAGCGCTTCTCTTTCTTGGGGGGGGGTCAGTCGCTTATCACCTCTGACCCGTGACTGTTGGCTCTTTCAGGAAAACCCGTCCCTCCCGTCAAGCGGGACCTCCTGCGGCACAGAGACTACAAAGTGGATCTGGAGTCCAAACTGGGGAAAACCATCGTCATCACCAAGACCACTCCTCAGGCGGAGATGGGCGGGTGAGTCCCTGATGAGTTTGGGTTTGAGAGTTGTGGAGCTGAAACTACACAGAGGAAGAACGAGCTTCAATCGTGACACTCGATCAAAAATGGACGGCTCGGGGTTCTGGTTCTGGTTCTGACATATTTCTTCCACTTGTAGATATTACTGCAACGTCTGTGACTGCGTGGTCAAAGACTCCATCAACTTCCTGGATCACATCAATGGCAAGAAACGTAAGTTCTGGCAGACCTCTGCTTTAGGGAGGGGCCAACAACTCAGGTGTGTGTTGATGCTTTCATGTGTGTGTGGGGGTGTGTGTGACTTTATGAAGGTGCATTCACACTGAATGTGATTCACACAGCACAGGCGGCCATCTTCAATGTTAATCAATGGTACAGATGCGCTCTGAGGTGAATTTGAGCCCCACGGCGCGATTTGATCGCCTGGCACAGCGTGAAAGTCTCCCAGTCGCTCAATTTGAGCGACAAGGCATGAATTGAACCAATCTAATAGAGGTGTTTTGTCCTGTCGCTGCGCGGCGGTTCTCTGACTGCAGCCGGACACCCGGACTTCACCGGAGCTCCCTCAAAACGCCAGAAGACAGGCAACCTGCTCGGGTCTCCTGAACTCAGATATTTTACTTATTTTCCTCGAGACAATAATAAAAAAAAAAAAAAGGGCCCGATCCCTCCATAACCCCCCACCCCTCGGGTTAATGCGGGACAGCTTCAAACTCAGTCACAAAGACCCAGATGCCCCCTCAGTATCCAGAAAATCTTTGAAGAATTAGTTTTTTTGTAGTTTTTTGTGGAACTCCTCACAATAAATAACTCTCATATATGTGTCTTCCGTTCATTAGAAGTCTGGGGGTGCTCGTGCGCTGGCTGTGCATTCGGGCAGCCGCTTTCCGTTTGGTTCTATACAAACGTCTGTTCATAAATGTGTGTTCATAAATGTGTGTTCATAAATGTGTGTTCATAAATGTGTGTGTGTCCAGACCAGAGGAATCTGGGCATGTCCATGCGGGTGGAGCGTTCCTCTCTGGATCAGGTGAAGAAACGCTTTGAGGTGAACAGGAAGAAGATGGAGGAGAAGCAGAAGGAGTACGACTTTGAGGAGCGCATGAAGGAGCTGCGGGAGGAGGTGAGCGCCCTCTGCTGGTCAGCCCACAGAGTGGTGTGAAAGTAGGAAGAAGCTGTTCTGTGGATTTCTCACAGATCTCCTACTTTCACGCTTCTCTTTCAAAGCGGTCAGCGTTTTCTAACTTTACAACGTCTTCTCAGGAGGAGAAGGCGAAGGCCTACAGGAAAGAGAAGCAGAAGGAGAGGAAGCGGCGTGCTGAGGACGACCTGGACCTGGAGGAGGATGATGAGATGGCGGCGGTGATGGGTTTCTCTGGCTTTGGCTCTTCCAAGAAGAGTCACTGAAGCTCCAAACTGGGATAGGAAACCGTTTTCAGCCCCGCCCACTGCTCTGGGGCAGAGCTGCTGTGGTGTGCTCCTCCCTCAAAGACTTTTCTTTTCTCAAAGCTCTTCTGGTGAGCTGGTAAATACCACGAACGATATTTACAGATGAACGAATGATCTGAGCGCAGGAAGACAAACGCCGGAGGAACTGTTTCCTTTAACCGACTGTGGTGCGTTCAGGTGCACACAGAAAAACAGAAAATTGTATGTGTTTTTGTTCTTTTAAGTTTTTTTCTCTGATTTAGATCCTGTTCTTTGAAAAAGTAAAAGTCGAAAAGTCTGTTTGATTTAGGGTTTTAATAAATTAACTTTTTTTATCCCTGACGTTTGTTCTGTGATTGCTGTAAGAAAATGTTCACCTCTTTTATCTCCCTTTGTGTGTTAAAATAATCTTTAATGAATTAGGACTCGGAGTGAAACACTTTTCCTGGCGTCAGTGAAGCTTTGCGAATGAACAGGATGATGTTTTGGTGGAAGGTTTGCCTGTGAAGGCTTGGATCTTTGGGTCTGGTGGCGTTCTTTTGTTCTTTCTGATGTGGCTGAAACTGCGTTTGATCAACAGGAAGAAGCAGAAGAGGAAGTCTGCTGCGTTTCCTGTGTTTCACTCATTAATGACCAACAGCACCGTCTCGTCTGATTGGTCCTTGTGATTGAGCAATTTTGTGAAAAGAGTTACTTTTCAGCTTTTAAGAAGCATGAATTCATAAGAGTTGAACCACAGATTCATTTTTTAACAGCTCTCCCAGGAAGCAGGTCATGTGACATACATTGGTTCGTCTGAAGGTACGTTTGATCTGTGGTCCTCAATCCCCAGCCTGCGGACCAGAACCAGTCCGTAGGATAGGTTCTACTCAGATTCTGAATAAAGACAGCCAGCAAAGCCAAGTGGGCCACATATGGTGTAAAAGTGGGCAGAAAATGTGGGCCCACAGAAACCAGAGTTTCTGTGGTGGCCCCAGCTGTGTTTGCCCACGTTGGCTTAAGTTGACTCTCAGTGGGTTGGCTCGCTATGCCAGCCAGCCGCCTGGTAGTGGAGCTTACTAGCTCAATACAGATGAGTTAACTACAGCAGAGCTCTATTGTTCGCTGTAGAGGTTCTCGCTAGCATGCTACAGTGGAGCTTGTTGGCATGCTACAGAGAAGCTTGCTAGCATGCTACAGTTGAGGTCATTAGCATGCTACGGACGAGCTCGCTAGCTTTTAATAGAAAAGCTTGCTAACTCACTACAGTGGAGCTCGCTAGCATGCTACAAAGGAACTTGCTAGCATGCTGCAGTAGAGCTTGGTAGCATGCTACAGAGGAGCTCAGTAGCATGCTACAGTGGAGCTTGCTAGCTTGATACAGAGGAGCTCGCTAGCTTGCTCGCTAGCTTGCTAGCTAACTCACCGATTCCCTACTTAAGCCAATGTGGGCAAACACAGGTGGGGCAACTACAGAAACTGCAGATAAACCAATTTCTGCCCACTTTTAAACCTGATGGGGCCCATATTGCCTTTGCTTGCTTTTGGAAAATTGCTGGATTCTCTACCATGACAAATTCATTCTCATCCATCTGGTATTTTCTTAAAGCGCTGACCACAAAATTGCAGTGAATATCAGAGCTGTGTCTTCAGTCCACCAAAACCATCCTTCCTATGGACCTTCTAAGACAGTAGTAAAGCGCTACTTAGGTTTATGTCCTGTTTTTCATTTTTTTTTACAAAAGTCTGAGTGAATACCCAATTCTCATTGGCTGCAGCGTGTGGATCAAAAAGTGATGTAATGTACAGCACATGTGTCAAAGTCAAGGCCCGGGGGCCGGATCCGGCTCTCTGGATAATTCTATCCGGCCCTCCAGATAATTTTAATTCATTGTTATTAATGTCCCGATGTTATCTTTTGCTTATTTTTAACTTCTATAATTTTGACAAAATATATTTTTATGGGGAGTGAAATGTTGATAGTTATTTAAACTTTAATGGATTTATTCTGGAATAATATTCCTGCCTTTTTATTATTCATAATTATGTTAAAAACTTATGGTTTTAAAGTTTTAAAAACAGACATTCTCCTAGCTTTTTTGACTATTTTGGCATTTACTGATTTTTTTTAGGCTATTTTGGAGTTTAGCTAATATTTCAGCTAAATGCTAGCTGTTTTGACTGATTTAGGCTTTTTTTTTTAATCTTTTGGCTAATTTGACATTTAGGTAATATTTTAGCTGGCTATCAGCTTCAGTGATTTCAGCTATCAGCTTCAGCGTGTTTAACTGTCAATTTCAGCATCTTCAGCAGCCAAATTCATCTTACAGCATTCACATCGGCATTTTTGTAGGTGATGCCAAATATCTAGTTTGTAATTAGATTAAAAAGTTACTAGCATCATCACAGGTAATGCTATAGATGTAGTAGTCTATAGCTGTTAAAAAGTTACTGTTTTAAAGTTTTAAAAATGTAGTTTTAGTATGTTCAGTAAATGTTTATCCTGTTTGGCCCGTGACCTAAGGTACGTTTTGGATTTTGGCTCCATGTGCGATTGAGTTTGTCACCCATGATGTACGGGGATAAAATAGAATTACCAACCTGTGAAAAAATTAAGCATGCATGAGGAGAACATGCAAACTCCACAGAGAGGTCCCAGCAGGGATTTGAACCTGGTCCTCTTACTATGTGGTGATACCACCACCACAGAGAAAACGAGGGGGTATAACGAGGAGCAGAACCAAAAATGTGTAATTTTTTATTTCTTAGTTTTATAGGTTGGCCTGTGTCCACATTAATCTGATAGAAATGAAGAAATATTTTTTCTCTATTCATGCTGAATTTTACTGAAATTGGGATAAAAATGAAAAAAAAAATGTTTTTGTCCACATAATGTTTTTGCCCAAGCAATTTTCTTCGTAGACATTTAAGTTTAGGTGAGATTGTGTCAAAGCGCTCCGCAAAAAAAAAAAAAAAAACAGGTTTCACTGGGATGCAAAGAATTAAGTCAGAAATTATGAATGCGCTTGACTAGAATGTGACTGAAGTTGTACTTCGTAGGTTAATCTTTGACTGTAAAAATTATCCTTTATGGTGCATTCACACCGGACCCAGCAGGCGCGGTGGAGACGTCAAGCTTCAATGTTCAGTCAATGTAAAGACTCGATGTTACGCGGCGCGATAGACCCTTTTCACTGTGACGTCAGACAAAATGGCTGCAGGGCCAAAAAAGGGAATAGTTACTTCTGGTGTTCGGATTTAAAACGGCAAAGCTGACAGCTAAACGCTGTTTGACACAATTTTACATAAATAATATAAGGTAACCTTACCGATTTAAAAAGAAAAATGCACAATATTTAGTTAGTGCTGAACTGTATTTTCATTTCTTCTCTTAGATTGTTCACAAATCTAAATACAAATTTGAATAATTCTTCAATATTGGATGTTTTATTGAAAATATCGACCTTTCATTTGAGCAGATTTTATTCTAACGGGTTCTATTTTGGCTGATGTTATTTCCACGTATTTTAAGTTCGATCAGCAGAAAAGGTGATAGAAATTCATGTCGGTCACATTTAATACCTGCAGTAAAGATGCACATCTCTGCATGTCTGGACAGATTTTAATCTTTAATCTCTTACTCTTTGTTCTACGGGATATTTTTGGGGGTAATTGTAAAAACAGGAATAATTTGGTTCAGTGAAAATGTTAAAAGCAGATATTGAGCCACGTTGTTCAGTTTTCAAAATAAGAGCCAAGTAAAAAAAAAAGGAATCTCTGGGTGAACGTATTTTATAACAATACGTAAGAATAGGCACTTTCATATTTTTGGTAACATTTTCAATTAATTTGATAATTTTTTACCTTTATTTTCCTGCAGATCAGACCCAGTTATGATCAAAATCAAAGAGGAGTGATGTTAGAACCACAGCTGAGCTAACAGCAGCTCACTGACCGCAGTAGAAAACATTACAACAGGAATACGTTTTAATGTCAGAAAGGCTGGAATTGTCTGAGTTTTGATCTGTTTACAATGACTATGTGAGAACGGAAATTTAGGAAACTTTTAACTGTTGAGAAAAGATCTTCTGCAGCTCCACGTCTCATAGCCAAAGCTAATGCTAGTGTTAGCATCAGCATTCGATTAAAAGAATAAAATCATAATTGGCTTCATAATTAAACAAGCAGCATTCAGTGAAGTACTTGTAACCTTTGTTTAACTTTAACCGGGTTGTCAGAGAGAAATAATCCACGACTCGTTTAATATCATCCAGAGGAATTTAGAGAAGTAGCTGCTGCCTTCTTCAGGATTACTGACATTTGTTTTCTGATTTGTGAACGATTTGAGAGGGGAAAAAAAATACAACCTAGGACATTTATTAAATAAATATTGCACAAATTTCGGTTACTATTGGTTGGGTTACCTTTTTATTCACGTAAAATTGCTTTAAAAGCTTTCAGCTGTCGGTTTTGGCGCTCTAAGCCATAGACACCAGAAGACACTCTGCACTTGACCGGCGATGTGTGACGTCACGTGAAAAGGGTCAAACTGGGCTTCGGCCGCGGCACGGGACGTTTTCAGTGACTAAATCAAAGGGTAGAAAAAGGGATTCAATGTGGCGGCTCGATGCGAGGTGAGCTCCCATCCATTTTCTTGACCCGTGGAGAAAGCGGGGTTGCCGGAGACTATCTGGGTTACTGTGGGATGAAGGCTTGGCTCCAACAGAGTTAATAGTGATCGCCGCTGTCCAGCGCCTGGCAGAACGAGCGAGGTCTACTGCTCAGGCTGCCTGCCGATGGTTAGGTGGGCGGCAGCCCAGAGAGTCGCCGTGAGGGTCGTTATACTGCACAGGATCGCTCTAGCTTCATGGACTTAAGATGGTTTCTTTATTTGCATCAATACAAGAATAAAAAGATCCTCCAGTTTTATTTTTATGTCCCCTCCACTTGGGTTAAAGGTCAAACTGGACCACAGACAAAAGAAAAAAAACGCTTAAAACGGCCCTCAGGAAGAACCCAGAACCCAGAGAGACTCTGAAAGATCTGATGAAAACGAACAGCGATGTGCCTGCCGGTGCCTCTGTACAGCTCTCCAAAACATATAAACCCAAAGCTACTCGCTCAACATCATCCATGTTTTCCATGATGTGGCAACAAATTAATTCCAGAACAACTTTGGGGTTTGCTTCCCTGCAAAGGAAGAAGCGGCTATAGGAGTTAGATTGAACAGAACTTCAAACTTTAATTTGCTCTGTTCAATTTGACATTATTTAACCAAATTCCCATCAACGTGGTCTGTGCGATAAAACAACGATATGTATCGTGACAGAACTTTTTCTTGATCGAAAAATGACTTAATCGTGACAGACTTTTTTTTTTAAGTCCAAAATGAGCTCTCACCAGTTATGAGCATTTTGTCCTCTTTGGTGGGTAAAAGTTCGAGGGTTAGTCACAACATGGCAAGTAAATGTTTGTGTAATATTAATTCTGTTTATCAGCCCTGCTTTTGGTTAATTTCTTTTGACCTCTCCACCTCTACCGACCGCACACCACGCACGCGAGATACCCTTCACCTGTGTGTAGCTTTAAGCAGCAGATCATGCAGCAGTTTTTAACAGGATGCAGTTAGAACTGGTGGATAAACCACTGGACCCACAGCAGAAACAGAAAGTTTGATTTAAAGTCTAGACTCAGAGTGCTGTTTCATAGCATGATGCTAACGATATTATGCTAACGAGCTCTTCCGTGTGGCGCCTGTATGCAAAAACGGAACGGTTTAAAGTTGGACAATATTTTCACAACAAACACAATAAGATTAATTCTTAGGACATCTATAAAAATGTTATTTTCTAAATATAACAACAGAATTGAATCCACAACAGCGTCTTTGTAGAATAACAGAGCCGGTGTTACACCAAAAACAACAACCTGTCACATGTTGTTTGCCTTGTGAGAGTGCTGCAACCTTAATATCAATATGATAACAATATTCCTAAACATTTTGTTTTCAGGCGTCTTTTTTATTAATGAATATAAAATGGAATCACCTGGAGGCAGAGTTGAGAAATAAGTAGTGTTATCATAATGTCGAATATGTTTTGCCAACTTGGCTGGTGACTCAAAAATGTAATTTAGGCCTTCCTGTGTGAAGATATCAAAGTTATTTCAATTATGATGAAAAAAGACAACAGAGTCTGCAAAAGAAGTTCCTCCTAAAGCTGGAAATACCACCAACCTTTTTACCACCTGCAGCCGCACTAAATCTCAGACTGAAATAAACCATAATAAAGTTCAGACCTGCAGAGCAGCAACAGTCTAAAGTACGAGGAGAAATTCAGAGAATTTGCTTTTAGTTCCTAACTTATTCACTGGATGTTGACAAACTGTCAATTCTATTTTTGTTCTGTGAAACCCAAAAACATTAGAATTTATTTGAAAGAATAATTATTTTGTTTTAAACCGAAGCAGTTCACTGTCTTTAAACGAACTCTGGAGGTAAGGTGGTGGTGTGGTTTCTTGTTTTTGCAGATGGTGGTAACCAAACATGTTCGTCAACTGCATATGACTGATGTAATTCACACATTTGAAGAGATCACTGGTAATTTTAGGGACAGAATTGACCTTTGCATGGAAATTTACACCCACCTGGAACAGGATGCCAGACTGATCTGTGGCCTGTTTGTACCAGTAGATTCACACAACTGCATCAGATATGGAAACTTTCCTCCTTTCTTTGAGGAAGAATTTCAGCACAAATGCTCATCAAAGCAAATAAACAGATCTTAAAAGAGGAACCAGTCTGCGATGTTTTCATCATTTCCTGCAGTTTCTGTTCTTCCTGCAGCTCTTTGTCTTCCACTTGCTCATCTTAGAAATCAAACACAACTATTTACGGGCTCACAACATCCTCTCTTTTTGAAACAACTATTTGTAGTTGGACTCCCCCACCATCACACTGCCTCTTCCATGCGAAAGTGAAGAAATGCAAAAAATCCTTGAGCCTTAAAATGTGACAGAAGCTGAACTAAGAATCAGACGGACTAACAGCCATCCTGTAGGGCTGCCATTCATTTCAACAAAGATTTTATTCACATTATAAATTCTGGCTCATGATAGGATTCATGGTGGATTTTGATTCATTTTGAACGATCTGATTCACTGATCTAAAATGGATCAGAACAATTTATCCCAAACTTCCACCAGTGTGACTCAGAGATCAAAACCTGGTACTGAACTGCAGGTGAAGTTTTACAGATTCATGTATTTCTTCAAGATAATACATTAAATATGTGTAGAAAAAAACAAAACAAAACAAAAAAAAAAACAAGAATGAATGTCAAATCCATTCACATTTTATTTTGATAAAGTTCAGCTCACTGTTCTTTTTCCACATCAGAATAATCCAACATTATTAAAACATTCTACCAAACTGTACAATCACATGACTTTCATTTTATCAAAGTGTTTCCACACATTGGACTGGATTGATGGTTGATCATGTGTGTTGTTCACTGTGAAGGACCTTTTTTTTTACGTTGTAGCGGAATAAATCTAATGTAGCCACGAGGGGGCCCAAGCTAGGGTCTCATTGTGCCGGTCCCAAGCCCGGTTAAATACAGAGGGTTGTGTCAGGAAGGGCATCCGACGTAAAATCTTGCCAAATCAAATATGCGAATCAGACCTACAAAAACCATACCGGATCAGTCGAGGCCCGGGTTAACAACGACCGCCATCGGTGCTGTTCACCGACAGGGTGCCGGTGGAAATTGGACTACTGTTGGTGGAAGAAGGAGAGGAGGAAGGCGGGTTCGTAGGGAGAGAGAGAAGAGGAAAGTCACTAGTGTTGGACTGAGAGTTGGGACTTTGAATGTTGGAACTATGACAGGAAAGGGTAGAGAGTTAGTGGACATGATGCAGAGGAGAAAGGTAGACATACTGTGTGTCCAGGAGACCAGGTGGAAAGGTAGCAAGGCTAGAAGTTTAGGAGCAGGGTTCAAGTTGTTCTATCATGGTGGAGATGGGAAGAGAAATGGAGTAGGAGTTATCCTAAAGGAGGAGTTTGTTAGGAGTGTTGTGGAGGTAAAAAGAGTGTCAGATAGAGTGATGAGTCTGAAGATAGAAATGGAGGGTGTCATGTTCAATGTTGTTAGTGGGTATGCCCCACAGGTAGGATGTGAGCTGGAAGAGAAGGAGAAGTTCTGGTTGGATCTTGATGAAGTGATGATGAGCATCCCTGGAAATGAGAGAGTTGTCATTGGTGCAGATTTCAATGGTCATGTTGGTGCAGGAAACCGAGGTGATGAGGAGGTGATGGGCAGGTTTGGTATCCAGGAGAGGAATGTAGAAGGACAGATGGTGGTTGATTTTGCAAAAAAGATGGAAATGGCGATAGTGAATACATTCTTTGAGAAGAGACAGGAACATAGAGTGACCTATAAGAGTGGAGGTAGAAGCACACAGATAGACTACATCTTGTGTAGACGGTGTAATCTGAAGGAGATCAGTGACTGTAAAGTAGTGGTTGGTGAGAGTGTTTCCAGACAGCACAGGATGGTGGTGTGTAGAATGACTCTGGTGGTGAAGAAGATGAAGAAAGAGAGGGCAAAGGCAGAGAAGAGGACAAACTGGTGGAAGCTGAAAAAAGAAGATTGTTGCATGACTTTTAAGAAACAGTTGAAACAGGCTCTGGGTGGTCAGGAGGTACTCCCAGATGACTGGATAACTACAGCTAATGTGATCAGGGAGACAGGTAGGAGTGTACTTGGTGTGTCATCAGGAAAGAGAGTTGATAAGGAGACTTGGTGGTGGAATGAGGAGGTGCAGGAGTGTATATGGAGTAAGAGACTAGCTAAGAAGAAGTGGGACACTGAGAGGACTGAGGAGAGTAGACAGGAGTACAGGGAGATGCAGCGTAAGGTGAAAGTAGAGGTGTCAAAGGCCAAACAAAGAGCTTATGATGACTTGTACGCTAGGTTGGGTAGTAAGGAGGGAGAGACTGACCTGTACAGACTAGCAAGGCAGAGAGATCGAGATGGGAAGGACATGCAGCAGGTTAGGGTGATCAAGGATAGGAATGGTAATGTGGTGACAGGTGTCAGTGGTGTAATGGAAAGATGGAAAGAATACTTTGAAGAGTTGATGAATGAAGAGAATGAGAGAGAACAAAGAGTAGAAGAGGTGACGGTTGTGGAGCAGGAAGTAAGAAAGATTAGTAAAGGTGAAGTGAGAGGGGCTTTGAAGAGGATGAAGAGTGGAAAGGCTCTTGGTCCTGATGATATACCTGTGGAGGTATGGAAGTGTCTAGGAGAGATGGCAGTGGAGTTTTTGACCGGGTTGTTCAACAGGATCTTAGGTGGTGAGAAGATGCCTGAGGAATGGAGGAGAAGTGTGATGGTGCCCATTTTTAAGAATAAGGGAGATGTGCAGAGTTGTGGTAACTACAGAGGAATAAAGCTGATGAGCCATACAATGAAGGTGTGGGAAAGAGTAGTGGAAGCCAGACTAAGAGCAGAAGTGAACATTTGTGAGCAGCAGTATGGTTTCATGCCAAGAAAGAGCACTACAGATGCAACATTTGCTTTGAGGATGTTGATAGAGAAGTACAGAGAAGGTCAGAGAGAGCTCCACTGTGTCTTTGTAGATCTGGAGAAAGCTTATGACAGAGTGCCCAGAGAGGAACTATGGTATTGTATGAGGAAGTCTGGAGTGACAGAGAAGTATGTCCGAGCAGTGCAGGACATGTATGAGGGCTGTAAGACAGTGGTGAGGTGTGCTGTAGGGGTGACAGAGGAGTTCAAGGTGGAGGTGGGATTACATCAGGGATCAGCTCTGAGCCCCTTCCTGTTTGCAATGGTGATGGACAGACTGACGGATGAGGTTAGACAGGAATCACCATGGACTATGATGTTTGCAGATGATATTGTGATTTGTAGTGAGAGCAGGGAACAGGTGGAGGTGGAGTTAGAGAGGTGGAGGTTTGCCCTGGAAAGGAGAGGAATGAAGGTTAGCCGCAGTAAGACAGAGTACATGTGTGTGAATGAGAGGAACCAGAGTGGAAGAGTGAGGTTACAGGGAGAAGAGATAAAGAAGGTGGAGGAGTTTAAGTATTTAGGGTCAACAGTACAGAGTAATGGAGAGTGTGGAAAAGAAGTGAAGAGGAGAGTGCAAGCAGGTTGGAATGGGTGGAGAAAAGTGTCAGGTGTGATGTGTGACAGAAGAGTTTCAGCACAAATGAAAGGAAAGGTGTACAAGACTGTGGTGAGACCAGCCATGTTGTTTGGACTAGAAACAGTGGGACTGAAGAAAAGACAGGAAGCAGAGCTGGAGGTAGCAGAGATGAAGATGCTGAGGTTCTCTTTGGGAGTGACCAGGATGGATAGGATCAGGAATGAATACATCAGAGGGACAGCACATGTTAGAGGTTTTGGAGATAAAGTCAGAGAGGCCAGACTGAGATGGTTTGGACATGTTCAGAGGAGAGACAGTGAATATATTGGTAGAAGGATGCTGAGTCTAGAGCTGCCAGGAAAGAGGTCTAGAGGAAGACCAAAGAGGAGGTTTATGGATGCAGTGAATGAAGACATGAAGGTGGCTGGTGTTAGAGTGGAGGATGCTGAAGACAGGCTTAGATGGAGGAAACTGATTCGCTGTGGCGACCCCTGAAGGGAAAAGCCGAAAGGAAAAGAAGAAGAAGAAGCAAAATAAATCTACTGTGCCTGAATACAAAGGTTTTGATTTACTTCCTTATGAAATAATTTTATAGCTTGCCCCAGACAGGTTGATCTGGTTGGATCTTAATATAAATTGATTAAGTCGATACATCACTAAGGATTAATGGTTTTCCAGCTTTGTTGACTTGAGCTAAAAGAGGTTTGGGAGGAAAAGAAAATCTGGAAAGCTTCACAATCTCCTTGGAAGAGCATGTAAAAGTTATCTGGTCCTAAAATGGTCTTCATGTTTACTTTTTCACAGATAAAAAGACTCAGTCTGGCATACAACTGAAGAGGCTGAGTGGGGCTGTTCTTTTCAAGTTCAGTCCTAAAGCTTCATCTCAGCCTCAGCATATTCCTGTTTAGGGCTCCCACAATCTTATCGACTATTGAAATAGTTGATGACTTATTTAATAGTCGATTAGTCGTTTCTTTATTTTCTTAAAATTTGATCTCAAAACTACAGTGCACGCTGTTTAATGCCGTCTGCTTTTGTCACACATACATACTCACACACACATAAACAGTAGTGCTAATCCACTCAGTAGTGATGTCACAGGAAGTTAAAGGAAGACTCAGGTACCATAACAACACACCAACAGAGCTTGAAAGAAACATAAAAAAATAATGCAATATCTGCCAGGCAGAACTTGTGTTCCATGGCAGATCTACATGGACACCTCAATTTCAATGTATTTATTTATTTAAAAGGGACAGGACAAAAAAACATTAACAGGCCATCTAGGTAGCAGCTAATTTGCAGATCAGGTCCCTGAGAATAAACAAAAAGCAACAGACACAAAATACATATAATCCAGAACAATCACAACAAAACACAAAGCAAAAACAAAGGGCCTCATGTTCACAGGCTTGATTGGACTTAAGCCATTGTTTTACTTTATATCTGGAAGAGCTTTTAATTTGGCAGGTATGGTGTTCCAGATCTGTGGAGCTTTTACTGTGAAGGAGCTTTGACTAAATGTTGTCCTGCATTTGGCTGGTCTGCAGTCACCATTAGCAGCTCCTCTTGTGGTAACTCCTCTGGATTTAAATGTTTCAATCGTGTTGGTTATGAGTTCAGGGGCTAGACCATTAATGCACTTAAAAATTAATTTGAAAAAAGAATACTTTATAAAATTTTCAAATTTAATAAATGTTTTTTTTTCTACCTGAAGAGGAATCACTTGAGTATGATCATGCTGGAGTGATTGGTGTATAGCTAAGCTAAGCTAAACTAAGATTAGAGCAAACACAGGGCAACAAAAAGCTAAAAAAGATGATCCTCTATAATGGTGGAGTGAAAATGTGGGGTGTTTCCCCAAAATGTCAAGACCAGCTAAATGTTTTCTGTGCATTCCTGAAACTTCTACCCCATCAGAGAGAAATGTCTCCGCTGAAGGAACATTTTCTGAAAGACATGTAGAAATGCTAACTTTCCTGGATCGAGCAAGAACAACGTACAGTTTGGAATTCTAGAGAGTCAGAATGTAGTGAAGTCGAATACAGTTGTGAGCATTCAGAACCACAAAATACACTTTTGTCATATTTGAGTCGGTGAGACCAAAACTTGATCTTTAGTGAAAAATAGTTCCTTGTTTCAGATGTCGACCTCTTTTGATGTAATCTTCTTTTATTGCCAGAAACTAATGAAGGACAGAAGCTGCATGATTCATTAAAATTTTAACAAACTATCGTCCTAATTGTTTTTATTTGTAGTTAGTTTAAAGCTAATGATGGTTAAAATTTTTGTTTTACATTCAGTTTACGCATGACCTGATTAGTCGACTAATCGGAAAAAATAATTGGCGATTAGTCGACTATTAAAATAATCGTTTGTGGCACCATATTCTTGTTAGAGTCCATTACAGAAGAACAACCTTTTGATTGAAGCAGAAACACAACTGAGATCCACAAACGTTCTGAACAAACATCAGGAAAAGGAAGGAGTTCATTTCTGAATGATAGGAGCTTTTCACGTCCTCGCCCATCTGGAGGGTTCTGGATCTCATTAGTGTTTCTACACCAAACCTCCACACAGAAACCGGCTCTGTTTCTCGCATGACTTCATCTTCAGACTTCTTCCTTGATCTATTTTTAGATGAATGCTGAACATGTTTCCGTGAGGTTCTGGCTCACAGAACCCAACCTTTACCTCATGGTAGAGGTTTGGTTTGAGAGCTGAAGTCAGGCACTTCCGAGCAAACGTTACCGCATCTTTTGCATTGTATCATTTTCCTGTCTGATCTCCCAGAATGCACCTCTCCAGCCCGCATGCATGTCATCAAACAGGAGGTCAATAAGAATTCACCTGCCTAATCTTCCTCCTCCTCCTCCTCATCGTTGCTGTGCGGAGCTGCTGGTTGCGGAAGTCGGTCATGCCTGACAGAGGAAGCAGATGATGCTTTTCCTGCACAAACGCACTCAAAGCAGCAACTGACAGGAAGAGAGCCAGAGCCTCCATCTGTGAGCTGAAACCACACAACGACTGAAATACGACTGACTGCTTTACATTTGGCTCATTTTTCTGCTCCGCTGGAGCTTTATCTGTCTCCTGAGAGCGGGCACGTCAGACCCCAAACCGGGAGAGGCTCGCCATTTTGGCCAATAGTGCTGCCACATTTTATCATTTTAGGAGTCGACTAATCACTGATTATTTTATCCGATTAGTTGACTAATCGGGTCGTGCGCATAGTGTATGAAAAACACACATCTTAACTATCATTAGTTTTAAACTAACTAAAAACTAGATGTGAATGCTGTAAGCTGAATATGGCAGCTGAAGATGCTAAAATTGATATCTGAAACTGATAAGCTGATGGCCAGTTAAAATATAAGTGAAATGCCAAATTAGCATAACAAATGAGGAAAACGCCTACGTTTGCCAAAACAGCTAGCACGTAACTGAAATATTAGCTAAACTCCAATATAGCCTAGAAAACAAAACAAAAAAGCTTTAATTTGCCAAACAGCTAGCATGTAGCTGAAATTTTAGCTAAACTCAAAATTGGCCTAAAAAAAAAAAAAAAAACCCGAAATTAGCCAAAAAAGCTAGCATGTAGCTAAAATATTAACTCAACTTCAAAACAGCCTAAAAAACTAAAGAAAAAGCTTAAGTTAGCCAAAACAGCTATCATGTAGCTGAAATTTTAGCCAAACACCAAAATTGCCTAAAAGACTTTAATAAATGGCAAAATATTCCAAAAAGCTAACAAAATGCCATTATAACTTTTAACTTTACATCATATATTAGAAAGTAATGACTAATCGACTATTAAATTAGTCGTCAACTATTTTAACAGTCGATTAGTCATCGATTATTTGATTAATTGTGGCAGCTCTAATGGCCAAATTGTTCCTCAAGCGTCACCAGAGCTGACTGTCAGGCCCTGAAGGTGTCAGAAGGTCGGTTTGGGTTCTGGGTTCTGGGTTCTGGGTTCTGGGTTCTGAGTGTCTGAAACAGACGAGAACAAAGCTGGAACTCTATCAGATGAATCTGGACAAAAAGATGGAACAAATGTCCTTGTTGTTCTGTGGATTGAATACTAAAGCTGCAAGTAGAACCGAAGGTTATCGACTTTAGCTCCACAAACTTGAGGAACTCACTTCCAGCACGTGCACATGCACATGCACGGAGCTGTCCATCCTTTACCTGACCTACAGTCACTTCTTGCTGCATTCTCTCTGCAACGCTTCTCGTTGCAGCGAGTGGGTGCAGCGGCGGTTGTTCCGCTCTGGTCGGATGGGGGTGAAGGCTAGAAACCCCCCCCCAAACTGCACAGTCACTTCCTCAGAAGAGCGAGGAAAGAGAAGCAAAGAGACAATAAAGAAGTGCAGAGAGAGAGAGAGAGAGAGAGAGAGAGAGAGAGAGAGAGAAGAGGAAGCCATTTTGGTGTCAGGGTGACATGTCTGCTGTTCCGGGCCGTTCTGCTCTCCAGCTTTGTTGCTCTCAACGGTTTGGCTGATCTGAGCAGGCCGACCTGACGTTTGCGAGTCTTTAGCACAGGTTTTTCTCAGGAGGACGAGGTGAAGGTCCGAGTCTGTCGAAGCGGTGTCTTCATTTCACTGCTGTGTGAAAGTGGTTTGACGTCTGCCACACAGACTTTCTGAACGCCAGGGAGTGGCGAGGAGGCTGCAGGATGAGCTCGGACCGTCCATCCAGGTCGGAGGTGATGGGCTGGGGCCCCCAGCAGCTGGCAGACTACCTGAAGAGGGTAAGGATGATCTCTACTTCCCTCCTTTTACTCACCACCACATCGACCTCCCTCCACCGCGAGTCCCGTCCGTTTGAAAGAGAGGTCCGGTATTGACGTCCGAGCTGGAACGTCTCAGCGGTAAGGAAGCGGGTCGATAACAAGACAGACTTCCTGAAGCTCCCAGATCTTTCCTCAAAAGATGTGGGATTGTTGCCACCTGAAGCTCCTCCCTCAAAAAAAATTCAACTCAAATGACCTTAGGAACATGTTGAAGAACTACTTAGAACAAAAACATAATCAGTTGAGCACAAATCTACTAAAGAAGGCAAAACAAATTGGCATAATGTGAAGTTGTTGAAAATGTTGCAAAGGTAAATACTCAACTAAACTAACTTATGGAAACACTATGAGGTTTCAACAATACTGGTGACCCTTTAACCCAGAGGTGTCAAACTCAAAAGCACAAAATCCAAAACACACCTTACGTTGCGAAATGAACAGGATTAACATTTATTGAACGATCAATGTTTAAAACTGTAACTTTTTGACATAATTCTGAACCAGATATATAGCATTACCTGTTATAATGATAATGTCTTCATGGTCTCGACCCAGTTTACTTAATTGAGCTTATACGTCCGTAGATATTCTAGGGTTTTAGGGTCTACTTATCAGTATCTGCCTTGAGGTGCCCAAGTCACGACAAAAAACGCCGGGGTCACCGTGCCTTTTGTGTTACCGGCCCTAAATTAAGGAAAAGTATTCCAGCAGAACTGCCTGATGTCAGGCCTAACCAGCTTTAAACGTTATTTGAAAACATATCTTTTTAGAATGGCTTTTAATGCTCAGTAGTCGGTAGTATTTTATTTTATTCTATTTTATTTTTATTTGTTTTATTGTATTCTTCTTTATGTTTTATTGATTTTACTGCGGACTGCTTTTGTAATTTTATGCTCTTTTTTTATATTTTGTTCTTAATTTGTCTGATTTTTAAACTTCCTTCTTTCTTTTATTGTGAAGTGCTTTCAGTGTACTGTGGCACACTGAAAGGAGTTGTAAAGTGCTATAAAAATAAAGTTTAAAAAAGTTTAAAAATAAAGTTCATTCATTCGTAGTGTGAATGTTGTAAGCTGAATTTGGCTGCTGAAGATGCTTGTGCTGATAGCTGAAAACGCTGAAGCTGATAGCCAGCTAAAATATTAGCTAAATGTTAAATTAGCCTAAAAAAATAGCTGAAAAAATAGCTAGACTTCAAAATAGCCTAAACACAGGAAAAATCTTAAATAGCCAAAGCAGCTAGCTTGTAAATATTAGCCTTACTTCAAAACAGCCTAAAAACAAAAAAAAAAAAAAAAAAATATCCAAAACAGCTAGCATGTAGCTGAAATATTAGCTAAATTCCAAAATAGCCTAAAAAAATCTTAGAAAAAGGCCAAAATAGTCCACAAACCTACCAGTATGCCAATTTTTAACATAATTATGAACAATAAAATGCAGAAATATTATTCCAGAATAAATCAACTTAAACCTTAAATAACTTTAAATATTTTACTCTCCATAAAAATATATTTGGTCAAATGTATCCAAGTTAGAAATGAGCGCAAGATAACATCGGGCCATTAATAACAATAAAATAAAATGATCAAGAGATGCGTATATAATTACTCGGAGGGCCGGATCCGGCCCCCGGGCCTTAACTTTGACACATATACTTTTAACCCTTTGATTTACTGTAACTTTTCAACCGTTAACCCGATAAATCCAGCAGATTCTGAAGGAGAAAAGCGGCTCACAACATTAAAGATTTTATTGTTTGTTTGTTGGGGGGTCCTGGCTACGGCTAATGCCACGGCGGGGGGTCTGGGCGTGGGGATGGCCGGGCGCTCCCCCCCTGAGTACATTCCATCACCATCCACCTCAGTGAAACATAAACACTCA